>NW_023270433.1:2580977-2636553 GCF_011800145.1 Mirounga leonina
CCGGAATGGGCACCCGGAGGAGGAGGACCCAGCCCTGGACAGGTCCCGGAATGTGAGAGGTGTCCTCCGAGGCAGAAGAGAGCCACCACACTGGTATTCCCAGTGTCCCCAGGAGCACTCATCCAGGCCTGGCCCCTCTGTCTACTCCCGACCCTGGCCACCCTGGGCTCTTCCCAACCTCTGTGACCTAGGGAGGGGACAGGAGGCCCTGAATGGGGCGTCGGGTGCTGTGGTTGTTGGGGACGGCTCCCCGTGAGGAATGAGTCTCAATTCTACTGCAAAGTTGCTTTGAGACTGGTGTACTCTCCCCTCCCTGGTCCACTCATTCCCTCTGTCCACCAAGGAGATGGAGCAGAGGGTTCTCTGTGGCCCCACCCAGCCCCAGGAATCCTATGATTTCATGAGCCCATGGTTATTATCCCTGGATAAACTCTCCAGCCCACAGGACCATGAGCAGAGAAGTTAATTCCAGAACCAAGTAGTGTATGGGAATGTGACGCTCACACCCACCATACCAGCCCAGCTTTGGGGCAAGGCTGAAATCACCCCAGCCTTCCATGGAAAATCCACATCTGAAGGCCTCTCCTGAGCATCTGGGACTCATTAGGCTCTGGGCTCTGGGTCTGAGTAGAGCTTAATAAAGTCTTAGGCTAGTGAATTTATTCCTGAAGCAATGATATGTCTTTCAGCTTTGAAGGAGCGGAAGCACCGGGCCAGCCCCTGATGTGATCTCTGGTGCCAGAGCCGCAGATACGCCCTGGAACTGCTGGCCCCCGCACAGCAAGAGGGGCTGGGGGGAGGCCAGGAACTGCAGTCAGCCGACCTAGCTGCACATGGCTCTCTGGCCGCTTCCTGCTTTTACGACCTCGAGCATGTGTCCTTACCTTCCCAATCCTGTTACCTCGTGTGTCGAGCAGAGGTCTATCTGTTAAGGTAATTCTCGCCAATGCCATCTGTCCCTAAGGCCCTCTCTGACCTGAAACTCTTGGATGGATTTTCTCGGGGCTTCCTTGGTGCTGGGAGGACAGAAGTGCCAGGCGGCCCAGGGCCCGGAGGCAGCCTCGGCCAGAGCGGGATGGGAGTGGAGGATAATGCCCGGCTTCCTTGCCCCCCTCACGGGACACTCTGAGACGTGTTCTGCGTGTCATCCAAAGCCCCTCATGGCCTCTGCCCCAATTTCTCATAGCTCTTCTTGGTCGATTCCCCCACTTCCCTGTCAATGCCTCCTGGATAAACCACTTGCCCTTGAGGCCAGGTCTCAGAGACTGCTTCTGAGGGGACCCTCCCTGAGACAGTCCTGTTGGGTGTCACAGGCTTTTTCTTAACAAGCCAGGTAGTGAATTAGTTAAGCCATATGAGCCAAGAGGCAAAATTGAAGATAATAGGTAAGCAGGTTGGTAACCAATTAAAATGTAGCCCTTGAGGGGCGTCTGGGTGGCTCAAGTTGGTGAAGCATCTGCCTTTGGCTCAGGTCGTGATCTCAGGGTCCTGGGATCGAGTCCCACGTTGAGCTCCCTGCTCAGCAGGGAGTCTGCTTGCTTCTCCCTCTGCCTCCCCTCCCTGCTTATGTGCGCACACATGCTCGCTCTCTCAAATCAAAATCTTTTAAAAAATAATAATAAAATAAAAAGTCCTTGAAAAATAAAAGCCATTTTGAACTCAGGTCCACACACAAGCAGGCGACAGGCCCCATGTGGCTCCCAGGCCATGGTTTGCTGACCCCTGGTGTCATACATAAAGGCTGAATCTCGGTGGCTTAAGAAAATAAAAGTTTACTTCTAGTTCGTATAACATCCAGCGATCACGGGGACCGCTGGCCTTGTGTTCGGGGCTCGGCGATGCAGGCTGACCGAGGCTGACGTGTGACTTCCCGAAGGCACCCTGGGCATCAATGTCCAGTTAGTGAAGGAAAGGAGAGCATGGAGGTTTGCGTGGGAGGGTCCAGGGACCGGGGTCGAGGTGGCCTGCATACATGCGTCCACCTGCATTCTGTTGGCCTGACCTGGGCTGCACGGCCCCTCCAGGCGTGAGGGGTGTTGGGAAGTGTCGCTGCCCCGGCAGCTGGTTCTCAGCAGCAGCCCAGTGGCCCCGGCTGTCACGGGGACAAGTGTGCTTGTGCTGCGGATCGGCGGCGAGTATGAGGCGAGAGTAAGGTGTGTGAAGGACCTGTCTGTTCTCACTACCCGGGTACCAGACCCGCAGAAGGTCATAACATAGGCATACCTGATTCTACGGAAAATAAACATACGCTCAGCTTTTCCACGCCCACCACCCAGACTGAGAAATAAAACACCACCAATGGTTTCGAAACCACTTTGTTCCGCGGCCACATGCCCCCATCTCTCCACCCTCAGTCCTGCCCCCTGGGCCTGTTTTCCTTCCTTTCTGCCCCCGCTGTGTCCCCCCCACCCTGAGAACCCGTGGTTCAGTGTTGCCTCGTCAACTACTAAAGATCATTTATTTCTGTTGCTGTGATTGTTGATATATACACACCGCAGTTTGTTTATCCATTTTCCCATCGACAGACAGTTGGGGTGTTTCTCGGGCCGTCTCAGCATCGTCGGGAGCATGTTTGGGCGCATCTCTTGGGCCCACGCGTCCCTGTGCTGAGGAGAAGAGCCGCCAAGTCAGAGCATGTGGGCATGTTCGTCTTTAACAGAACCCGTGAGGCTGTGCGGCTGCCCACCTCCCCGAGCAGGGCACACGACACCCGGGGCCCCAGGCAACGTTGCCCACGGATCCTACCTGCAGGTACAGGCCCCTCACCCCCTACCACCTCGTAGAGCCTTGGGACGCCATCCTGCCGCCTGACACTTAATTCCCATCTGGTGAGGCGCACAGAACCAGGTCTTTGTTCCATTTGACAGATGAGGAAGCTGAGCAGCTTTGCCTGACCCTCAGCAGCTGGGCAGTGGGACATTTGCCATCGTCCCACCCTGACAAGGTCCGGCTCTGGGAGGAGGAGTGTGTCCCTGGCCTCTCTCCCATTGAACCCAAGGTCAGGCCCTCGGGGGGAGGCCAGGGCCTGCTGGTCCTCGTCATGCATGGCTTTGGAGGGTGAGCCCTGCTTTCTCCTTGAGCCCAGGATCAGGCCGGGGCTGCCCGAGCTCATGAGGCCCCTGAGGAGGGAGACCGGAAGTTCCAGGGGCTACGTATGATTCACTGGTATGTAAAATGAATTTGATTTAAATTTCTGGATGCCAGTCTCCGCCTCCACCATACAGAGGCTGCAGTTGCCTGCAGCAGCCCAGGGTGAGGACTCCCGCGCGTGGGCACCTTCCCCACTGTGCCACCTCTGCCCCAGCCCCACTGTCCCTGCTCCTAGGCCCCCTCCCCTGTCACATCTCTTCCAGTCTTCTCTCCGGCAGCTCGGGTGAGTCAGAGGTCAGGGAGAAGCGCCAAGCCCACTGCCCTTGGCCAACTCTCTTCCCCACTGTGAGCCTCGGTTTCCTTCTCACAAGGGGTGAGGACAGGCGGTCTCTCCAGCCTCAGAAGGTATGCACAAGCCCGCTGTGCGCAAGGCCCCGAGCCGGGCTCCGAGGAGGCACAGCAATTGCAGTAGGGCGCTCAATGTTGAGTTGAAAAGATACCCCGAAGGCCATTCTTTTATTTCCATCCCATCTCTGTGGCCAACGGCAACAGTGCAACCTTCTGCAAGATGGATGATGAGAGCCATGAGAACCGGAGATGGTTAGCACACGCTGGGCAAGAACTTTCAAACGTGGGCCACCCCAGACACGATGGCCTGGGTTGGAAGGACAGAGATGACAAACCCCCAAGGCCCAGATGAAGAGTTCGTGGGGGGTGACTGCAGAGGGAAGCCTTTGCCATCTCCAGATCTGCCAGAGCAGAGGGCGGGCAGGGAGCATCGGGACAGAACCCGAGAGTTTGGTGTCACCAAGGAGGGGCCTCCTGATGAGCTGTAACCCCACAAGGCAGCCAGGCAGGGAAGCAGGGTGGGGGCGGGAGAAATGGGGGTCACCTCCCTCTCTTCTTCCCTTGATTCCTGCCAACACCTCCCACCAGCCAAGCCCAACAGGTGGCCCCTAGAGTTCAGCTTCCCAGAGCACCAAGCAGGACAAGTAAGGCAGGGTAGATCTGAGGGCTAAAAGGAAAGTAGCCAGTTCCAAGGGTGACTGCCTCCTGTGGAAGAGTTCAGGGTGGCCCCCAATTTCCCACCTTCTAGAACTGGTGCTCTGGGATAAGCCCCTCCCCAAGAGTGGGCAGGACTTGCAAGTGGCTTTTAACCAAGAGGACGTGGCAAAGCTGAGTGTGCCCCTTCTATGGCCAGGTTACACAGGACTGTCCTGTCTCTCCAGCTGAAGCCTCTCCCTCTGGCCAGCTTTGCTGAAGCAAGTGCGGTGTAGGGAGGTGGTGAATTGCAGGTGACCTTTGGCTAACACGAGCCAGGCGCTAAGACTGGCCCCCAGCCAGCAGCCTGCAGGAAGTAGAGTCCCCCCGCCCCCCGCCAGCCCACGGCACAAGGGACTGAGTGCTGCCAACAGCCACGTGAGCTCAGAAGGGGCTCCTTCCCCAGCTGAGCCTCCAGATGAGACCTCAGACTCAGCAAACACCTTGGTGGTAGCCTTAGACCCCAAGCAGAGGACCAGCTATGCCCTGCCCAGACTCCTGACCCACAGAGACTGTGACGTGATAAATATGTGTCATTCTAAGCCACTAAGAGTGTGGTAATATTTTGGGGGCACCCCCAGCTAAGTAAGGAGGGATTTGGTACCTGGAAGTGGGAGCCATCATAACGAATACCGAGAAAAGTAGGAGTGGCTTTGGAACAACCAGCAAGGGACTGAAGGCCTCGTGTGACGACCCTCAAGGCCCCACATGCTCCCAGCAACCACATGAGCAGTCCCTTCCCCAGTCGAGCTTTCAGATGAGAGCCTGGCCCCACCGACACCTTGGTGGCAGCCCTGCAGAGGACCCAGCCGTGCCCAGACTCTTCCCCCGGGAATAGTGAGACCATCAGCATGTGCTGTTTCAGGATGCTGAGTGTGTGCTCCTGGCATGCATCCCGGACAGTACACTCATCACGAGTTGCTCAAACGGGGCTAGCAATCCTGGACAGACATCTGCCATGCTGAGGAATTGTGAATTACTTCTGCACCTTCACTGATCATGCAAAGTCCTACTTGAATACCAGGGAGCACTGGGCTCCAAGGACCCTTTAATGGATTCATGCCCCAGATTTCTGTGATGGGGAACGTGCCCAGGTTCGGGTGGGATAACGGCACCCCTTTCTTTTTCTGGGATTCCAGATCATCAGAAGATTCTCAAGTTCTTTGCTAGCTACCACTCAAGGGCCTCATTGTTTTTTGGGGTTTTTTAAATTTTTTTAAAGATTTTATTTATTTATTTGACAGAGAGACAGCAAGAGAGGGAACACAAGCAGAGGGAGCAGCAGAGGGAGAAGGAGAAGCAGGCTTCCTGCTGAGCAGGGAGCCCGATGTGGGGCTGGATCCCAGGACCCTGGGATCATGACCTGAGCCGGAGGCAGACACTTAACAACTGAGCCACCCAGGCGCCCCTCAAGGGCCTCATTGTTATATTTGCTCAACCAAAGCCACAGATCCTGCTTCGTTAGTGTTGCTAAGCTTGTGGGCTTTGGCACCCTGTCTCAGGCACCCTGTCTTAGTCTGCACAGACGTGTATGAGAAAACGCTGCAGCCCTGGGGGCTTAACAAGTTTATTCTCCCCGTTCTGGGGGCCGGAAGTCCAAGATCAAGGTCCCAACCAATTCACTGTCTGGTGCGAGCTCTCTTCCTGGGCTGTACATGGCCACCTTCTTGCTGTGTGCTCACATGGCAGGGAGGGAGGGGAGACAGAGAGAGAGACCATGTCTCTCTTCAGGACACCAATCAATAGGATGCAGGCTCCACCCGAGGGCCTCATTTAACCTTAATTACCTCCCTAAAGGCCCATCTCCAAGTTCAGTCACATTGGGGGTTGGGGCTTCATGATCTGAACTGGGTGGGTTGGGGGAGCACAAACAGTCCATAGCACAGAGGGTTAGAGTCTCTCTCTCAACCGCCTATGTTGGCTTCTCTCTTCTTTCCTTGTTTCCCATCAAACACCAGCATGCATGCGAGAGGAACAGGTGTCGAGAAAACAGGATTCTGCAGTGATTATAGGCTTAGCGAGGCGGGCTCACCCCACATGGAACTCCGAGGCTTGCCGGAGTGAGCTCATGGCCTGTAAAGGGACACCGGCCCCCAGCCAGGGGAGGTTGTCCTGGTGCTGCGGCCCAGACACCACGTGGCCACTCGCCCCCCCGAGTCCAGCCACTGAGTCCAGTCGCTCTGTTCCCAAGGTGAGTCAGAGCCCGGCCAGGAGACCCACCTACCCCAGCAGACAGACAAGCCCCGGGGGAGCCCTGTCCAGGCCAGCACCAGGGGCTCCCACCCATTCACTGACACTTCCTGAAGCCGTTCCTGGCTCAGTCAGGATTTACTGCTGCTCCATAAGCTGCCTGAGGCCACTTCTCCTGCCAACCTATGAGCAAACTAAAACAAGAAGCTTTTCCTCCCTCCAAACGCCTGAAAGGGCATCCGAGGCCCTGTCAGCTGCACCCGCGCCCTACTTGGACTCATCACTCCAGGCCGCATGGCCTGTGGGCAGGGCCCAAGGGAGGACACTTAACCCCACCAGGGGCAGGCAGGACCACTCCCTGGTGGCCCTGCTCATATGTCCACCTTTCAGCAGGTTCTCCTTCCAACCCCTGCCATGGGGACTCAGAGCAGTATCGAAGCCCCAGGTCCCAACACAGAACAGGCATGATCGGGGCCCCCTGGGTCCTGACGGGGTGGGGGACCCCGCAGAAGGGGCATGATCGGGGCCCCCTGAGTCCTGACGGGGTGGGGGACCCCGCAGAAGGGGCATGCAGATGACCACACAGCGCACTCATTCAGCACTGCCCTGGAAACCACCAGAGCCTGGCACAGGCTGGCCCGCCAACTAGATGCGGCTAAGCCTTGCCCCGTCTGGCTACAGTGGACGCTGCTGGTGCCCCCCGAAGATGGCAGTAAAGCACTAACAAGTCCAGGACACTGGGCCCAACCACCCCCCACCACCACCAGGGCTCTGTGTGGAGATCCAGTGGTTGCAGCTCTGCAGGGACCGAGTGGGAGGGGAGCATCTGGAAGGGAGCAAATGGTAGCTGTGAGAAGCAAGGGTCTGTCTGGATGGTTATTCTGAAGCCCTCACCACCCATGTTCTAGAGAAAGACAAGGGACACCTGAGAGCCAGGAGCAGGCAGTGGGAACCCAAGTGTGAAAGCCAGGGGGCCTGCAGGGAGGTGGCGGTGGAGAGCGCCCAGGACCAAGCCTGTAGTCCCGGACGGTCAGAGTGAATGGACTCTGCAGACAGCCAAACATCCGAGCGGGCAGGCCTGCAGGCCAAGGTCAAGGGCCTCGTTGGGGGAACCTGGACCTCTACACAGGGGATGGAATATCGGGGGACACTCGTTCCCAGGCTCCTCGGAGCCTTTGGCACCGGCAGGGGCAGCCCACCCAGCCCGGGGAGAGCATGCGCCCCCCACCTCCCCCTGGATGGACCCTGGGCCTGGTTGGGGAAGAGGAGCCAGTACCCCAAGGAGTTCACAGCCCTGGGCAGCACATGGGACTCGAGTCGGAGGGTGCTGGAGCAAGGGGCCAGTCCTAGAACCATCCAGGGAAGAGGATGACTCTACAGAGATGCTGGGAAATGAGGCAAGCCCTGGTGGGAGACCCGCAGTGAGGACCCGCAGGCCTGGCGAGCCCCATCCACGGTGGAGAACTGTGTCCCTTATGGAGGGCAATGCCCAGCACGCCGTGGCCCCGGCAGAGACGGAGGGCCTGACCACGGGACCCTGGTTCCCCGACTGCAGTGTCCCGAGAGGGCGGGGCTGGTGAGCGGATCCAGCCCCCTCACCCTCCACTGTCACTGGGCCCAGTCCCTCAGCTGCTCTTCGGCCATCTGGGGGTCCCACAGACAGCGGAAGGAGGAGGCAACCTGCAGCTGGGGGGGCCGAATGGGTCTGCTCGGGCTGTGGGCACAAGCTGAGGCTGGATGGCAGGTTCACTGCAGCCTCTCACCCCGGCCTGTCCTGGGGGAAAGCGTGGAAGCCCTGAGCATCCTAGCCCCGACCCTAAACCCAGCCCCACACCCTCCACCCCCTGTGCCCCTGGGGGAGGCGGGGCTCATCCCCTCACAGAGCTCCTTCTGCTGACCTTGTAGGAAAGCAACAAAACTCCCTTAGAACCGCATCCTGAGGGCCTGCCTTGAATGCCCCTCAAACAGAACGCAAAGCCCTTTTCCCTTCCCCTTGAAAGGAGAATCAAAAGCCGCACTGAAGCATTTTTTAATACATTTCACAAGTGTTATAAAACCTAAATGCAGATCATTTTATCCACCTGGTTTCTGTCTTTCCTAAATAAAACTCCACAAAGACCGAAAATTTCTTCCCATTCCAAAGTGTGCTCAAGAGCACATTTACAAGGGCGGATGAGTCAAACCCTGCCAGAGGGGGAGGGAGGAAGGGGGAGGGGGAAAGAAGGGGGGAGGGACAGGGAACCGGAGGAGAGTCAGGACGGCCCACACTCACTCTGATTTCATCAGAGCTTCCCTGCCCCAGACTCCTGGCTCCGGGGACCGGCAGAGTCCTGCCAGGACCGGGGCACTTCGTGTCTTCAGGCCCAGGCCCGAGGAGTCCACGGGGCCAGCCCTGCCCACCTCCCGGGCTCCCCACGGGCCAAGTCCCTCCCATGGAGGAGAAGTGGTGGCATCCAGGCCACAGCTCCCGGCAGCCTTGCTGCTGGCCTGTCCTGGGGTTGGGACGGAGCGCTGGTGGGATGCAGGGAAGGGCGTCCCCGTGCGGGCCTGCCCCACGCCCTCCTTCGGGGCTCTGATCCCACAGCCTGGATCCTAGCTCCCCTCGGCCCCAGGGCTGAGGCTGCCCACCAGGGCCCGAGGCCACGAAGCCCCGTCCCCAGAGACAGCACCGCGGGGCTCCGGACGGGCCGAAGCAGCGGCCCCAGCTCTCCCCACCCCCCAGGCTGAAGCTTCACTAGCGCCCGCTCCACACACAGGGAACCCGAGGCTCAGGCAGTGAGAAAGCCACTTGTTTGGAGGCCACGCAGCTGAGATGTGGCCAGGCTGGCAGCCAGAGCCCCAGACCTCATCTACACCCACCTCACCACCACCGGCAGCTCTCGGGAGCACCTTGCTCCTCACACAGGTGGGCGAGCCGAGGCCCGGAGCAGAAGCAACTAGCTAGCGGGTCCCGGGTGTGTCCCCAGTCTGTGCTGAGGAGGCTCTAGGAGTCTAAGGGTTTCCGTAGACGCCCACCCCGAATGTGTGGGCTCTGGAAGGGCAGCTGACCGTGGCTACGTCCCCAAAGCCAGGCTCCCAGCAAATCCGCACACACGCCGGGGCAGGTGCAGTCAGGGTGCGGCTTGGGGGGGTGGGGAGAGGGGACAGTGAGGGCTCCCAGCTCAGCCCCAGCCCATGGAGTGGGGGGGCACTGGGGAACAGCTCCCTGGCCAGGGGCCGCCTCCCCTCCCACAGGCCCAGCCTCCCCGGGAAGAGGCCCAGAAAAGGAGGAGGAAAAAATGCATTTCCTGAACATGCACGGAGACAGGGAGGACAACAGGCAGTGTCCACGTGGCAGCCCCCAGGCACCCATGTCGCCAGCAGCCGCGCCCCCAGCAGGCACACGGTGGAGGCGGGGGGGGGGGGGTTCTTGCTGGGACTGGCAACACCCCTCCTCAAAGCTGGGCCCTCTGCTCCTTCCCTTCATGCCCTTCACGAACTCTGCACCGCTTTGCCCCGCGGGACCCATGCCTGCTTCTCCTTGCTCCCAGGAAAACGGGAAAGGGTCCCAGGGGGCCAGTCATGGGGGACGCGAGGGTCTCTCCCACCAGCAGGAGCAGGCCACCCCCTGCTCCCCCAGGCCCAGGCCAGGCTTTTTCTCGGGGCCAAATCCATGCCTCTGTGTGCTAGGCCTACCCCAGGCACCAGGGACACAGCTGGGAATAAAACATACCTCTCTGCTTTGGGGCCAGTGAAGACAGAAGGAAGTACACGCCAGATGCCTCCCAGCCTGAGGAAGGAAGACACAGGGAGGAAACCTGAGAGCAGGGGAGGGTGGGGGCATCTTGCACATTCCCTCAGAGAAGGCCCTGCCTGGAAGTGGACGCCAGAGCAGAGCATGACGGGGAGATGCCAGAGGACCAGGGAGGTGCAAAGGTCCTGAGGCAGGAGTGTGCTCTCCGACTGCAGCAGCAGGGCTCCCCAGTGCATGTGCTATCCTCTCTCTAAATGCACACTGAGCTCCAGCTGTGTACCTGGTTCTGCAGGGGTGGGGCTCTTCCTCAGCTGCTCAGGCTCTCAGTGGAGGACAGATGCACTGGCCAACAGCCACCCTGCGGGACATCACAGCAGGGTGAGGGACAGTGGGTCACCAAGCTCAGGCCTCACATCTGTGAAGTGGCTCAGAGGCTGACCTTGGGTGCTCTCTCCAGGGCAGTATAAATCCTCCCCTTGGAGTTCTGCTGTGAGGATCTAGGAGGATGTCCACTGTCTCGGTGACGTCAGTGAAGGCATCTGAGCTGACCCTGTGCCACCCGGTGCCCAGTTTTGGCCTCCCTGGCTCCCGAGGAGTCTGCGAATGCCCCGTGCCAGGGCAGCTGTGGAGAGGGTTTGGTGGGAGAGAGTGGGAGTTCCGGGGGTGTGAGTCAACAGGGCCCAGCCTCCTGCCAAGAGCAGGGGGCACACACTGATGGGGTGCTCGGGGCCACTCTCCCCAGGAAGAAACCAGGTCCTTAGTGGGCCCTACTGCTCCCTCCTCCCCTCTCCCTCCCCGCCGACTGGGTGCCAGCCACCTGGCCTCCTCGGAAGCTCCCGGAAGATGCAAAAGTCCTAGCTTAGCCCCCAAGCACGAGAGAGAGCAGGGGGGTAGCTGCGGTCGCCCAGTCCCCAGGGGCTCCGTCCAGGCTCAGCCTGGGTCAGTCTCCACATGGAGCCAGTGGGGTGGACACTCGCAATGGGGTGCGAGGGCTTCCAGGAGGAGGTGTGCCCAGCTGGGCTGGGAGAGGAGGACATGCCAGGGGAGGGAAAGGGGGGTGGCCTCCCTCACTCCCACCGGGGTGCCCAGCTCTCCTCCGAGACACTCATGCTTCACACCCGGCCCAGCTACGGGGGATGCGACCAGCAGCAGGGACGACCTAGGGCCGGTCCAGGTGAGGGAGCCCAGAGCCTATGCTGGACGCCCTTTCCCAGTCCAGGGCCCTCAGGGGGTCCAGGCTGGGCCAGCGTGAAGCTGGGCATTCCAGAAGAGGGTGGATTCTCAAGGCTCTGATTCTCGCTGGGAACCCTGGGGAGCCTAAAGACCCCCCGGGCCAGAGAGCAGGATGGACCCCGGGGTCCGGAAAGGGCCCCACGTCCCTCGGCTGAGCAGATAGGACAGCCCAGACACGCTGTTGGAGGGGGGCCCCTGTCCCGGGGGAGTAGGACAGGGGAGGACGAAGCCGGGCACATGGTAGGTGGGAATGAGGGTAGGTTCGGCCACGTGTTCCCAGAAATGCCCAGTGTGGGGGGCCGTGCAGTGGGTGCTGGGACTCCACCTCTACCAGCTGGGAACCAGGGGGACCAGCTCCTCCCCAGGCCAGGCCTGGACGCTCCATCTTCAAGACCATCCTAGGGAAGGAGCTACCTAAGGAAGGAGCCCCCCATCCCAGTGCAGGACCCCCCACCCAGCCCCCTCGGCTGCCCACGGCTGGGCCCCTGCTGGTGTGGCCTGCTCTGCCTCAAGTGTCCGAAAGTCCAGGGCCATGGGGAGGTGCCCCCACCCACCCACGGGGGTCAGCCTGGCAGAAGGAGGCCCCAGATGCTGCGAGAGCTCTGTGACCAGGGTCCGGGGCCAGCCACCCCACAGCCCCACGCTCACACAGCTGGCCACGCCGAGTGGTCTGAGCAACCATGTGAGGACGGAGGAAAGGCGAGACCCCACAGGCCCGTGCTCGGGAGATCCGTGCTTGGGTTCATACTCTGCAGTTGCCCTCTTGAAATTCTTACTAATTTTTGAATGAGGAGCCCTAAGGCCCCCCTGACTCTGCAGCTGGTGCAGCTCCCGGCTTTCATGCTGAGTGCGTCAGAATCAGCCAGGCCCCAACCCTGAGCCTTGATTGCCCATCTGTGAAATGGGTTTATGTCCAGTCCCCAGCGTGGCCTGGGGTGGTGAAGGGAACAGACGAAGCTCCGGGGCCGGGGGTGGATGGTGAGGCGTCCCGGAGAGACAGAGGAGGGGAGGTGCGGCGGGGAGGCAAAACTCTCTCTTTGCCACGTGGTGTCCCCCCTTCCTTCCCTCCACGCCCAGTCCCACCTCACCCAAGATGCTAGGAGGATAGGGTCTGAGTCCTGTGGAAAAGAAGAGGCTGCACATTTTCCGAGATGTTTTAAACGTTGTTTTGGCAACGCCGCCTCCTCCATGGCCCGAGTTATCCTGACATAAAACAAGCCTGACCTGCATCCCGGCCCCAGGCTCCGGCTCCCTGCGCTCCCGCCAGCCCGGGCAGGAGAGGCCCGTCTGCCCTCTCCAAATGGCCTCTTTTGGGGGCCAAAAGACACGTCTCGGTGCGCTGGGCTCTGCATGGCTAAGTGGCAAAGCCGAGTCAGTGTGGGTGGTCGCAAACCCCGTGTGGACATCCCAGACCGGGAAGGGGCTCAGCCGACTGGTGTGACTGGGCCAGAGGCCTTCACGCTGCAGGAGGAGAGACTGAGGCCCAGAGAGGCAGAGGAGGTCGCCCAGACCTCAGAGCAAACTGCTGAGCTGGAGCGGGTCCCGGGGATTGTCCCTAACGGGTGAGTTGTGGGTCATCGAAGGGCGCAGGCCTGGGGAGCGTGGCGCGGGCATCAGCCGGGGGTTCTCTGAGCCTCGCCTCTCCACCTGCCAGAGAGAATATGGGATGCTTCTAAACATGAAGGACCTCAGTGTACCCAAACGACCTGGCCCAGGGCCTGACTCGCACAGGGCAACAGAAGCGGGTAGCTCATCCGGGAAAGGGGGTCGTGCCTGTGAAGGGCTTGGACGGGCTGACAGGTGGGATTCAGAGACCCAGGCCACCAGCAGGCAGCAGAAGGGGGGCCAGCAGATCCCGCCCTGGGCAAGAGCAGGCCCGCCTCCCCTCCCTTCATCCTGGCTCCTCTCGACATGTGGGGGGCTCCAGGGACATCTTCAGAGGGGGAGGTAAAATTCTCCCGTACCTTCTTAGGTTCAGAATTGGAGAGCTGCAAATTAAACGGACAAAAGTCAGATGCGTGAGAGAAAAGACAGATTTTTATCCACGTACGTACATACTTGGGAGTTCACAGAAAAATATGATTCAAGGGGGCGGTTCAAATTTGGGGCTTAGGTACCACCTTAGGGGGCTCTCGGAGGAGAAGAGGAGGGGAGAGGGGTGCCTACAGGAAATCAGGTGACTTCTGGGAAAGATAAATGGGCCTTAGGAGACTCATCGGGAGCTATAACAGCATTATGGTGTCAGTCAGGCGCGGGGTGGGGCCTTCCCATCCTCATGGTTAAGAGTCCGTCTTCCCTGGCTGCTCTGAGGAGGGCATTTCTGACCAAGGTTCGGGCTTGCTCGGGTCACATGCCTGCTGAAGGCCACACTTGGCAGCACTTGTCTGCCCACGAGGATGGACAAGGCCTTGGTGCTGAGACCACAGGGCCACCGGGGGTGGGTCCTCCAGAAGGGCGGAGCCGTCGTGCGGGGGACGGGGGAACCCAGTCCCCTGCCCTACAGGAATGACAGACAACTGAGCTCCTGGAGTGCGTGAGTGCCTGGTCCCCACAGGGTAACCCCAGGCTGCTGGCACCAACCAGGGTTCTGGCACTTTCCTCGCAGGTCGCCTCTGGGCTCTGGGTCATGTCCCTGCACGCAGGTGGGGCGGCAGAGTCCAGATCGTCCTTCGGGGCTGGGGAGAGTGGAAAGTCAAGGGCTGCAGGCGACCCCCAGGGCTGGACTCCACTCCTGCCCCAGCCCCGGCTCAGCCCCTGCACGGGGAGGCCTCGGGGTGGCTGGCGTCAGGTGACCCCTCCTGCCCACTCCAGACCTGGAGTGAACATGTGAGCCAAGGCCAGCAGGCCCGTCAGGACCAAAATCAGGGACGTAGGCCAGAGGTGAGCGGGGAGCCCGGTGGTCCCAGCCCGGGCACGAGGGAGGCCCAGCCAAGTGAACGAAGCAGAGCAGAGTGGCAGGGAGATGCAGCCGTGTCCCAGGGGCTCCCCCCCAGAGGCCCGGGGGACTCTGTTCCTGCCCAGGAAGCTCGAGGATGACCCGTCTGAGCCCCAGACGCTGTGTGCCCTCCACACAGGCATGAGCACGAGACAGAGCTGGGCCCCCCAGGATGCCTCGGGCCCCGCCGGCCCACCAGCTGTGGTGTCCTCTCGCCTCCTCCCGAGGGGCACAGAGGGGCATAGAGGGTCACCAGCTAGCCTCAGCTTCACCCCACGTCCCCCCGCCTCCCCCGGAGGATGCAAACTTCCAACTCGGGTTGGGCGCTCTGCCGACGGGACTCTCCAGGGGCTGAGGCCGCCAGCCCAGAGCTCACGGGCCACGTAGGCCCCACGTGGGCCAGGCCAAGACCACGGGGAGAGGCCATCCACTCATCAGCGTAGACTCTGGGTGGGCCTGGATCGCGGAAGTCAGCCCCGACTTATTTCCCCTCACATGTCTGAGCTGAGGGACCCCCAAAACCCACCTGAGCTACGGACACGGCCAGGGCTCAGACGACCCATGCACACCTACACCAGTCAAGCCTGGGGACCAAGGCTAGAAGTGGACATTGTCATGGTGGCTCTGAGGGGGGCAGGGCATTGGGGGTGCAAAGGGGGCTGTGGAGGCTCGGGGCACCTGCCCTTCCAAAGTGGAAGTCAGGTGACAAACAGGCTTTGAGCACAAACCTTCTGCTCTCCTTTCGAAACTTCTTTTACTATTTTGTCATGAACAGAGGCGTCGAGTAACCAGGAGTGAAAGTTATAACTATGGAAACGTGTGGGAGAGACTCTCACCAGGGACCTGCACAAATATGGAACCTTCTGGAGCGCGGGGTGGGGCTGGGGCCCCACGCCCCTGGACGGCCGCCAGACGGCCCAGGACAGGACCAGCGAGGCCACCCTGTCTCAGCCGCCAGCATCCCCCTTCATTTCAGCGACTCCACAAACCTGCCGCCAGGCTGGGCGTTCTGCTGGCAGGGACTTTTATCGTTGAGTTGTTTTAAAGGTTTGTTTCTTTCCCCTGGCTGCACAAAACTGATGCCCTCGCTCATCAGACTGCCGTCTGTCTTCAGGCAGAAGAATGCAACAGGGGAGCCCCAGGGCTGTCTGGTTTGTCTCCGGGAGGGGGGAGCGCCAGCCCGGCTGCCATAAAGAGGCAGAAAATGCACCAGCCACAAGCTCCGTGTGCCCACAGACCATCCACCCCCGGAGTGCGGAGCTGGCCGGGGTTCCAGGCGTGGCTGATGCCCCGGCCCTGCCCCATTGCAGAGGTGCCAGCCTCGCTCTCTCCCTCCCCCCTCGCTGGGCGCCGACCTGCCTTCAGCCCAGCAGTGCCACCCGAGCGCCCCTGCAGTGGGCCTGTGTCCCGACTTTCCCCGGCCACGGCCACTGACCGTGGCCAGTAGCTGGGAAGTGAGCGCCCTTCTCTGCCTCCGTCCTCCTGCCGGGGTCCCTCCAGGTCGTGCTGCTGCGGCGAGGCCCCGCGCAGCCCCCCAGCCCCTGGCTGGGGGCAAGCTGCAGCTCTAGCAATGCCCATGTGGGGGCTCCAGGCCAGGGGCTGCGCCGGGCCTCTGCATGCCTTCTCACTGGCCAGAGGAGGGGGTTCCATTAGGATCCCCATTTTACAGACAAAGCAACCGAGGCCCAGGGGAGCTCAGTCACGTGCCTGAAGCCACACGGCCACGGTCGGAAAGCGTGTCCCCCTTGACGGACACCACATTGCAACTCCCGTCCTGAGCCCAAAGATGGCCCCCCAGGCCCTCCAGGATCCAGGTAGCCCTGACACTGACCGAACCCACCCGGCCTGTCGGAAACCGGCGTCCGGTGGCAGAGAGGAGCCGGCGTGTGAGAAAACAGGCCACGGGAAGGTGCCACAAGAGCCCTCAGGAGAATGGCCACAGCCGGCACCTGGCTGAGCCGGAACGGGCCAGCGCAGCACAAGAGATCGTGTGCAAGTCGCGTGTGCGGGGTGACTCACGGGCACCGCCGCTCCGCCCCGGCCGGCCGCTGGGGGGAGGCCGCCGAGCAGCCGGGGGGCCCGCGTGGAGGGAGCCAGCAGGGGGCTGGAGGCGGCTCTCCCTGCCCCGGTGTGATGCTCTGACCACACGGTGACATCGGACTGAGGCCTCGTGAGAACCAAGTCCTGGCGCATGGGGGCTGTGACAGCCGACCGCTGGTCACGTCGCCTCCGGCCACCAGGTTGCGGGTGGGTCCTTACGCAGGCCCCTCTTTCCTCCCTAGAGAAAGAAGGTGGAAGGTCCTCCCCCGGGGCCCCACCCCTCGGCGAGCTGCAAGGCACCTGCCACGAGGCTTTTCCTCCCATTCGGCCCCCAGTGGGCTCCCGGCGGGTCCCCGCCCTCCCTGAGTGGGGTCAGGGAGGCAACATGCACCTCCTCTGGCAGAGCATGATGAGGACGCGTGGAGAAGGGGGGCTGGCTCCCTAGAGGAGGCCACACCCGCGCGGGTCGTGCTCCCACCTCACTCGGGGGAAGGGCTCATTTCTTTAGACCACGGGTTCTTAACAGGGGGCGGGTCTGTCCCCCAGGGGACACTTGGCAACGGCTGGAGACGGTTGTGGTTGTCGCTACCAGGGTGGGGAACGCCTGCTGGCGTCCGGCGGTAGAGGCCAGATGCTCAGGACGCCCCCTGGCGCACCGGACGGCGAGGGGCGAGGGCACCTCCCAGGCCAGCAAGACACTGCCCGCACGTGAGGAAGTGGCCGGGGCCCCGGGCAGCCCGAAGGCAGATGTTTGTTTAGGGGAGGCGGTCGCCCTGACTCCTGGGGCCCAGTGCTGGCCTGCCACCCACGCAGAGGGGCTTCTCACTTTGGACTCAGGAAGCCAAGGGGGGGGCCACAGCTAACTCCGGCACTACCTGAATCTCGTGAAGTGAGTTCTCAAAAATGGAACGTTTGCTGTTTGTGGAAGTCCTGCCTTTGGTGACCCGGGTGTCTCCTCTGGACCCACTGTGTGCATCCTGCACCCTGCTCTGTGCCCCAGGGGCCCGGCTGCCCTCCCGCAGGGTCACCCAGCCCTTCCGTGCCCCCTGCCGGGCCCCACCCTGCCCTTGGCTCCGGCTGGTGACAGCGCCCCACTGCTCCCGGCCCGGGCCTGCACTAGGCCTTGAGACGCCCCTACACCAACACGGTGACCTCATTAAACTTGCTTCCAATCACCCCAGCGTCGTGGAGGGTCCCTTTCCTGCAGGGACTCTATCATCTCCAGGTCCCCAAGGCCCCTACTCAGAAGGTGACAAGCCAGCCACCGTGAGGAGGATGGATTCGCCGGCTGCAACCTCTGTAGGCCTCGGTTTCCCCAGGCTGCAGAGTGAGAGCTTATTCTGGGGGATTCTTTTTTGTTTGTTTTTAAAGATTTTATTTATTTATTTGAGAGAGAGCGAGTACACAAGCAGGGGGAGCAGCAGAGGGAGAGGGAGAAGCAGACTCCCCGCTGAGCAGGGAGCCCGACACGGGGCTCGATCCCACGACCCCAGGATCATGATCTGAGCCGAAGGCAGACACTTAACAACTGAGCCAGCCAGGCTCCCCTATTCGGGGGGATCCTGAAGGACTCTCCCCGCAAGCCCTCGTGGCCTTGGGGAAAGAGTAAAAGGGAGGTGGCCACAGTCAGAAGTCCTCACAGCCCAGAGAAGCAGGGCAGGTGGACGGGCAAGAGCACCCCGGCCGCCGCCGGCCGCCCCTTCCCGGACATCTCATGGCCTGGCCCTGAGCTCGTTCACAGACAGCAGGACTCCTCACCAGAACCCTCTGAGGTGGGCACTGGCCCCAGGGCACAGACGGGAAAACCGAGGCTCAGGAAGGGTCCGTCATTGCCCAAGGTCAGAGAGCTGAGGATGGCACGGCTGGGTTCTTCCGGTCCAGGCCCAGAACCCTTGTCCGCCTGTCCTGCTGCCTTGTGACAAACAGGGCCGCTGCCCCTGGGAGCTACCCAGGAACTCCGCAGGAGGACAAAACAGACCCAGCCCGAAGCCCACCGTTAGCTATCGATGTGTGCAGGAGCCCCCTGGATGCTAACATTGGGCAAAAGCTCAAGAACAAACAGGATACTTGCGTTCCCAGGACACGGGTGAAGGGCGGAGGGCTGCATGGTGACGGAGGGCCTTCTGGGGGAAGCTGGGACCTGGACAGTCTGCGGGGCCAGGAGATCCATCACCGTTAAGTCCTTCCAGTGACCCAGTGAGGCCAGTGCCGCTATGATCCCATCTCACAGAAGGGGAAACTGAGGCTTGGAGCAATGGGCAACTTGCTCAAGTCTGTACAGGCTGTGCGTGGCATCTGCGTGCAAGGCCCAGCACCCTCTACAGGCCCACACGCCTGGTACCTGCTCGCCCCTCAGTCAGCACAACCGGGGCTCATGGGGAGCCCTGCAGGAGCCGAGATCTCCAGGCAGACAAGACTTCTGTTCACAGAACCCGAGAACACATGAAGGTCAGACGGGCAGACATGGTTCAGGAGGGCTTCCTGGAGGAAGGAGCAGGTCAGGGATCATCACAGAGCTTCCCCTAATGGAGCCCCGGGGCCACGTTGCCAAGACCCCTTGGGATAACCCACTTTGGGTCTTCCTGAGGCTGCATCCACGTCCAGCCAGGAGGCCCCCCGCCCCCCCTAAGCTGGAGACCTGCAGCCTGTCCCCCTGTCCTCCCGCCCGTGCTACGGAGAAGACGGAGAAGGTGAGGCTCCCAAGCTCAGCCACAAACCACTGCTCTTAGGTGACACCGAGCCACGGATCATCACTGCCGACCCACTGCCCCCTAGCTTGAGCCCCTCTGGCACGGAAAGTTCTGGGGCTCCTGGGGATGCCTGCATTTCCCGTGGCGGGAGGAGGCCCTCGAGGGGCTTGAGGAGGGATTTCTGACTCACAGGTTTATGGCCAAGGCCCCCAGTGGAGAAGTGGCCGGGGGCATCACACAAAGCAGGTAGGTGTCTCTCCACCAGGGCCGCGGCGGGCAGGTTTCGGGGTGGCCGCCCTTAAATTCAGCCACCGTCTTCATGCCCCCAACCCTCCGTCTTGGAACAGTCCACCTCCTACCGCTCCCTGCCCCAACCTGTCGCCCCTTGACGCGCCAACCAAAGAGTCAGGTCTGTCCCCTCCCAGCCAGACCCTTGATATTCATTGACCCACCTCGCCCCAAAGCGAGATGCAAACAGAAAGCAAACCAAAGGCTCAGAGGGCAGGCGCCAGCTGGGGGCTGACCCAGGTCCAGAACCTGCCCGTCTGACCCCTGCCTGGCGCTCCCACCCCACCCCGGGCCCGTGGAAAGTCCAACAAAGAGGATCAGTGTGAGGACAGCCATAGCCCATGGCCAAGGCTCCCACAGGCGGGGGGAGGGGGACCGAGAGCTCCCTGCTTAGCACAGAGCCAGCGGCTACTTTCCATGGAAAAAATGTCTTCAGGCCCCCCCAGAGGCCAGGAGGCCCCAGCCCATGACTCAAGACTCTGCTGCAGGCACCGCTGAATCGTGACCCAGACAGACGGCGCCCCCTGCACCCCACGCCCCGTGTCCCGAGCCAGGCTCTGCCCCCCGCCCGGCCGGGCCCCCTCCAGGCCGAGCCCCACAGCCCCACGCGGGCCCGGAGCCCTCTGCCCGCACCCCACCGGCGACCCTCTGCCGCGCACCCCGTGTCCTCCAAGGCCTCGGCCTCCCACCTGTCGAGTGGAAAGAGAGGTGGGGGCAGTTTCCAGTTGGGCCTGAAGAGCCTGCGGGGCTTGGCTCAGGGGGCGCCCTGCTGGGTGGGCTCCCAGGGCAGGGCCTTGCTTCCAGGCCTGACGAGGGTCAGCTGGTCCCCTTGAACCTGAGTCGCCTCAGGCAGACACCCGCCTGTCCTTGCTACGTCACTGGGCTTCTCCGTGGGGTTTTACTTCAAGGAACCTTCCTGACAAGACATGGAGACGGCACTAAGCTGGCCCCCCACTCCCCCGGGCGTGAGGTCTTCAGGGATCACAGGCCTGTCTGGGAGGGGTCCGCAGGTGGAGCTGTGGTCACCTTGGTCAGAGGCCTGGGCCTCCATCGGGGGGGGGCTGGGCGGAGGCATCTACAGAGAAGCCCTAAAATCTCGAGGATGGGCAGTTGGCACCCTCTCCGTGCAGCTCCCGTCATGTTCCCGGACCCCTGGCTCTGGGCCCTGGCCCTCCCGAGACCCGTCGAGTGGTGCTGGGACAGGCACGTCCTGACCCAGGGGCTGGAACTGCCCCAGGGCAGGAGGTACAGAGGCTGGCTGCCACCCTGCCTCCAGCTCCAGGGCAGAGGTGCCAGGACCTGGGCACCATGTGAGGGTCAGCGACCCTCGGCCCCCACCCTAGGACATGCTCGGAAAGCACTGGAGCAGGGGGTACACTGAACCGGGGAGGCCTGAGCCCCGCAGTCCCAGGGCACCCTGCCGGGCCCGGGAGCCCTCGACACCAAAGGCGTGGCGGGGAGAACAGAGCCGGCTCAGCCAGGCTGGGTTCTGGGGCCGGGGAGCTCGCGGTGGGCCTGACGGAAACTGAACTTCGGCGGGGAGCCCGGTGGAGTGCTCCTCCTCTGTCCTCCCTCCCGCAGTGGGGCAGCCCGGCCCAGCGGGGCCTGGCCGCGAGTTTGAGACCAGACACCCCCGTAAGCCCAGGGTGAGGGCCCCTGTTCTGCTTCTCTCACTTCTGGAAAAGACCCCGCGTTTCATCAACTGTCCTGATTCGAAAGCCAGGAGCCGGCCTGGGACCCATTCTGTGTGGTGTGTGTCACAAAAGCATCTCGAGCTTCATAGTTTCCCCCTGACGTCAGCGGCATGGTTTGAATCCGAGGTGGCTGTGAGGCCCTCCGAGCATAATTGCAGTTGTCTTTGCAAAGTGAAATCAGATGGTTTTTCCAAACCTCCCCCAACCCCTGCCTCCTCCGCTCTCTCTCTCTCTCTCTTTTTTTCATTATGTTCCTTGGACCATGTCCAGATGTTTCCTGCAACAACAACCCTCCAAAAATTCACAAAAAGAGAGCAAGAGCGCGCGGCTTCCTGCCGGCCGGGTGGAAGTGCGGACGTGGCGGGGCGGGGGCGGCCGGCCACGTCTGCAGGCCGGGGAGGCGGCGGGCCCCGGTCCGGTCCGAGTCCTCCGCCGCCTCCACGCCCCGGGGCTGGACCCTGGGAGGACACGGGCCTGGGGCCACGGGGCCTTAAGGACGGCCCCTCTCCCCGGATGCCAGGGTCCTGGCCACATGGGGGGTGGGGGGACCAGGGGAGGCCGTGGCCCGGGAAAGAGCAGGGCAGAGCTTCAGGACCAGGCTTGGGGCTCAGACTGGCCTGCTGGGACTCCCAGCCCCGCGGCTGAGGCGTGCAGCCACGGGAAGCCACGTCTCCACGCAGAGCCTCATTAAGGGCGGCCTCTGTCCCGTGCTGGCACCAGGGAGCACCTCATCAAGACCGACTCACCTGGAGGCAGGTGTGGAGCTGAACAGGGAGGGCAGGTTCCAGAGGGCTCAGGGGAGAAGGGGCATCTGTGCCCTGGAGGGAGCCCAGGTTTTCCCCAGGCAGAGATGGGGGAGAGTGGTCGAGGCAGGGGAACCACTTTGAGCAACGGCCCCAAGGCTGGACAGACCCACCGTTGGGGCCTGAGACCCCTCTGGGAGGGCCGGCACAGGAGGGCCTCTGGGGGCGCTGCATGACGGGGCCGGGCCATCCCAGCTCTGCTGGCACTCCCAAAGCCTCAGCGAGGCCAAGCTGGAAGCCTCACCGGAGCCCGAGGAGAAAGATCCAGACGCCGCCTTCGGGAGCCCCCACCAGCCCCCAGCATCCCAGCTTCTGAGAAGACACAAGTCTTCGTGTCCAAAGTTCTGCCACGCAGTGTCCCCTCCACCCTGTCTGCTTCCCCGTGGCCAGGATGGCAGATCTGGGACGGGGCAGGAGGGCGAGCACAGGCCTCCCCAGCCCACGGAGGCTCCCCACACCTGGAGCCCTGTGGTTCTTCCCGGGGACTCGGGGATCCGGGGCGGGGGGTCTGCGGGGCCAGAGCTGGGAATGCGGGCAGCTGGAGAGAGGTGGGTCAAAGGCCTGGGAAGCCTCAGCAAAATGTGCAGGGGTCTATACTTGGGGGGGTCCTGGGACAGGACTGCTCTCTGTGGCCTGTGATAGAAATGGGCCGGCACTTCCCCACTCAGCTGCCTGCAGGGCCCACCAGCAGAGATGCAGTTCCGGGGCCCCCCAGACCAACCTTGGGTTCAGGGAGCTCAGCCAAGCAGCAGCATGGTGGCCTCCTGCGTGTGGACGGTGGTCAGCTGTCCCGAAACCCTATGTGACAACACGCGGGGCCAACCAGGGAAGCCATCTGAGTTCACTGGGTGCCGGTCACACACACGCAGCTGACCTGAGTCTTCTGTCCCTCCAGAGGTCGAGCTGATACTGTGCGACCCAAGGGCCCCCATAGATGCCATCATCAGCAGAGACTCTCTGGTGTGGGCCAAGGCCCCAGGGAAACCAAGGCAGGACGTCCGAAGGGCTCAGAGGTTGCCTCCCAGGAGCTGGGCCCGGGCCAGATCTTTCTTTGGAAAATGTGGGCTATGGGCACATGGGGTCTGCCGAGTTAACCCTTTCCTGCACAGTGATGCACTCACCATGTGCCGGGGGGGGCGGGGGGGCACCAGTCCGAAGGAGCCCAGGCACGGGAGAGTGGGCAAGAGAAGCGTCCGGCAGATGTCCAGCCCGCCCGACACAGGGCCGACCCACGGGGGCCAGGACACCTGCCACCACCTCCACCCTACAGGTGATGCGTGGAGGCCAGACGGGGTCACGGAGCCCGAATGCACGCCCAACCTCACACCGCACACCCACTTGGCCTCCCGAGGGAGGTGGGCCCTCACCGTGAGCGGCTCTGAAACCCTGCGGGGCAGGGCTGTGTGGGTGCGGCCTCCCCCAGTCACCACCGGGCTACTTCCCTCGCCTTCACGTGGAGTTTGGACTTGACAGGAGCGCCCTTCACGGTGGCCGCCCTGCTCGGCCCTGCTCCAACCCGCCCAGGCCCCCCGAGAAGAGCGCGCGGAACCCCTTCCACTGTGGAAGGTGCAGCAAGTGTCTGCAGGGGCCGGGGGGCACTTCATCCCCTGGATGAAGCCCCAGTGTGCACACAGCAGAGGAGGGAGGTTTGGGGGAGGGAGAGGCCACCCCGCCACCCGGAACCACAAACCTCAATTCCAGAACAATCCCCTCCCCTTACAGCAGGGAATGTGGACCCCTCCAGAGAGCGGAAGGGACGTGCCTCTGGTCACAAAGAGCTGTCACAGCCCTCAGCCGCCCCCACACTGGTCACCTATCCAGAGATGTCCCCGATGCAGGCTGAATCTTTTGATTCTTCGTAGAAACATTTGGAAGATCCGTATCTGATGGTTTTAGATAGGTGGGCCGAATCTGAGCAACCCTGCCAAGCAGTCCGGCGGGGGCCCCAGCAGCAGCAGGAGAGATTTCAGTCAGGCCTCAGGAAGACTAAACAGGCAGTGACTGGAGAATCCTGCCTGGTTACGGACGAGCTTCGGGACTCCCCACCTGTAACACATAAACAGAGGTTCCGGAACGTTCTCAAGCACAGGCACAATGGCCTTGTAAACAGCAATGGGACCAGGCCATACTGTCCAGTGGGCTGGCCAATAGAGCTCGAGATCTACGGGCCACCTGCCAGTAGCTGAGCTCCTGGACCGCGGTGTTTGTGACCGGAAGATGGGAAAACATCAACAGTGGTTCAGGGGCAGAAATCAGAGGATTTAAACCCAGGGTTCCTCCAGGAGCACCTGGTGGGGAGGTCATCGGAGGTCCTTGATTTCTTCACACTCTCCTCGATCTTCATGAGCCCTACCCGGGGTACCAGGGATGAAATTGGAAGATTTTGTGCCCAAAGAACTCCTATTTATCCTTCAGTGCCCACTCAGAGGGGAAGCCTTCCAGCCCCTCCAACGGTTGCTCTCTCCTCTGCGTTCCCACAGCACTCTGAACGTGCCCTCCTCCCGACACAGATCGGCCCACACGTGCTGTCCGCATGCAGCCCCGTGAGAATGTTCTGGACTGTCACTGTCCGATAGGCCAGCTACTCGCCACATGCGATTTCGGAGAGCTGGGAACGTGGCTCGCACAAACGGAGAGGTGCCGCAAGTGTAAATAGATACCAAATCTCAAGGACTCTGTGCCAAAAACCAAATGAAAAATAGCTCATTAGTAACTTTTATATTGCTTGCATATTGAAGTCATAATCATTCACCATACTGGGTTAAATAAAATATATATTATTCAAATTCACGTGGCTCTTGATGTGACCACTAGAACGTTTTTAATCCCATATGTGGCCCACATTGTGTTTCTGCCAGAGAGACTCTGCCAACTGCCGAGCCCGCTCAGGTTCCTGGGCAGTGTTTGCTGAATGAATGAATGAATGAATGAATGGGCGGACGAATGAATGGGTGTGTGGGTGCTCAGGCCTAGCGCCCCGGAGTCCGACTTACCCAGCACAATGGTCCTGTCGTCATGCAGACGATCGGTACCGTTACCGAAGCGCAGCCCCCTCCTCTGGGGTCTACAGCCAACCCGCACATCATGCGCTCAGCCCCACGGGGCGCTGAGCCCTGTGCTGGGGTCTCAGGGCACCCCCAAGAGGAGCCGGGGGGCTGCAACGAGGGAGGAGCCTCACAGGCTGCTTAGCATGCCCCTGACCAAGCCTAGGGGCTCCGAGCGGGCAGAAGCAGGGGGGCATGGGGGGGCCCAGTGCCAGCCTTTCCCCCGGAGCCTGCGAGCCCGAGGAGAAGGGAAGCAGGAGGGGAGACAGGTGGCAGTGGAAGGGAGAGTGGGCCGAGCCTCCGGGGCAGGAGGGTCATGGAAGGCTGGGAAGCGGCAGAGCCGTTTGGAAGGGGACTGAGAGGAGGCCAGTGGGGCTGTGAGGTGTCAGGCTGATGCCACCCAGCCCCGTACCTGACCTGCCCCGGGACCCCACGCATCGGCTGCTCCTCTCCCCTGCTCTCACCTCTGAGCTGCTCTTGAATGCCCGGCCCACTCCTGCCTCTGAGCCCTCACCCCTGCTGTTCCCCTGCTGGGATGTCTTCCCCTGGATCTCTGCGGGGTTGGCTCCTCAGGAGGCCTGCACCATGGACGGCCTTCCCACCTGCCGCACACCTTGACTCCTCAGGGTGCTTGGCTGGGACGCATGGCCCGGCCCCCAGTGCAGCCTCGAGATGCCCAGTGCAGGCTCCCGGCATGCCCCACCTTTCCTGGAAGGGTGCACTCCTGGGGGCTTTCTGCAGGCTCTGGGGACAGGCTGGGGTGTCCCACTGGGGTCCAAGGTGGTCCACATTCATAGTCACTTCACACCTGCCGAGGCCTGGCCACGGAGGCGGCCCCCCCCGGGCCTCCCCTAGGGCTGGCGCAGGCCCCAGATCCCCTGCGACCTGCATCCCTCTCCCCCAGCCGCAGGTGCACCCGCCCCACCCACTCCCCACCCTCCAGCTGGGAGAAGACCAGCTGGGAGGGGCACGCAGGGGCTCTGCGGGACGAGGCAGGTCCCAGCGTTTCCTCCGCCTTCCCGCCCGGCTCGGAAAGCTCCCTCCCTGTTTTCCGCCCTGTGCTTTCAGGGTAGGACGTGGGAAGGACACGCGTTCGAGGAAAGGAGGACCCCTCAGACGAGATGGAACCGGAGATGCTGGCATGGGGCCCCTCGGCGCTTCCACGCGTGGGGACACGGTGCGGACCTCCGGCGCGCCCGACCGGCTGGCAGCGCGGGGCGCGTGGGCGCGGGCAGGGGGCAGGCCGGAGACGCCAATGAGCAGGGACCCCGCGGGGCGACGGGGAGCGCTCAGCGGGGCGACGCTGCCCTCTGGTGGCGGCGGCGGTGCTGACAGCCCGGGCGGTCGCGTCCCCCCCGGGCGGGGACACCTGGGGAGGCCCGCCTCATTCCGCGTGCACCACAGCGGTCCGGCCGGGCGGGGGCTTCTCCAGTTGTGGCGAGTTTGCCCACCACCCTGTACTCCAGGGACGTTACATTTTGCCGAGTCGGCCTCACCTGCCGCCCCACGCGGCGAGGAAAGCGGTTTGCAGGGAATAAGAAGAGCTCAAGAAACGTCCCTTTCCTTGACTCTGCCTCAGTCCGCGTTGTAATCCGCAGAGCTCCATGTGCAGTGACAGGCTTTATTGAACCCGCTCGTTCCTGAGCCTATTTTGGTTTTATAAACCCCAAAGTTGCGAAATTGAGGGACTCTCAGCTTGGAAGCATTAGATAGCGCCACCCGCTGTCCACCCGGAGACTTGCAACCCAGCTTTACAAGCGGCTGCAACTCTCCCCGCACGGGAGCCTCCACCGGGGGGTAGGGCAGGGCGTCCAGGGCCCCGGGGAATTTCCAGAGCCCTGGGAGGCGCTGATCACAGTCACGGGGGTGACAGCTCCAGGCCTCTAAGCAGGCGGCCCACTCGCCCTCACCCCCCGCCAGCCCCCGGGAGCGCAGGGCTGCGGCCGCTCTGTCCCGCTGTCCAGCGCACCGGCCCCGACTCCCGGAGCCCCCCAGACCCAGCCAAGCTGGCCTGTCTCCTGCACCGGGCGAGACCTCAGAACCCTTCTCAACGCAGCGCCCCAGGCAGCCCCGCTGTCCGGTGGGACGGGAGAGGCCGGCCCCTCCTCCACCCACATTGCATTTCCCCTAGCTCATTCTTTTTTTTTGGAAGTTGCTTTTTTTCCTAAGTAAAGTTATCACTTGTCACATCCAACATTCATTGACTCCAACCTGTCCCCGCCACGGCCCTCTGAGACCCCATGGCCCTCCCGCAACCCCGTTGTCCTGGTCCTCGGCGCCCTGGGCAGTCTCCGCTTTGCCCGCCCGGGGACCCTGCGGCCCAGGTGAGCCCCGCTTCCACTCCCGCGTCGGGCGGGGACACTGCCCCGCCACCGGGAAAGCCCGACACGGGTCTGGGTGTCCCCCACGGGCGCGCGTCACAGCACGGTGGTTCTAGACGGACACACGCGTCGAGGATTCCTGGACGCCCCCCTGTCCTTGGTCAGGCACCGCTGCCCTCGCCATCCGCTCCTCTGGAGCCGGACGGAGCTAAGGCCTGCAAGCACCGAGCTCAGCCTGGCTCAGCACCATGAGGAGGTGCAAGGACTGGCCCGTTGCACGGATGCAGAAACTAAGGCTCGCCTGGAGAGCTGAGTGGGGGAGTTCACCCGTGTGACTCCGGACCCCTGGGGCAGCGGGAGAGGTCCTGGGCCTCCCAGTCCCCCAGCCACTACTTGAGGCCCAGCCACGAAGCTCTGCAGAGCCCACGTCTTCTGCTCCACGTGGATGCCCTGCTCTCCCCTCCCACACCCACAGCCACCAACCCCGGACAAAGGAGAAACCTCGCCTCTCTAGTGGGATGCTCCCTTCGGACCCCTGGCTCTGGGGCCTCTCCCCCCAGGTCTGGTGTTTTATGGGAGAGCTACAGTCTGAGGCACAGAGGGGTGGCAGGGTATGGCCCGGGCACCAAGCCAGGGTCCCTGCCCCCTGAGGTCCCTGGTGTGTCCACGAGCCTGGGCCTGGGAGCCAGGCCACGGCCGCCAGGTGGGCCCCGAGTGAGAGGGCGGCTTCCCCCTGCAGCCCGGCCAGCGGTCCCCAAAGCACCCAGGCTGCTCCTGGGCTGGCTGACCTCGGGGCTTTTCCGATTGCAGCGTCAGAGCTGCTCAGGGCGGTTGTGCTGTGATTAGGCTCGTACCTGTTCCCGCAGAGGTTCGCTCCTGGAGAAACTGGGGCTCGGGCCCAAGCTGTGATGTCACTGTAGTGACCTAGTTAGTGACCCTAACCTTAGGGGGTAGGAGGGAGCGAAAGAGGGCAGAGGGAGAGGGGGGAGGAAGAGCCCATCAGCCTGGCAGCTGACTTCAAACCCTTCTATCACCAGCCCCCCATGTTCCCCCACCTCCCTCCCTCCTGCTACCACTCTTCCCTCCCCTGCCTCTCCCCCTCCCTCCCCTTTCTCCCCTCCCCCACCTCCGTCCCTCTCTGCTCTCCTCCCTCCCTCCCTGCTCTCCTCCCTCCCTCCCTCCCTGCTCTCCTCCCTCCCTCCTTTCTCTCCTCCCTCCCTCCTGCTTCTTTCCCTCCACCTCTCCCTCTCTCCCCCCACCTCC
The DNA here is from genome assembly GCF_011800145.1 of Mirounga leonina. Taxonomy (NCBI): domain Eukaryota; kingdom Metazoa; phylum Chordata; class Mammalia; order Carnivora; family Phocidae; genus Mirounga; species Mirounga leonina. The sequence goes on from NW_023270433.1 coordinate 2,609,343, forward strand.
CTCTCTCTTCCCTAACTATGAGATATTATTAATAAAGGCTTGATGTGGAATCTTCTCGGAAAAGCCAAGGCCTTATTTACAACAGCTGAAGTATCTCACAAGTGAGCATGTGGGTTTCCATGAGTAAGCACTCAGGTAACAGCTTGTGACGTTTTGTATGCATACCCGCTGCTTTAATTTCTAAATAAACTTTTTTATTTTAGAAAGGCATCACACTTACCGAAGGGCACAGAGGTGGCCCTGTGCTCCTGCCCCCACACCCAGCATTCCCTCGCCAGCCTCTGGTGCCCGCGGGCACGTCTGTCCTGGCGAAGGAGCCGAACCGGGGTGTCATGCCCACGCTTCACGTGGGCTGTCTTTGTGTCTTTGTTGTCCCCCTAATGCCCCTTCCCTGGCCCAGGGGCCCATCCAAGACCCCACAGGACCTTGAGCCACCACATCTCCTTGGGCCCCTCTGGACGGATTTCCCTTCTGATGACCCTGACGGTTTCGAGGGGGACTGGCTTCCGGGGAATGTCCCTGAGCGGGCATCTGCCTGTGCGCCCGGTGCTTGGGCGGGTGGTGGGGCTGGGAGGGAGACCGCAAGGTGGGGGGGCCGTCCTCATCACGTGGCTGTCACCTGCCATGGTGGCCCCAGTCACTGGCTGAGGTCGTGCTGCCAGGGTCCTCCACCGCGGACTCACTCTTGTTCTCCCCTTCGACACCGTCCCCTTGATCAGGACGTCCCCCTGCACAGCCCGCACTCCAGAGTGGGCTCAGCCACCACCTCTCAGGGGTGCGGCGTCTACGCAAATATCGGGTGCCCGGACCGACTCCGCATCACTTGCTCGCGTGCGGATCCATGTCAGGCGGGCAGCGGTCCTCCAGCGCAACCTCATCCTGGCCAGCCTGGGCCCCGGGGAGCTGTCCTGTGTCCTGGCGTGCCCCAGGCCTGCGCTCTCGCCACTCTCGCTGACTCGCTCCCTTTCCCTCTCCGGCATCACCAGAGGCTCCGGCCCTGGATTCGGCCATGGGCCCCAGGAGCATGAGTCAGAGACCGGGGTCTGGGAGTGCAGGGGGGCTTCTGGTCTCGCTCCGCTGGCAGAGCAGGGCGGCTCTGTGGGCGCACTCCCCCGTGCCGTGTGTGCAGGTCCCTCGCGTGGCCACACGTGGCCACCTGTAGGAAGCGGGCGGGGGTGCGCACGGAGGTCTCCGGCTCCGCCCCCGCCAGCCCGGCACCCCACTCCTCTGACAGGGCCAGGCCCTCGGCCTGCCGGGGAGCAGCTTTGTGGGCCGAGTACTGCCTCTCCCACGCACGCTCCCTCGGCCTTGGCGTCCACAAACCCCGCTCCTCTCCCTCCACCCCTTCAGGGTGGTCCAGCCGAGCTACACACGGGCGACTGGCACCTCCCCGGGCATCCGCCCTGGCCTTCTCCAGACCCGCCCGGAGCTACTCAGTTTGCTCACAACCAGGCTCCGTGTCGCCCCCGTCTAGGGCTCCCGTCACTCAGCGACACGCATTTATGACATGCCCGTGTCTCTCTGCCACTCCACCGTTTACCCCCTTGTGCGGCTGAGCTCCAGGTCTGCTCACCCGTCACCTCCTGGGGGCCTTGCGGGGGCTCCGCCTTCAGGGGCGAGGAGCAAGCCTGCTACCCGCGCTCGTGCGCAGGTTTGGGGTGGACGTGCTGCCAAGGCAGTCGCGTGAACACCTAGCAGAGTGACCGCTGGACGGCCTGTGCCCGTCAGAGCCGTGTGTCGTCCCCACCCCGCCCCCCGCGGGGATCTAGAGGCTTCAGCGGCCGGGCTGGGCAGCAGATGGGCCGGGGAGGTGGGCGGGCGTCGGGCCCGCCCTTCTCCTGGGGGCTGCCTGCAGGCTGAGGCCCGGGTTCCACTGAGTCCTGACCCGGAGCTGTCACCTGCCCTCCCGGCCTCAATTTCTGACCTGAGCAGTGGCGAGATGACTCTCTGAGCCTTCACGGGGCACGCTCTCGACCATGTCCACTCAGCCCAGGAGACTGAGGCCTGGGAAGAAGTGTTGTGCCCAACAGATCCCCAGCTGGGGTGGGACCCAGGGCCTCATGTCTCCCCGGATGGCCCAGGCCAGGCCGGGCGGCTACCGGCACCAAACAGGAGGAAGTGGGCCCCGCTCCCTTGGCTGCCCAGAGACTGGAGCAGACCTTTACAAGCTGCACCCCAGCCCTGCTGCATCGGGACACCCTTGAGGGGCAGGGCGGCCAAGAAAGGCGCCATCAGACTGGTCCATTCCAACCCCCGCCCCACAGCCCTCTCTGGGCAGGGGCCGGACTGGCCCGGAAGCTCCCAACCGACTTCTGCCCATATAAACACTGGAGCCAACCCCATCTGTCCGTCCGCCTGTCCGTCCGTGGACGCAGGCTTTCCCAGCCCCAGTGTGTGCAGAGCGCCAGCTTCATGGGCTCTGGTCATAGATTGCACAGCCCTGCCAGGTCAGGATAGGGCCTGAGGTTCAGGGTCAGGGACAGCCGTGCCCAGGCCACCCTGCGGAGGCCGGGGCTGTGGGGTGCTATCCCGTGATGAATGAATGAAGTCCTCACCCTCCAGACTTCCCCAGGCAGCTCCAACCTGCCCTTGGGTTTGCACCTTCAAGGGCACAATGATGCCCCACCTTCTGGGCCCACAGCCCTGGCCTCCTCGGGAAGGGGACCCCCCGGCTGCCCTCTGAGGGCTCCAGCCCCCACCCCTGTCCGGGTCCTCGCCCTGTGTTAGAGCTTCTTCGGAGCAAAATAAAACAGGAAGTGGTGGCTTGGGAGCAGTTTTCTGGATCCAGGCCCAGGCGGCGCACACAGGGGCTTTGCCACCCCCCCCCCAGGTACCTCCACAAGACGGGCAGACGCCAGCCCCACCCCAGGCCTCCTAAGCTAATGGGCTGGGGGATGGCTCCAGGCTCCCAGTGACTCTAAGGCACAGAGAACTAGGACAGGGAGGGACGGAGGGAGCAGGGTGGGCTGTGCCCCAGCGCCTCCAGCAGAGGGCAGCGCTGCTCCACGCCTCGCCGCCCCGGCGCTCGGGGACCCTCCACACGGGGGAGCCGGGCTGAGCTGGTCCCCACTGGGGACTCCCCAGGGGCTCTGCGTGCGGCGGGGAGGCTGACCTGGGCCCTCCGGGTTCTGCGGCTGGAAACGCTCGCTGGAATGGCTGACACTCGGAGAACACAAGGCCACCAGCAGCCCCCGAGTTTAGGGGCTGGGGACTGGGCTCTTTACATGGCCCCGTTCCCTGACACCCCCCGCTCCAGCCCTTCTCCCCACGACTCCCCGACCCCCTCCGGGGGTTCCTGTCACTCGGGGTGTTGCTGCCCTCAAGCCCAGCAGTGGCACTAGCTCTGCGGTCCTGTGTGTCCGAGGCAGGGTGCCAGGGCCTCTCCCCAGGAGCCCCCCGCCCCCCGTCTCCCGAGCGCGCCCATGCTCCCAGCACACTGCCCGCTTGCTTGCTGACGGCGGGACCTCCCTGTCGCTGGGCTCCCGGCAGCCGGGACAGGACCTGCTGCGTAGTTGGTGCTCGGCACGGTCCCGTCCCAAATCCCCCTGCTCCCACCCTCGCCTCTGGGGTTACAAACCCCAGCCCTGCTGGGCGGGCCTGTCACCACCTGATCGTGCTGGCGACAAAGCTCTCGAGCCCAGCATCTCTGGTCCAGGGGCACCACCCTGGGCAGGGGTCGCCATAGCAACTGGAGGCAGCAGGGAGGCCCAAGGCCAGATTACCATGCAGTGTTGTGTGCGCCCATGTGCCACCTGGGTCCCCTTCCTGGGGGGTCACCAGGGGCTCCACTCACGGCAGGAAGTTGGGGTTGGAGTCCCGCCCAGCTGGACGCCCTTGCCTCTTGCACACGGGCCCCTCTGCCCCCCTCGCCGAGGTTAGCACACCGCCCCAGCTGTGCTCCCTGGGGCCTGCATCCTGGAGCACGTTTGGAGGACCCTGGGTTTGGGCAGGCGTGGCCCCCATGGAGGTCATCTCAGTCACTGGCCTGTTCCAGTCAGGGCCGCCCCTGACTGACTGAGACCGACAGACCGGGTCAAGAGGCTCAGCACCGCCCGGGGCCCCCCACGTGGCTCGTTAGGAAAACGGGGATCAGCCCTCCCAGGCCCAAGGGCAGGGCCACATCCTGAAAACCTGTGAGGAACACTCCTTTCCTGGTCTCCCCTCCTGGCTTGGCAGCTGTCCGAGCCTGCTCTCTGAAGGGGACGCGGACACCTTGCGCCCTCCCAGCCCCCCGGGACCGCCTGGCACGTCCTGAAGGCCCCGCCCAGAGCTGGGGCTGGTGCCTGCGCAGGGAAGCGGGCCACCGGGCAACTGGCGGCCCCACACAGCGCGCTCAGCGGTGGCTTTGGTCATGTGGAAGGCAGGACAAGGAGCCCTCCACAGGGAGGCCACCCTCCCAATTCCCCAGGCCCCCCACGCCTGATCCTCTTTGCAGACCCGGGAAGGAGCCCCCGCGGCTGGTAGTGCGTGCTTCCGACCGGGAAGCAGAGCAGGCCAGTCGCAGCCAGGCCCAGCGGCAGGTGGGGGGCTTGCTGGGGGGAGAGGTGGGGCTCCCTGTGCCCACCCCCTTCCAGGGAGTCCAGGCTGAGCTCCCACGGGCAAGGACAAGGCCTTGACCCGGGCGGGGGGCGCACAGCCCACAAGCACCAGCAGCAGCAGGCTGGTCCGGCCACGGCCGGGGCCCCGGAGCCACGCAAGGCCTCAGGCCCGCCAAGGGGGAGGCCGTGGGGGGGCGCCGACTCCCCCGGGGGAGGCCGCCTCTGTCCTGCCTCTCAATTCCCGAGGCCCCAGGAGGTCCTTGCGCGCCGGAGTGCAGAGCGGGACCTGTGCACGCGTGCTGTGTGCAGTGTGAACACGGAGTGAGGGCCGTGTGCGCACGTGTGTTGCGTGGACGTGGACGTTGTGGGCAAGCGCCACCTGTGAGCAGGCCTGTCGTGCGCTGTGCATAAGTGCTGTGTGCGTGCGGCCTGTGCGTGCACATGCGTGGCCACACGTCGTGGGAGCACATTCTGGGGAGGAGAGCGCGAGGGGAGCCACGGGCCTACGACCGTGGGGTTCAGCCACTCTGCTGGGAGCGGCCCTGGGGCCACAGGGCAGGACCGCAGCTCCAGGGCGCCCGCCGGACCGAGAGCACCAGAGGATAGACACCATCGCCCAACTGCGGCCGCGCCCGGCCCAGCCCCCGGAGGGCGTGGCGACGAAGAGCGTCCATCACACGGGACGGAGCAGATGCGGTGTCATTATCTCGTTAGCAACGGGGCAGCCGGATGACATCACTCACTCTGTGGCCCAGTGTGTGAGCCGCTCGCCCACTCGGGCTCGGGCAGCCTGGGGCAGGGCGGGTGGCCGGTGCCCTAGGACGCGGAGGGTCCCGCACGGGCCGCGGAGCAGAGCAGGCCAGGGAAGGAGCATGGCCGCGCGGGGGGCGGGGGGCGATGACCCGAGTCTGGGGCCTCACTGCCCTGGACCGGCCCCCGCCGGTCGGGCAGCAGCCCGGACGCCCGCCAGCCCCAGACAGGAAAGCCCCCGGCAGAACAAACGAGAACAGCGTGGTGATCTATTTTTAAACGCTCGTATTTTGTTTCTCCTCTCACGTTTTTCTGTGTTTTCCTTTCCACATTCTAACACCGCTGTTGGTCCGTGGCCTGCACCCACGGCGGTGTTCAGAGAACACGCAGGGAAGTGAGTTCACAGTCAAACAGGGTCTCGGGAAGGCCGGCTGGCAATGGGGGCAGAACAGAGCAAGGCTTCAAGAGTCACTCAGAAGGGGAAGAAACCCCTGACCGTCTGGGCCCCACCCCTGCCCGAAGGGAAACGTCCACGCAGCGGTTCGTACAAAGCCCATGCGCTCGTCCGCGTCCGAACGCTCCACTGAGAAAGCTCTCCTCCATCTCTAGAAGCAGAAACAAAACAAGTCCCACCCCCCCATCATCCAAGTATACATGAGGGATAAAATTACATTTGTACAAAAATAGATTTTTTTTTTTTTTACCTTTCCCGATGCTTTAGACATTTTCTCTCTACTCTCTGTATGTACTTGTCACCCTCTGAAGTGTCCGCGGCGCGTCCCGGCTAAGGCATTGCTGAGGATGGGGCCCGATAAGGCTGCTTGCTCCAAAGCATCTTAAAATAGATGCGCTCCTTGCCTTGGGATACTCACTCGAACCCGGATTTCACCAAAGGAGGGGTCCTTATGTACTTGCTTACGTGAAGCAAATTTATAGGAAAACGGGGGGAAAGTCTTGATTAAAAATAAAGACAGAACGTTGGTAACTGCCCCGCGGCTGCTGTCGGCGGCCTCGGCCCCCCGCGGTCTCTGTACAGCAGACGTGTCACATAGCACACCTGCGTGGACGGGGAGCGGGCCACGCGCCCCAATTCCGTGATGGGGACAACATCAGCTGATTACCCACTGGCCGTGCGTCCGCCCGGGCCCTGCTGGCGGCCCCCGCAGGTGAGGGGCCTCCGGCATGGTGTCCGCGCTTGTCACCGGCCCGAGTCCTCTAGAAGCCAGGGGCGCGGGGCCGTCTCTGCCTGGAGACCGCGTGCTTCCAGGTGCCGAGCGCAGGCCCGCTTCCAACGAGAGGCCCCCTGCAGACGCGGGCGTGGTCATCTTCGCTCCCCTGCGGCGGGAGCCCCGTCCCCGGTGTCCCCGCGGGGAAGTGAGTCCACGGCGCCGGAGGCACCCCGGGCTGGGCCGAGGCGGGGATGGGCAGAGGTGGCTAATGAGCTGATGTTAGTGCTATCTTTAGAAAATTAAAGATTGTCCCACCAAAATAATAATAATAATAAAAATAATTACAAAAATCACCGTAATTGAACCAGATTAATAACACTACTAACGGTCTGGTTAAATAAAACTCCTACCTCTCTACTGAGCCATGTGCATCTCCCCACTTAACCCCCTCCCCCAACAGCACTGAATGCATGACAAGGACAGCAGATGGATGAAGAGAGGACGGCCCCGCGTGCCCTCGGTGCTGGGCTGCAGGCTGGAGGGGCTGGGGGCTTCTGGCTTTCTATGCTGTAGCCTGGGGGCCTCGGCTTTCCGGCGAGCAGCCGGCGGGGGACGTTCTTAGGAAGAAGCTGACGCTCCAACAGACGCAGTCCTGGGCTTTCTCCGCTCGAGGCCCCCACATTCCCAAGGACCCCCAGGGAAGTGGGAGAGGGCAGGGCGTGGATGACGGGGTGCGTCTGGCTGCAGAAGGCACCGGGGGTGTCGGGTGTGGGGCAGTCTACCGTTCCCACAGCTGGGGGGACCCCGAGAGGGAGCCCCCAAGGGTGCCACATCACTGCCACAACCGAGCCTCCAAAGGCTGCCGAGTCTGGGAGCTGGGCGGGCCCTACACGCCCCGCCCCTACCGCCCACGTGGCAGGGGACACCTCCCCACGTCACAAGCGGGCGGGTGACAGAGGAAGGCGGCTTTTCTGCGGTCTTCTGGAGCCTCTGCCTGGTGCCTCGCCTTCAGCTTGGCTGGGGACCCTGGAAGGCAAAGCAGGGACACCTCCTTCCCCACGGGGCCTGGAGACCCCTCCCTGCCTTGCCCCAGCTGGGGAACCAGACTCTGGGGAAGGCATCCCCCTCCACCCCGGGCTGCTCATGGGGGCCACAGGAGGGAAGCCAGGCTACAGAGCAACCCCTCAGGAGCTGCCCGCATCACCCCCACCAGTGATGAACGCTGGGTTCCTGGAGTAGGAGGCGTAGGACTGGAAAGTACTCAGACCAAAGGGAGGGCATTACAGTGCAAAAGAAGCGGGTTCAACCTGAGAGAGCCCCTGCACGCCCAGAGCCCAGAGCGCCCCAGCCCAGGAGGCTGCGCCCCTGCCCAGCTCGGTGGAGACGCTACAGAAGCAGGCACGGCCTGGCCTGGGGAGCCGTCAGCCAGGGCACGTGTTTGAAGGGGCCCCACATCCGGCTGTCCCCGAGGGGCAACCAGCTGCAGGCCCAAGGACGCTGGCACGCCACAGTCCCCGATTCCAAGAGGCTCCCACACAGGACAGGCCGCCAGCAGAGAGGGCCTCTCTGCCAATAGCTCTAGGAAGCAACGCCACCTGCCCCTTCCCGCCGGGCTTACGTGCCCCCAAGTCCCTCCCCTCTGCACACCCGCCGTGGGTCCCCGGCTCCCTCCAAGTGTGCACAGCTGCTGAACACCCCCTGGGGAACGCACCCTCCTTCCTCCCATCCCTGTGGGTCTCCCAGGCCCAACCTCTGCCCATGACAGATCAGCACGGCCCAGGACTTCAGGGAAGGCCAGGAAGCGGGCTACCCTGCAGAGACCGGGGGCGGGGCGCTGCCCCTCAGCACAGATAGCAGACAGAACCGAGGGCGGGCCGTACACGGGGTCTGCCTACCCCGGCTTGTGTGAGGCTGTGCGGGGGGAGAAGTGGAAGCCAGGGTGACGCGAAGAGAAAAGCAAGGTGGGGAGGTGGGTGACCCCAGTCCCTGCAGCCTTGAGGGGGGCCCAGAACCCTGCACGGAGGTCGGCTCATGTCCTGCTTGGCTCGGGGGCGACACTGCAAGTCATCTTTGGAAAAGGGGCTTCTCGCCCTTCACTGTGAGGGAAGGGAAGCCTACTCGCCCCAGAGCCCCCCTCGTCCTCCCGGGGGGCAGGGCGGGTCTTCTGCGCTCTGCTCCTGAGCCTGGGTAGGGCGCCTGACAAGAGGCGACGGGGGTCACTCCAAACACAGGAGGGGAGCACGGGATGTTCCCAACGCCGAGGGTGGCTCGGGGGCAGGGCCTGCAACCCGGAGAGCCGCCCCCACTGCCCAGGGAAGCGTGCGGGCCTGGCCGGGCTCACAGCAGTTCCAGCCCCAGGAAAGCCACGGCCCGGCTTTGCGGGCGAGGAGCACTGAAAACAGCGAGGTGGCCACGCTCGGAGACTTAGCAGGCTGCGCCCCCACATCCGCAGAGGCCAGGCAGAGAAGGGGCGGGGACGGGGCTCAGCTGAGAAGAGCGGCCAGGCGGGGCGGCCGGGCCGGCGGGCCTAAGTCATTTGGTGGGGGGCTTCTAGCATTTCCATGAGGAAGGTGTCGATGGGCGTGTCCCCGATGAGCTTGAAGAAGAAGAGATGTTCCAGGCACTTGAGGCCGATGGAGCGCAGAGCCGGCAGGCGGAGCAGCAGCTTGGCGAACCTGTGGGAGGGCCGGGTGAGGGCGAGCTGGGCCGTCCTCCCACCCTCCACCCAGCGCCTGGCGACCTCCTGGGGACAGAGCTGGTCCCGAAGCCGCAGCAGCAGGGCCCGGCCTGCGCGGAGCCTGGGGGGGGCCAGCCCCTCAGGCAGCAGAGAGAGCAGGCCAGGGCCTGGGAGCAGGAGTGTGCTGGGTGGACACGAAGACCCCGAAGAAGGCCTATGGAGTAGAGACCTGGGGTGAAGGACCAGAGGCAAGACGGTGGCTGAGCTGGTGCAGGCTCAGTAGGGCTTCATGGGAAAGTTAAAATACGTGGGTCTTCTCCAAGGGCAACAGGGAGCCACGGCAGGATTTTAAGCAGGGGAGAGAGCTACAAAAACGGATCTGAGTATCAGCAATGCCTCTGGCTGCAGTGGGGAGACCAAGGTGGAGTGGCTCCTGGGCCAGGGGAGCAGGTCTGTGCTCAAGCAAGCCTCCGCTCATAAAGCATCGGCATCCCGTGTGCCCCAGGCCAGCGCCCACCCCTTCCCCAGAAATGGCTCTGCTGGAGCTGAGCCAGAGGCCCGATCCCAGGCCCTGCCCGGCCCGGTCGGGGGGGGGGGGAGGGAGGGGGGCGGAGAGACCGAATTGGGGAGGGCAGCGGGAGGTGCTGGGGCTCTGGGAGGAGGGACGCCAGGCTCAGCTTCTCGGCTGCCAAGGACAGTGCCCTGTCCCCTCCGGGGATGTCCACAACCGTCCCCCACAACGGCATGGACCCTCATTAATTATTCACAACGTCTGTATTTCAGGGGAGAAAGCCCTGTGGTTGGCGGCCACACAACCCACGTTTTAAAGGCAAAAACGCAGTGTAGAGGCTGGACCGGGGCCAGGGAAAGCTGTTTTCTGCTGAGCTGGCGAGATGGGCTGTGGCGGGGAGCCAGGAAAAACAAGCAGGCCGGCCCTCCGTCCTCCCCGGCAAGTCTCACTTTAAACCAAACCAGATGGGGGCTGCGAGGGGCCGGGCACAGTCACCCGTGTGTGCGGCTGAGTGGGCGCCAGGCCGGGGCGGGGGGGGGGGGGGGGGGGGGCGGGGCAGAGGGAGGCCTGGCGCCCAAGGGTGGGGGGCACGCGCCCTCCGAGAGACACCTTATTGGAGGGAGGGACACGAATCAGGACAAGACTTGCGAGAGCACCAAGCCATAAACAGTTCACCGTCCCCGCAACCGTGCGCCCGGCACTGCGGGCCCGGGAATGAGACCCCAGCCCTTCCGGCGCCCACACAGCCCTGCACACGTGTACAAAGCACCCACTGTGTGCCAGTGTCCATCCCGGCTGGGGGTAAGCACGCCAAGGCCCTGCCTCCAGGGATTCCCTTGAGGGGCAGAAGCGCCCCGGCTTCAACCTCGTGCTCTGCAAGGACAGGCCCTTGCTGCACACGGACCGGTGTTCTGGGTGGGCGGCAGGAGCGCGAGAGCATGCACTCACTCGGGGGCGCGGGGGCACGCCGCCTTCTAATTCACACAAGGTGCCAGAAGGGCTGGGGGCCGTCTTGCTGGGGCAGGGGGTCATGAGACCCTGAGGCCCCCCAAAAGCAGGGGCCGGGCGGGGGGCTCACCTTCCCGGCTGCTCGGGGTACTTGTGTTTGCAGTAGGCCTCCAGGGACGCGTAGACCTTCTCCCGCAGCGCCTCCACCTCCGCTGGGTTCGAGAGCCCCTTGGAGTCTGCAGGGGGAGGGGCCGCAGGTCAGAGGCCTCGGCCCAGAAGGCTGCGCGGGGCACCGGGGCACTCAGGCCCGCTCCCTCACGTCCCCGCTCGGCTGGGGCCAGCAGCGGCGGGGCAGGCTCTGCCCCCGGGGAGGCCGCCCCGGGCTTGAGTCCCGGCTTGCCACTCGCTGGCCACATGCGGCCCATCCCTGGACTTCCCTGCACTCAGCTTGCCCATCGGGGGTCAAGTGCAACCAGCTGCCCTCACCTTCTCCTGGTTACCACGGCAACCAGGCTGAAGCCGGACCCTGGCTGCCTTCAGGACTCAGTTCCTTTGAGAGGGAGGAAAGCTCAGAACTGTCACCCCCAACAGCCAGCCCCACACAGGGCAGTGGGGGGAGAGGCCGACAGCCAGCCTGAGCCCTGGGACCCTGGAGGCAGGAGCCCAGTCTGGAAGGCGCTCTGCCCGTGGACAGAGATGCCTGGGACCTCAGCCACCAAAGCCTCCAGGGCCCAGGGGTGGGATCTAAGGAGGATGGGACAGACGTTCCAGGGCTTAAGCGGGTGAGCCGTCACGGGCCTTCCTGACCCAGTCAGAGCCCACCCATACCAGGCACTCCTCTCAGCTTCCCTGTCTCCTGGGGTTTCCCACGACCCGACAAGCCAATGGAGATGAACCCCTCTCTCTCCATAGCGGCCACCACGTGGTGTCATGCTAGGGCTCACAGGCCCTGGGTCTGGCCCCAGCCAAGTGTGGCCCATCCTGATGGCAGAGGGGACAGAGGCTGGAGACCACAACTGCCCGCCTGGAGCCATCTGAAGCCGCTGGCCCCAAGTGGCTCCGCGGTGGGACAGACCTGCTGTCAGGTCGCCTGAGCCACAGACTGGGGGGCTCATGCCAGCACGGCCCCTGGCAGCCTGACACCCCAGCAGGCGCACCGGGGTCCAGCGTGAAAGCCGCAGGTAGTCTGGGGCCCTGGGCACCTTGGGAATGTGCCAGGCTTCTCCGTAGCTCAGCACCCCAAGGCCCTGGGGGGGGCCCTCAGCGCCAGCCACGTCCTTCCAACAGCCTTACACCCTGGGGGACAGGGAAGCCGTGCCAGCAGCCAAGCCACACACAACTGGATGGAACGGGGACCCCACCCGGCAGGGCTAAGATGCGCGGCCCCGCCTCCCATGCTGGCAGGACCACAGGCTCGGAGCATAAACCCGGGGACAAAATACCCCCGGAAACGGGCTCTCCCCACGAGAAGACACTCCTCTCCCACAGCCAGACCCCTCCGTGCTGGAGCTCATGGAAGGCAGGAGGTCAGGGCCCACCACCCCTGGCGCCATCCCGGCTTCCCCGCTGGCTGGCCAGCGCCCCCAGCTCTCCCCAGAAGCCCGCAGCAGCCCCGAGGGACACCGCCCCTCCACGCCCCCACCCACCGTCCGGGCTCCCGGACTTGGCCACGAGAAGCTCATGAAGAGGCTGCCTCCTCTGGAGCCCAGGATTCCGGGCAAAGTGGGGCCACACTTTGGATGCAGCGCCCAAACCACGAAGGGTGAGCACAGCTCCCCGAGCCACGCCGCATGGAGCGTTCACAGGAGCCACGAGAAGGTGGCATGGCCAGTCTACCCTCGCGAGGAGACGGGCGACTGGCCCCACAGCACAGCACCAGCGAGCGCTCGGGGCCCGAGGCCGGACAGCAGGCCGCGCGCCAGGGAGGAGGCCGTACCGGGGTTGAAGAGGACAATGGCACGCAGGCAGCCCAGCTCCGTCTTGTCCATCTGCATGTCCCGCATCTTGGACACGAGCTCCGTCAACACCCTGCAGAGGAAGCAGGCCAACACCGCCGCCCCGGTCAGACTGTGCCCCCGCCTGGACCACCCCTGCCCCAAGAAAGACCCCATGGACTGACTCGGGATGCTGGGCGTGGACCTGGAGAGCCGATGGAAGGGCGAGGCCACACGGGGATGCTGCCGGCTCCCACGCCCGGCCTGTCCCCTCCCACCCGGAGAGGCGCTTGCTCTCCTGCCCTCAGGACGGTCTGCATGTGGGATCTACCAGGAAGGGGCCCCGCGACCACTGCACGGAGGGGAGCCAGGGACCCAGACACGTAGGGCTAGTCCACTGCCGCGGCTCCCCACAGCCTGAGGCCGCTCCCTGGGGTCCACAGGAAAGCTGTTCTCCCCAGGATGTGGCCCTCCTTTATCCTCCCTAGCTGCCAGGGGGGGTTCTGCTTCTTGTCACCAGGCATTCACAGCCAAAGGCAGAGAGCAGAACTCTGAGCCACCCTCGGCTGGCCCAGCCCCTACAGGCAGTGGTGTCCTGCCTCCGTGGCCTGAGCTCCCCGACCTCCTCCACCTACTCACTGGCCCCCAAAACTCGACGGCCATGCCCAGGGAGTGCTAAGTGCTCAGTGAGGCTGGACCACAGGGGAACAAAGGATGGTGGCCTGGGGAGGGCCTGGACGGTCACCCCGAGGAGTCGGGGAGTCCCCGAGGGTCTGCAGGCTGCAGAGGAACAGATCCCCGGGAGCCTGGAGGACAGACTGGGAGGGGACGGGCGCTCCAGAGGGTGCCCCGAGGCCGGGGTCCCCCGCTCTATTCACTCGGAGGGCAAAGGGGAGCTGGTTCTCTCTGATGTTGCTCGCTGGGGTCTAACCCCGCACCTCCGTCACCATCACCTCTCTAGCAGCTGGACGCAGAACCGGCAGCTCGGAGTGTGGCAGGGGCTGCATTTCTAAACCAAAGCAGACCTCAGGAGGCTGTACTCTCTAAAACGGCTTCTGTGGACAATAAAACGCTGCACTCGCTAACCGCCTTTGGTGGCACCCCATACATTAGCTTGTTCAAGGCCCTGAAAAGTCCTGCAGCGAAGACACATCTATCCACTGTTCAGACCAGCACTTGCCAGGAGACGTGGCCACAACCCCCGTCTGCGCTCGGCACGTCCCAGGAAGCTCACGGACTACTTCTCGGTTCTACCAAAGGCCCCGCGGGGCAGCACGCTTCCTGAGTTTACGTTCCCGGGGTGACGGCGGGGGCTCTGCTCGCCTCTCACTGCGGAGCTCCCCCACTCGGGGGCTCCCTGGGAGCTGGCCACCACCTCCCCTCCCCTTGGCTGAGGCGCACGCCACCCAGGGCCCCGGAGCCGGAGCAAGGCGGACTGCGTGTCTGGAGAGCGACCAGAATGGAGAGGCGGGGCCGCCGCCCAGCCCAGCCCTGCCCCTCCGCGGGGGTGCCGGGGAGCGCAGGGGTGCGGGGAGGGGCAGGCGTGGCAGCACACACAGGGCTGGGGGCTCGCGGGCTCCCGTGCTGCGGTCATGGCTCGGGACACGGCAGCCGCTGCGTGACGGTAACTACGCTGGAATCGCCTCCTGTCGGAAGGTGTAGGTTCCTTCCCGGGCGGGATGTCAAAGAAAAGAGCCCGAGAAACAATCCGCACGTTCCGCCCGTTCCCAGCGCACGGGCTTGCAGAGACGCGAACCTCCACCTTCGCACTACTTCCACATGGAACAGAACGCGTGCGGAGCGGGCCGCGGACCCCACCTGTCGAAGATGGCGCCCACCCCTGCGCTGTGGGCGCTGTTCCGGTGGACGTGCAGCCCGGTGGCCAGGAGGATCCCGTCCTTCACGGCGATGGACCGGTGGGAGAAGGAGGCGATGAGCAGCTCATTCCAGCCTGAGGGGAGGAGGGTGCACGGTCACACGGCTCTGTCCCCCCCCCCGATGGGGCTGCTGCTGAGCCCCACAGGCCGCGGGCTGTCGCACAACATCCCACAGCGGGCTCTGTGGGCCCCACCCCCATGAGTGTGCCACAGAAATGAGGTCCCGAGCACCGATGTTCGGGCAAGGCCTCTTTCTTCCATGGTGCAAGCTCGGGCAATAAAGGTCCTGAGAAGTCCCGCACAGAGCACCTTCTTGGGCTCTGTGTCACCCAGCTGCTCCCAAACCCATGTGCCCAGGGAGGTCTCTTCCCACAAAAGCAGGATGCTCGTGCCACGGAGGATGTGGGGGATTCTCTGTGGGGCGGCCAGAGAGCAGCTGCCCACCCGGTCCCAAGCAGCAAACTCTCCAGTTACCACGTGCTGCACGAGGCACCAGGAGACAGTAAATCCTTCAACTGAAATAAGGCGCGTCAGAGCCTCAGGCAAACGACACTCTCTCTACGTAAGCTCCTGGCTCAGACAAACTGGTGTAGGCGTCAGTTAAGAAAAAGCCTGGAAGCAAAACTTGAGATAGAAATGATTTCGGCGCTGGGTTCTCAATGACTCCTGTGGACGGAAGCCCCAAGCCAATTCCACAGAGCCTGCCCTGTCCACAGCCACGCTGCCCACGCCTAGAAGGCTCTGGGCTCCGTGGCACACAACGTCGCACGGGCTAGCCCACTTCGCACTGACTACAATCCTACAGAACAAGGGACAGCCCCGTCTTCCAGAAGGGGAAACTGAAGCCCGGGGCAGGGTAGGGCTTACCCCATCACACAGTGAGTCCGGCCCCCCGGCCCCCGTCGCCTTCCCCTGGTGGCTCTGGGTGTTGGTGTTATGCCCCAGCTGGAGTGAAAGCTCTTCCAGAAGGTGCTCCCGGCCCCCTCCCAGGCCCACAACGCCGGGGATGAGAGTTCTGTTGGGGGCAGAGCCGGCCCCAAGTGCATCTGTTCCCCCCATGGTCCCCCCCAGGGCAGGATCACTCTGCAGTCACTCTGCCTCTCTCTGTCATTGCCCCCCACCCTACGGCCTGCCCAGCCTCCCCCTACCTCTGGGCTGGCTGCCACCTCTCCCGCTGCCCCAAGCACACCCAGAGCCTGGCAGGCACGGGGCCAGGCTGCCCTCTGACGTTCCCGCAGCGCCCAGCACGTGCAGATGGCCCGGCAGGACAGGGGGTGCTCCCTACCGGCCCCCCCGAAAGGCCCAGCCCCAGCAGAGCTGGTGCACCCATCCCTCTGGCAGGAACCTGCACCAAAGACCCTAGTCTCCGCGGAAACTCGGTCTCCACTTGGCATGCCGGGCACACGTTGGGAACCGGGCCTGACCCGAACCCCAAAGCCTGTGCTCCCACCCCACTTGCCAGCACTGCAACCCCACGCAGAGGAGAAGCGGAGGCCTCAGTGCGGCGAGAGGGCAGAGCCCAAACCCTCCAGGGCAGCCCGTATTGGGCACACCACCCCCGCCCTCCCCAGAGGTCCCCAGACAGCCCTCGACCCCTCCGAAGGCCACTTAGAGACCCGAAACCAATGACCTCCTTATGGGTGGGGGCAGCAAGGCCAGAGGGGGGCAGGGCCCAGGTGGGAGCCCCACACCGCGGAAGAAAGGGGTGTCCCAGGGTCCCACCCTTCCATGGGTGTCCAGGGACCCTGCCCTCTCCCTCCTGTATCTTCCCCGGCCCGGGCCAGCCAAGCCACTTACCTGCTCTCAGCAGGATGACCTGGTCGTCCAGCGGTAGCTCAGAGAAGTGCGGGATCCGCTTGGCCCACTCGACCAGCGTGAAGAGCTGTTTGTCTGCTGCCTGGCAGATGTTGGTGACGGGGTCGTTGGGCTGGGCAGGGGGAGAGGCACGCAGTGAGCGCCCGGCTGGGAACATGGCCCAGACCGGACCCCCCACCCCACGTGCTGTACCTGCCCTGGGCTGAAGAAGGGCCCCAGGGACCGTGTCCTAATCCCCTGAGCCTGCGGGTGGTGAGCCTGTGGCTGGTGCCACTCCATGCTTCCCTTTGCAGGCATGATCGAGGAAGGGGTTTTGAGGTGGGAGGGCCTCCGGATGACAGGTGGGCCCAGTGTCAGCACAGGGTCCCCGCAGAGGGAGGCAGGGGTCAGAGACGGGAACCCGTGAGCAGGAGGGAAGCCGCTGGCTTGATGCTGGAGGAGGGCCTGGGCCGAGGACGCGGAGCCTCCAGCACCGGGAAGGGCAAGGGGACGTCCTCCCCAGAAGGAACCAGCCCTGGGGACACCGCGACTCTCGTCCTGTGCCGCTGACCGTGGACTTCGGACCTCCAGGACCGTAAGAGACTAAAATTGGTGCTGTTGGAAGCCCTCAGTGTGGGGGCCGAGTGACCCCAGGGCACAGTCGCGGAAACCTAGGTGCAGCCGTGAGTGCCGAGCTGGGGTGGGACTCTGAGGGGAGTAGACAGTGCTGGCCCCTCCGGGCCACTTCTTCCTACTTCCCTCTGGGTGTGGAGACTGCACACAGATGGGGGCATCAGAGGCCTTTCCAGAAAGTTCTGGCCAGAAGGGAACTCTCCCCTCATTGTCACAGATGAGGAAACCAGGCAGGCCTCAGTGGGGCCCCTCCCTGGCTCCTGGCTGGTGGACCCTCTGGGCCCTGAGCGAGGGGGAGGACAACAACCACACACGACGGCCGGGGGGTCCTCTGAAGAGCTCCCACCAACAGAAACCATCTGCCCTAAAGAGAGGTGCGGTCTGAACTCCCGGGGCCCGCGGGAAGGGCCCACCGAGGGCGCGCGTGGGACGCCTGGTGACAAACTGGCAGAGGCCACCGGGTCAGAAGGGGCTGGCGTGTGCCGATGGGGACATGGAGCTGCAGGGACAGGCATCAGCCACGGCTTCTGGGGCACACGGGATCCCCAGCCCAGGGTGCCAGCACCCAGAAGCCCCCCACACTGGCCCTCACCCCAAGTCCCTCCTCTGTCCCCTCAGCAGATTCTGTGCAATGGGGCCACGTGCCCCAGCCCAGCACCCCCAGGGGCACTCCTCACCCTGTGATTCACGCGGGCACAGAGGCTGGCCTGCGCGGGGTCCCCAGCTCACGCGGCGACACGCCCAACAGCTAGCACACCAGAGGCCAGGGTCAGGTTCTAGCAGGCGCCACCCTGGCCAGGCTCTGCTCTTAAGAGGCTCGGGGCAGCCCCGTGAGGGGAGAGCCCAGGCCCAGGCAGGTGGAGAGGGGCCCAGGGAAGCCACGCAGGGGGGAGGTGGGGGGATGCGGGGGACACCTGGGAGGAGCCTAGAGCTCTGCCACAGGCTGAAGCCCAGGGAGCCAGCCTCCCTGGCCACTGGCTGTTGGCCCCCAGGAGCCCTCGAGGGGCCCAGAGCTGTCCCCAAGCCACTCCCGGGCAGGCTAGTGCCCTGACAGACGATGGCGGGACCCCCCAGCAGAGGCCCGAGGCTCCCCCAGGGCTCGAGAGCCGGCAGGTACCCTCCCGATGCGCTGCACTGCTAACAAGATGTCCCCGAAGGGGAACCCAGGCCAACCCAGAGGAAGCCGCGGCAAGGTCAGACGCAGGAAGGCAGGCACGTGCTGCCCCCGAGATGACAGGTACTCCCGCCCAGCCAGCCCCTCTGTGCGGCCCAAACCACGGGACGCCACGGCTTTTCCTAATAACGTCCTTACGTGACAAAACAAAAAGCTGACAGCCCTTTGTCCCTCGCCCAATGTTTTCTGGAGTTTCTGTTCAGTCGTGCAAGCCTCGGAGCTGGCCACCCCTCCCCTCACTGGGACGGGGAGGGGTCGAGCCCTGTGTGCACCTTCTCCCTGACGGGGCCCAGGGCAGAGTTCTGAGCAGGGCGCTGGTGTGCAGGAAGTGCAGGGAAGCAGGGACGGCCCACCACCCGGCCACAGTGGCCTCTCAGAGCATGTGGACCCTCCCGGCCTGGGATGAGGGTTGCGTGAGAGCGCCCACGGGACGAGCGGGCAGGGCACCGGCCGGAGCTGGGCCGTGAACAGCCGCTCATACGCCACCCCCAGCCACATGGCGGGGAGGGACAATTACCACGCCACACACCCACTACTCACTGCCGTGCGCTAGGGGACGGAAAGGAACCTCTGTGCCATGTCACAGGGCCAGGCCCATCTTCGCAGGGCCATGAAGGCAGGCCAGGGGGAAAGGGGCCCCCGGGAAAAGCGACACCTCAGGCCAGACAGAGCCTGAGGAGGAACAGAGGGAGCCACACGTGCAAAGGCCCTGGAGTTGCAGGAGCACAAGCGGGGTATGTCCAGCACGGCAGGGGCCACTCTGGGCCAGGCGGAGGACAGAGGAAGAGAGGCCGGTGTGACTTTAGGGCCGGCCACAGGGCTCTGATCCCAGCCCCGACCCCACATGAAGGCACAGTGAAACCTCCCCACGTCCTGCACACCTGGGGCAGGTGCAGGACGCCCAAAACCCAGCTGAGCAGTGGCCCCAGGCCACACGGAGCGGGAGAGTAGGTGCTGGCCCTCAGCATGGCCCGTGACAGCTGGAGCCTCCCATCCAGCAACACCCACCAGGGGCCAACAGTCCCCGAGCAATGCTGGCCCTTGCCGCCCCGGGGGAGGCCGTGTGGGCAGGGGAGGCGCTCACCGAGTTGGGGTTCAGCCCCATGTTTGCGTCCACATATGTCTCGGTCTTGGGCTCGACAGCCAGCTCTGCCTCCAAAATCTTCTCCACTGGCATGTCCTCATTGGCGCTGCTCGTGGACTCCACCTCGTTCTCGTTCCTGTCCTTGCCCCGCTGCCGTTCCTCCTGTACGGCTGTAGGGGGGAGGGGGACGGTCAGCCTGCAGCTCCCTCGGCAGTCCCCCTGCCATCGGGGTCCGAGCAGCCCAGCCCCGCCGAGCCAGTGTGCCCGCCAGGGCCGCCGAGGGAAGCGCTGCTCAGAGCTGGCCGAACCCCCGCCCCGTCCCTGCCCCAGGTCTGGCCTCCAGCAGCCACGCACGCCCAGAACACAGAGCACATCCACCCCTCGTTAACTCACACCCAACTAATGCCCACACCAGCACCCGCCCGGGGCCCGGTGTCCATCGGCCAGAGCACACAAGGCCCGGGTCTCACGCAGCTGACCGACAGCCCAGCAGAGGTCCCGAGGTGCAGTAAGGGCTTCAGTGGACTACGGAGTCAGACAAAGCCAGGAAGGCTTCCCAGAGGCGGCACGAGAAGACAAGGGGGATCGCTCAGGCAGAGAAGGCAGCGTACGCAGAGCCAGAGCAGGGCCGCTCCTGCCGGCTGGGGAGCCACCGCAAAGGGCACCAGCCGGGGCGAGGGCCGAGTTCCCGGACAGGGTCTGGCGTGCCACAGCAGAGAGACAGGATGGCACACACGTCTCCCGCCGCAGAAAGACGAGGGGGGCCCGGGGAGACCAGAAGCTGGAGCCAATCCCGAGCGTGAGCCAGGATGGCCTGGGCTGGCCCAGGGGGGGTGGGGGCAGCACTGGGGCTAGAGGGCTAAGCACAGGGGTGGTCAGAAGCCGATGGAAGGAGGCAGAGGGAGGCATTCACTGCCGCACGGAGACCCACGTGGACAGAAGGGAGGAGGCCAGGGCACCCCTGCGGCTGCGTGTTTGCAGAGCTCAGACTGCAGAGCCCATGCAGCTCAAGCTGCCTCTCCCAAGAGGGACCAGGCTGTGCACCCCACCCAGAGCCCCACGAGCACCTGACATGGCTCCTGAGGCTGCTGCAGCCTCCCAGGCTGACCCCCACCTCCAGCCCCTCTGCTCTGCTAGGAGCACCGAGGGCCCTGGACCGGGGAAAATGAGTCAGCAGCGGGGAGAAGTCACAGCCTGCGGCATGCTGAGGGGCTGGGAAGGGCTGTCTACGCTGCCCTGATACAGCCTGAGCCCACTAGGTATGCCGGGTGCACCTAGAGGCCATCACAGCTGCACCAGGGGGGGGCCTCCGCCGAGCCCACCCAAGCCCACCTTCTGTGGTCCTGCCCTCCTGAGCCAGACATGTTCAGACATCCCCCTCCACCAGAGCCCTGGGGTGACCATGGCCTCCGCAAGGCCGGCTCCTCAGTCCCTACCCCAGTCAAGGCCCTCAGATTCTTGGGGCCCCTGGAGATCCGACCACGGAGTGGGAGCTTGGTGAGGTGACTTCAGAGTGTAGCCTTGAGACCTCTGTCCACATGGCCATCCAAACCGAGAGGAAGGGCCTGGAAATGGCCCCGCGCTGCAGAGCCCAGGGGCCAGAGACCCCTGGGGAGTACCCGGGCACTGACGGGGCTGGGCCCACACCGGGTCCAGAAGGCTCCTCGTAAGAGGTGGAAGATTATCCACATGGCAGGCCTGGGTCCCTCATAACATGCCGAGTGGCACAGGCCGCTCACTCCCTTACCAGGAACCCCAGGGCTTTGAGAGCTGGGCAGGTTCTGGCAGCAGCTGGTCCTCAGGAGACAGCCCCAGGCAGCCCCCTACCCCAAAGACCCAGCAGGCCATTCTGCTGAGCCAAGCACCCCACAGACCTCATGGGCCCCGCAGAACCTTTACCTGGACAGACGCCCAGACCACCCGGACCCTCACCACCCCACTCCCTGGTTGCACCCTGAGCTGCGCCTTGGAGAGGGCCTGGAACACAGCCCGCTGCTGGGGGACCCAAGAGCAGAGCAAGAAGATCACGTACAGTGACGTCTGTGGGAAGCAGAACCTGCCCAGGGCACGCTCCCGCACAGGAGCCAGCTCAGGTCAGCTGACTCCGAGAGCTGCAGGACCTCTGGCCCACGGCCCAGCTTCTGGCCGGCCTGGAGGTGCGGGCTCAGCCAAGGGGCCTGGAGGCCCTCCCAAGGCTGCCGGCCAGATGCTGGTACCTCTCTCCCTCCACCAGGCCTTCCTTAAGCCATCTCCCACTCCTTGCTTCTGACCCATCCCAGACGGACATCCCCAAAGCCAGATCAGAGCCCCAGGCCCTCCAGAGCCTCAGCCTGGCACCCTATTCTCACCCCCTCACACTTTCCTGGGACTCCGCGCTCAGCACCCTCTTTCCTGGTCCAATGTCTTGGGGCAGTGCCTTCTGGAGTGTGGATGGTGTGGCCCCTCCCGGGGCTTCCTGAGCACTGTGGCCCCTGGGCCTCAGATGGGGCTCAGCCTCCTCTCTAGGGAGTGACACACAGTTCCTGGTTCTCGCAGATACCCACTGTCACGGAACCCCCGCCTTGAACTCCCAGGCCCACCCCCCTGCTCTGGCTTGGAGGGCCCGAACTCAGGCTGCCTGACCAGTCCCTCTCCCTTGTGGCTCCCTGCTGGGTTTGGCAAACGCTGAGGGACCGGCAGGAGGGAGGAGGGCGGGAGGATCTCAGCTGCCACCTCCTCCTAAGCCCACAGCTCCTGAGGAGCAGCCCTCTCCTGGGGTCCGCAAGCCCTCACTCCCCTCACTCCTCCAGCCCGGGGCTGGGAGGGCTGCCCGATGGTGCTGGCCCCAGGGGTCCCCCAGACCTGCCTGGTTCCCACAACACGGCCCACGGCTCCCTCACAGTTCACAGGAACACCTCTCGACCACCCGGGGGGCCCCAAGGGCAGGCCCCAGTCCCCCGTGCACTGACGAGTGGCCGTTTAGAGACAACCCCGTACCACAGGCTACACTCTCCGAGACCCAGAGCACTGACTCAAGCGGGGGACCTGCCGTCCACGTAGCAAGTCCAAGGACGGGCCAGCTAACACCTTCCCACCACACCGGCTGGGCCAAGGAGCCCGGCAGGAGGCCCTCAGAGTTCTTGCAAGCCTGGCTCTTCCAGAAACTCTGACAGCAGGGGGGGTCTGCAGAGGGCACTCGACCTGGCAGGCAGGTGGCAGGGCTGCAGCCGGCACGCTGATCTCCGGCCCCTCTCCAGCCAGGCTTCCAGACCCCAACATGGGCGGGGCCCGGGCGGGGGCTGGGCACCTCCTCTGTCACCCCCAAGGCCACAGTGCATGGGATGACAGGCCAGGAGAGCCACCCCAGCAATGTGGCCAGCAGCCAGGTGACGGACCCCGCATCCAGGCAGGCCCATGTCCCTGAGGCCCTGAGGATGGGGCGGTCCCCAGGGTCTGTGCTCTGGGCAGAATCCTAAGCTGTCAGAGCCAGGACATGGCTGAGAGGCGCCTCGCCTTACCAGCTGGGGAAACGGGCCCAGAGCAGCAGAGGGGCACGGCTGAGCTCACAGGACAGTGGGCGGCTCAGACAGCCGTGTGGCCCCGCTTCCTCAGGCCTGGAGGGGGGAACCACAGCGCTGGCCCCAGGCCGGACCCGTGACACACTCACGCCTCTATGCCTCCCGCCCCCACACTCTTCACGCGGAGCCAGGGGGATCTGCTCCCACGGCACAGACGGGACTGACCGGGTGGCCCTGAGTGTGGGGGCAGCGCCCAGAGCAGCGGTGGGTGGGGGTCCCCAGCACCTGCCTCCTCCGTGGGGGCGGCGCGAATTAATTAGCCAATGCTCCGTGAAGCACTTTGAAGCCGTGGAGGGCTGGCAGCTCTGAGCAGCATCATTATAAATATTATGGTTTTATTTATAGACGGCGGAGTGGGCAGGAGGGAGCCCGGGGATTTATGTTTTGCCAGCTCAATCACCTTTTAGATGTAGTCATGTTTGACTTACGTTCTGCTGGCGCCGGGAAGCCTCAGGCAAAAGGAGTCTGCGAACACAGGGCCTCATTATCCCCCCAGGCCTGAGCGCTGTGGGACCCCGGGAAGACTGGAGAGGCACAGGCTGGGGGGGGTCTACACCCAACGAGACCAGGGTCCCTGGCATCAGGGGAGATGCTGCTCCTCTCGGCCAGAGCAGGCCACCCCCGACCTGCCGTGCCCGCTGTCACCCCTCCAGGCTGCTGGGCAGGCAGGAAGCCAGGAGATGGGAAGGGGGCATCTCCAGGAGGAAGCGCCCCAGCCTGCTGCTTCCTCTGCTTTGGGCACTGCCAGCCGGCTGGGCCCTTCCTCTGTCCCTTGTGCAGCTCCCGGGGAAGGCAGGGCTGACGGTCACCAAAAGACCCTGGCCCAGCTCCCCTTCTTCAGACCCAGAGAAGGGATGCCCTGCAAACCGGGCTCTCTAGCTCAGAGAACAGATCCCTCCTGCCCTCAGGGCACTCAATCCAGGACAAGGAGTCAGTACGTGAGAGTGACCACACACCCACTCACACACACACGCTCTCCACTCTCCCACCCCACACCACCAGGCACAGGGCGGCCACTGCCCCGTTCGTCCCAACGAGCCCGCGGGGAGCCGGCTGCCGCCCCCACTGTCACATGTGGAAGCAGAGGCTCAGAGAGGCAGTCACTTGCTCGATGTTGACAGGGCAGCGCCGGAACCCAGCTGGGCTCTTTCTCCACAGTAGAAATGTGTGGGGCGATCGTGCACGCACACGCACACACACGCGGTCAGGCGACAGAGCTCAGAAAGCAAAGCCAGGCAGGAAGGAAGCAGGGAGAGGCCTTCCTGGAGGAGAAAGAAGGAAGCAGAGAGGCGGGCAGCCGGGCGACCCTCAGCCTGGGTCAGCGTCACCCCACGTGAGGGTCAGGTCCCCCCATCAGACAGGGGCACCAGCAGCCTCCCCCCAAGCCCTGCCACCCTGCGCTGCACCAGACAGGCCCGGGCTCAGCCTGGCGGACGGCTGGCATTTCCCACATGGGCCTCGGCCCCCACCTCCCCGGGGAATGCTGCAGAGCGAGTCCCGGGTAGTGCTTGTGTGCACAGGCCCCTGCATTGCCCAACAGAGATGCTATCTGCCCACAGCATCCCTCATTAGCTGGCACCGAGGAGGGGTCCCCATCAGCTCTGAGCCAGAGCGAGCCCCGCCCCCAAGCTCTCCCTGCGGTCAGCCGGTCCAGGTGCCAACCCCGAGCTGCTCCCTCCCGCACTGCACCGGGTGACGCCGTCTGGGTGCGAGCCTGCTTCCTCGCGTGTACCAGGGGTGTGACCACAAGCCTCCCTGAGGGGCCATGCAGCCCAGGCCAGCCCACGGAAGCCAACACCTCACATCCTACATGCTCTAGGCCAAGACCGCTGGGCACGCCCAGCCCCAGCCCCCGGGCTGCCATGCTGTCTTGTTGCTGCCAGGGGCCCCACCTCGGCTCCAAGACAACAGAAGGAAAGGAGCGGTTTCAGGACCGGTTCCGGGGGCCACGGCGGCTAGTTCCCAGCACCCTGCCACAGGCCTCCAGGCCTGGGAGACCCGTGGAGCTCCCTGCGGGGCCGGCACCAAAGTCCCACCGGGGCCGCTGGTCGCTCCGGCCAAGACAGGCTGTGCGCTGGGCCCCGCGCACCGGGAAACACGCCGCAGAGCCACACGCCAGGCAAGCACGGGTAAGAGGCCCGGCTTTATGCTGTCGTGTTTGAGGCACGAGAGAGCTGCACGTTCGTGACTTATAAATCCCGGACGAGGCAAAGGGGGGGTGGGTCCTGACGGGATCAGGTATTTATCTAACGGCCCATAAATGAGGCCTCGAGGGCCGTGTGCTGCCTTGGGAATGCGCCCAAAGCACCTGAGTTATCCATCTGACAAGAGAGCAAGGCCAGAGAAACACACAGGCTGGCGTGATTCTGGACCAAGCTGACGAGGGCAGCCCGGGCCTCCGGCCCCCAAGTGCCCACCTCTGCAGCCCATCTGTCTGTCTGGGAATGTAGGGCAGCAATCCCACAGCACGGGCGAGGGAACCAGAGGGAGTGCGGCAATGGGGCGGGGTGCCCAGTGAGGCCCCACACACGGCAGGTGCTTCCAACAGCCGCTCCCGACAAGACCCTGTCACTGTGGGCACTGGGGCAGGGGCCGGACCAGGCCTCCCAGCCCTGGGCCTCTGTGGCTCCACTGGGACAGAACAGGACCATCACCCACTCTCTCCCAGGCCTGGCAGGGGAGGGGGTCGCAGCTAGAGTCTGATGATGCCTAAGCTCCAAGCGGCCAGGCCGAGGGGGCCTGAGGAAGAGATCGGCATTTACTGGACCATCCAGGGACCCACGGGGGGGGGGGTCACTGTCTGAGGCTGGGAACAGCATCCAGGCCCCGCAGTGTGCTGTATCTGCTGATGTTCTCGGGCTTTGCGCACACCATGCCCTCCGGCTGGGCTCATACTCTCCCTGATATCCTTCCATTCTTAAGGCATCAGGCCGGACATCTGCCCGCAGCTGGGTTCCCCAATTGACACTGACTGCACCTGGGGGCCCTGCCTGGTAATGTGACAATCACTTTCAGTGGACACATGCCCACAGCTCACTGCCGCATGCCCAACACCCAGCATGGCGCCTGGCACCAGGAGTGCTGAGCTTGGCAAGCGAGTGGTCTCAGGCACTAACCCAAGCTCGCCCTGTGCTAGGGTGTCCTCGAGGGAGCCTGAGCCTCCCCCAGCATGCTGGCACCCGGCCTTCTGCCCAGGCCCCATGCCTGGGCACACAGCCTGGGCACACACCAGTCCGCTGCCCACCACGCGCTCACCCTGCCTGAGTTCCCATCCCAGCAACAACACTGCACAGACCACCCTCAGCAAGCCCTCCCTGATTATGGGGGCATCCAGAGGAACCAGGACCAGGTGCACCCCTCCTCTGGCTGGGCACGTGCTTACTCTGCCCCGTGATGGCCTAAAGGAATGGGAACAGACACCGGGAGCCAGAGGCCTAAGTCCCACCTGGCATGTGATCTCAGACAAGCCCTGGACGCTCTGGGCTTCAGTTTCTCGGCCTGTACAAGGACAAGTGGGTGGACCAAGCACTACAGGAAACAGGCCCCCTGATCAGAAAGACCTGGGGGCTCACACTCCGCATAGCCCGGGCCAGCCCCTGCAGCTCAGCGCCGGAGCCTCGCTCCCCTTGCCAGGAGTGGTGCCAACTGCAGGACGTCCCATGTCCTGCTTGCCCTTGTAGCCTCGAGCAAGAAATCCTGCAGGACTGTGTGGCCCAGCTGGGGTCTCAGTTTCTCCACAAGAATAACCGGGACTAAAACAGGAAATGAGATGAGAACTGCAGGCACCGCAGGTGACAGTCCTTGGTGGACTGGAGGCACCAGCCCGGGGACCCCGTCAGGAGCAGTGGTGGACAGATGGGGACAGACACACAGCCCCTGATCCCAGACAGCACCTCCCAAGGCCCACGGGGCCCCAGGCACGAAACCCAGCGAGATGAGCAGGGGCAGACTGTAACCCAGCGAATCCACCCAGGATGCAGGAGTCACCAAGCCGACAGATGGGGAAACTGAGGCCCACAGACGGCGAGGGGCTGGGCAGAGATCACACGGCCAAGTTGGGGCCAAGGGCTCAGACCCAGGTCTGGCTGAATCACCTGACAAGTTCAACGACCTCAGGGGAGTGTCCATGGTGTCCCTAACAAACGCTGTCGGTAAAACGGGCACCCAATCCAAGCCTGAGTCCGGCTACGCTGAGGACCTGGGTGCTGCTCGGCACCTCCTCCAGGTGGGCAGGAGGAGGCAAGGCTCAGGGTGACCCCGGGGCCACCCGCATGGCCTTGGGAGCTCCCTGCTCCACTCCGTGCCCTCTCCAGCGCTGCCCTGCCCTGGCCTCCTCGACCAGCCCCCCTCCAGACAGCCGGAACACGGCCCCTGGGCGCCTCCTGCCCGTCCCTCACCTCCAGCCTCTGCCCTCACTGTGCTTCCGCCCTCGCCCGGGCCCTGGGGGCCATGCTCTGGGCCGCCAGGACCTTGAGGCGGGGGCTGTGAGCAACGCGGGCCCGCCCTTTCCAAAGGGCTGGGAGGATGCTCGCAGGCCCCTCTGTGATCCCGGGGCCTGGCAGCAG
>NW_023270433.1:2636563-2690938 GCF_011800145.1 Mirounga leonina
GCGGGCACCCACCTTCCCGCTTCATGCCCATGGCCAGGCACTTCTGGTAGCGGCAGTACTGGCAGCGATTGCGCTGGCGTTTGTCGATCAGGCAGTCCTTGTTGTCCCGGCAGGTGTAGGTCAGGTCCTTGCGCACCGTGCGCTTGAAGAAGCCCTTGCAGCCCTCGCAGCTGTACACCCCGTAGTGCTTGCCTGCGGGGAGGGGGCCGGTGGGCGCGCCGCCCCGCCCCCCGCCCCGCCCCCCGCCCCGCCCCCCCGCAGCCCTGCTCCCTGCCTGCGGGGTTCCCTGCCTGCGGGGCCCCGGGCCCGGCGGCCTACCTGACGAGCGGTCCCCGCAGATGGCACAGATGTGCTTGGTGAAGGACGCCATGTTCCCGGAGGGGTGGGCCGGGACTTTGAGGACACCATTGAGGCCCAGCGGGGGCTTGATGTCCTCGCTGCTGCTGACGGGGTTCATGGGTGAGCTGAGCTGAGGAGGGAACGCCGGGGGTGTCCAGGGGGCTCGCGCCACCGTCCCCCCCGCGCCGGCCCCATGGTGAGGAAGGTGCCGACGTACCCCCACCGCCCAGAGCGGGAAACCGAGGCCCACGGAGGGGCCCTGCCCGCCGCAGGCCACACAGCTCAGGAGGGGCAGGGCCCAGCCGCTGCAGGCTGCTCTGCCTCCCATGGCCGAGCCCCGGCCTCAGGGGAGTCAGGGGAGGCCCCCCAGGCCCTGCTCGCACCCCCTGCCCCGCGCTGGGCTAAGTAAGAACGGCCGCCCATGACTGAGCATGCCCCGGACAGGACCGCGTGAGCCGGCGCCCCCCCGGGAGGCAGGCACTTTGGGGATCCCCACGCCACAGACGGCACGGAGGCCCGGCCGCAGCAAGGAAAGGGAGTGGGGGCCACGCCGCCCCCCGCCCCCCGCCCCCCGCCGGGGCCTCGGGGGCGGGGCGGGGCCCTCGGGTCACGTGGGCCCGGCGCGCAGGGCAGGGCCCGCAGCCCCTCCGCTCGCCGCGCCGCCCCGCCCCGCCCGCAGCCCGGCCGCTGCCCCGGAGCGGGCGTGGGAAACTCACCAGTCGCCCTGGCAACAGCTGCGCGCCGCGGTGACACAGCAGTTTTGGTTCTGCTGCGTCCAGCCCCGCGCTCCTGTCAGCGCCGGGGCCCAGAGGTGCTTCCCGCCGCAACCCGCAGGCCGCCCCGAGTGCACGGGCGCCGGGACCCGGCCGCGCGGCCCCCCGCACCCCCACTTCTGCAAACCCCTGAGAGAGGCGGAAACCGGGTGGTGCGGACGTCCCCGGGGAAGGCCGGCAGGCGCCACGCTGCCCCCTGGTAGCCCCGGGCCCCTCCTGCCAGCGGGAACCTCGCCTCCTTCCTTCCCCACGGCCCCCACCCCCCGCCGGTTTTCTCTCGGGGCAGGAAGAACTCGGTGCTCAAAGCACACGAAGCAGAAACCACCCAAAGCCTCCTCGCACGCTGGCCTCTGGGCGCCCCGGCCCGTCCTCGGTCCCTCCTCCACCCAGGTGGGCCGTGTGGCTGTGAGGACACTTCACCCCCGTGCGCCCGCTGCACCCCGTCCCCGAGGCACCAGCAGCACCCCCGGGGGGACACAGGGAACGGAGAAGGGGCACGGGCGGCTAAGTGCTCCCGCGCCCGGGCTTGGCTCCGTGTGCGCGCCCCTCCCCGTTTCCCAGGTACAGATGCGGAGGCTCAGGAGGGTCAGGGGACTGGCGGAGCAGCATGTTAAGCTCGGGGCTCTGAGTAGCAGGCGGTGAGCTCCGAGGGGCTCCATGCACGCTGCAGAAGGGGAAATCGAGGCCCCAAGAGGCCAGCTTGCCCAGAGCCACTCGGTGACCCCATCCATCAGACACGATTCACTGGGTGCCCAGCCGGGTGCTCAGAGACACAGTGCTGCAGAGCTTGTGGGCCGGGTGGGGACGACAGCAGGGCAGTGGCAGGGCCTCCGGATCACACCTCGTCCATTCACTGTGTGACTTCGGGGAAATTACTCAGCCACTCTGCGCTGGAGGTCCCCGGGGCCGTGTGCAGGACCCAGGGCTGCCATCAGGACAATGGGGCGGAGGCGCTGCGCCAGGGCTAGGCCTCCAGGAGGAGGCGCCCCCAGTTGGTCCCAGGCAGAGGGGCCGCCGAGCCGCCCTGTGCACGTGGGAAAGCCGAAGGACTGTTGGAAAAGGGCACCAGAGGGGTGCAGCTGGGGGCGGGGGCGGGTCCCCACAGGCTCAACTGCGGGGAGCCACCCAAGACACGGGAGCAGGAGGCCTGTCCCCATACTGTGGGAGTCTGGCCACGACTCCACGTGGCTGGATCCACTTGGAAGCACCAGGAGAGGAACCTGGGTATTTCCTCTTTCATGCTTGCCCACATCATGCTGGGCAGCTAGCGGGCCACCTGCCCTCCCGCCTCCCGTATGTGTGCAGGCCCTTGGGACTGCTGCCTGCTCTAGGTAAACTGAGGCAGGGCCACAGCAGTAAGGAGGGCTGGCCGGGGCCCCACAGGGGAAGGAGCCACAGGCAGGATGGACGGTCAGTGCTGCTCTCCCGGGCCCAGGCTTCCCATGAGCAGAGTAGTCACGCTGGGGAGCCCTAGGACACCCTGCACGTGCGGGGAGACAAAGGCTGGGCTGGGAACCCCACTCACTGCAGGCCTGGGGCCACCCACCAGGGCAAGGCTGCTAGGGTCAGGGGTCGCTCTTCCCCCTCCCCAGTTCTGAGCTGATGGGCCTTGGGCTGGGTCCACAGCTCCCAGAACAGAGCATGGAGTGACTCCTGGGGCCTCGTTCTGCCTTGCACATACCCTTCCCCAGCGGGCTCTGCAGCCCCCCACCTGTGGGGGACTGCTCTCCTCCTGTACCCCACCCCACTCCGCTCTGGGGAGACCCCCAGCACCAGCAGCCCCTCGCTGGAGCCTGACGGCCACGCGGTGGGGCCAGGGTGGGGGCCTGGTCCTGTTTCCCCTTTCATATCCTTGGCATTCATCTCAGTTCCCGCTGGAGCCTACGGCACTTACTAAAATAGCCACCTGCCTCTTCGATGCCCCACCAGGGCCTCCTGCCGCCTCACGAGGCCCCTCTCTTTCGCACCCACCACGCCCTTCCTCCTGAGCCCACAGCAGGCCCCCTCCATCACCCACGGCCAGAACTGGGGTTGAAGACTCAGGCTGGCCACACGCAAGAGCAGGTCCTCAGCCTCGCCAGCCTCACACTGTCATCGAGGCAGGGGCAAACCCTGTGACGTGCACTCGCTTCACCTGGATGCCCTGTCCCCGAGGCCTCATAGCCGCAGGACCCCCAAAAAAGAGTAGGCAGCGCCGGCCATCCCACTGGCCTGAGCGCATCCCGCACCAGGGAAGCTTTGCTGGGCTGGGGAGGCCTGGATGCTATGCTACCCACGGCAGGCCAGGTGTGGCGAGCAGGCTCTGGGACGAGCTGGGGACGCCCCTGGGCCCAGTGCAGACGGACGGAGCCCCCACATCAGGAAAAGACATGGGGCCGTTTGCCCACTTGGCCCAGCCCAGACCCCCAGGCAACCACTTCTGGGCAGGGTCAAGTGGGGTGGACTCAGGTGTTGACAGCGCTCCCTGGCTGTGTGGGGGGTTCGAGCAGGCAGCGCTCGGCAGAGCACCAGGCCTTCCCCAACAACAGTAGAAGTTGGAGAACCTCACTTGTTCCGGCAACCATGACTTCGCGGTTGTGGTTTTGGGGCAGGGGGTGGGGCATGCCCCCCTTTGAACTCCACCCACACTCCCGTGAATATGGGGAACCCCAGGTTTCCAAGACAAGCTGCTGAAGCTCAGAAGCTGCACTCACTCCAGGAAGGAGCTATGGGGGCGCAGGGGTGGTGGCAGCATTCGGGGAGACTGAGGCCTACCCGGGAAGGGCAGCCAGAGGAGAGGCCAAGCACGGGGCAGAGGGGCGGAAGGGGGTGGGCTCAAACTGTGGCAAAACTCACTGTGGCCCAACTGACTGATGGACACATAGACGGGCGGCCGACCACAGGACAGTAATGACCATCTGGGACACACCGGGTTTGCTCCCCGCCAGACCCAACTTTTGCCCTGACCTCCTCACCAGCTTCAAGGGGCCTGGAGCCCCTTTTCACACACAACCTGGGTTCAACCAGCACCCACTAAGTGCCAGGAACCAGGCTGTGTGCAGAAAATGACAGAAAACAGGACAGACGTGGTCCCGAAAACCCCTCACTCCCCAGTACCGCCCTGCCCCTGCCCCCAGATGGGTGACCAGTACCAAGGGGCAGGCGCCCCCGAGGTTTAAGGAGTGTCACTGCCACGCCCAGGCTCCTGCTATGCACGAGCCCTCAGGGTGTCAGGGACAGGTGGCAGGCCCAAGACCAGTAGGGAGCCTAGTGGGCCTGAGGGTCGGCAGGTGCCTGCCTCTGTCACGGTCCCCAGGAGGCAGGTGCGGGCTCAGTCTTCAGGTGCCCTCTCGCGCCCTGCATGGCACAGTGCTGCCAGCAAGAATGGGGGTGGGGTGGCTATGCTAAAAATAACCTGGCCAGGCCCAGGAAGGCAGCCGAGTCTACCCCATGCCAGCACCTCAGGCCCCCTGCCTCCTCTGGGGCCCAGATGACATGACGGGGACACGGGAGCTCTGCACTGATGCCCGAGGCCCCAGCCACCAAAGGCTGACAAGGTCACTCTGGAAAAGCCAGCAAGATCCTCCACCAAGGCCAGCTCTAAGGGCCCAGCCAGACGGCCAGCGGGCTGGCTCCAGCTCAGTGGTACCCCAGTCCTCCTGCGCCAGGAGCAGGGGGGGCTGCCCCACAGGTGGCGTGGCAGCAGGGGGCTTGGGAGCCCATGGGACGTGGCTGACACAATTAGATGTGTGGCTCTGGGCAGGGACGCCTGCACTTCAAGTCTCTCCCCAGCAGGCTATCCTGAGGCTCTGCGGAGATGGTGCCCCAAAGGTCTCCATCCGGGGGGCCTCATCCACCGGGGAAAGAATGGCTGAACCCAGACTTGGACTCGGACCAGTAACGGAGCCCTGCCAATTTCAGGAAGGACAACCCCAGAGAGAGGAAAGGCCTGCTAGGATTCAGGCAGGTCTCCTGGCCACCCAGCAAGAAATCCACCGGAAAGCACACGGAGCTGGGAGAGGGGAGACCCAGCTGGGCCCTGGGGCCCCTTCACAACGTAGGGATCTCTGGAAGAGCCCAGGACAACTCTGCAGGGGTGTGGACAAGAGGCGCCCAGGAGAAGGTGGACTGGGCCTCCAGGATCCCCACCGCAAGAACTGGACCAAGCCAGGCCCTGCCAGGCACCAGTTGCTTCCCGATTCAGAGACAACCCCGAAAGCCAGACTCTTCCAAACACAGGACTGTGGAAGAGACCACCCAGCCTGAGGAGGGTGCATCTGCACAGAGCCTGGACACATTCCCCCTGGGATCTGAAATCACCTGGCATGGGCTGAGCAGAGGCCAGGAGGGAAGGGCCAAGAAGGGGCAGGGGCTCCAGGGAGGTGGGTTTAAACCTGAGAAACACAGAGCCCCCCCCTTACACAGCCAGGCCACAGGAGCAGAGAGCCCCCAGACAGGAGGGGCCCCAGTGGGGTAGATGACCAGCTGCAGGGAACTTGGCTGATAACCTCTGAGAGTCCAGGGCTGGGGAGTCAACCAGAGTTGGCCTCAAACTCAGGCTTAAGCCGCCTCTCTGAGGCTCTGATTCCCAGAGATAAAGGTTGGAAATGACGGCACCTGCCCCCCAGGGTCCACAGGAGGGGCCCCACCTCTGCACTTACCTGGGGGCTGCTGGTGCCAAAGCCCAGGGTCGGCGTGGTGGGCACTGACATGGAGTGGGGGCCCATGGGGGAGCTGATGACCGAGAAGGGTGGGCCCATGCCATTGATGGGGGAGCTCAGGGTGCTGATGGGCGAGTGCAGCTGTCCAGGAGAGCCGAGCGAGGAGCCGATGCCAGGCCCCAGAGAGGGGTGCAGCGAGGGGGCAGCCATGGCGCCACGCCCCGTGGGGGAGTTGAGGGACGAGGAGTTCACCTGGGTGGAGAAGTCTGCAAGACAAGAACCCAGAGGAGGGCAGTCAGGAACCCACACTGCCTGGCCTGCTCCCCCAGGGCACGGAGACCACAGCGAGGCCAGGCCCCGGCGCCCCCACGGTGATCCTAATGGCTCATGCCACAAAGTCCCACCAACATGAGGCCAGAGCGCAGGGAGTGCCCCCTCCCAGATGGCACCCCCGACACCCACCGGCCCAGCAGTGGGGCTCAGGCTGGGCCGGAGGAGGCAGGTGCAGGACCAGCAGGCTGACAGCAGGCTCTCCGATGCCCGTCCAGGCAGGGAGGCCAGACAGCCGCCTGTCCACCTGGAATGCCTGCTCGCCACGAGCTGCCAGTCCCTCTGCCCGTGTGCTCAAGGGGCGGGGGTAAAGGCGTGGGAGTAACAGTAAAAACCACGCGGTTGATGTTTTCCGAGTGCCCACCATGTCCTCGGGGTAGACTCGGGCACAGAACTGAGAGCTACGTGTCCAGGACTCTTCCTGCCCCGGGGAACCGAGGCCCTGTGTTCCTACAGCTGCCCGGGGCACAGCACGTCTGCCACCAGGAGGCTGACCCTCTCTCTGAGTTCTGTGGCCTCAACCCAACAGACCACCCTGCCCAAGACTGCTCAGGCGCCCGGTGGCCACAGCCCTCCAACCTGTGAGACCCCAGAGATGCCCGCTTCCGAGTGGGCCTCGTGGACAGGGCCGGGGTGCGTGCCAGCCCATAGAGGCTGTGGGGAGAGGCCGGGACCTCCCACACACAGGCTTTCATCTCAGGGATTTCAAAGCCCCAACAAGAGCTAATGAGGCCTCCCCACCCCACCCTGAGGGCTCAGCAGGAAGAAGCCTCCCGAGGAGGAAGGCTCTCAGGTGGTGGTGAATCCACTGCCCTCGGCGGGTGGAACACACCAGCGGGAACTAGAGGGGCCCAGAGGCCGCAGAGCGCCACCCCCACTGGGTGGAATGCCCCGGGCCCCTCCTTGGGCCTCAGCCTTCCCATCTGCAAACTGCTCTCTCCCACAGGGGACTGGCCTCCGACCGCAGACACCCCAGATCAGGGGGCCCACCCCAGCTGCACCCCTCGAGGCCCCGGGACCACTTGCCTCCCTGAACCTTGGAACGGCTGTGTTCAGAAGGCCCCCGTGAGTCTCGGGGAACAGACACCATCACGCGGGGGACACCACTCAAGCGGCCCAGTCAGGACTCAGCACACGTGACTCTGGCGAAAACCCTGATCCAGGGATTTAGGAACATGTCCCTGGAGATGCTGGGGGTGGCCAGCCCGGAGGGTGGGGTGGTCCTGGCGAGAACACAGGAGGCTCTGCCACCCTGCCAGATGCCCTCCCCTGGGAGCTTTTACCCACTTCGCTCTCGCAGCCCCCGGCCCACTGGGCACTTCCTCCTTCTCCCCACTCTGTGGGACCAGGGGCGCAGGAAGTCAGCCCAGAAGCCCACAGTCCAGCCAGGGGTGGCTGAGCCTGCCTGCACCCTAACTCCACTGGCAAGCAGCCTCATCCGATTCATCTGAAACTAGCCATTCACAAAATTGGGGATCAACCATTTCACTGAACTTGGAAATGAACCCTAGAGGAATTCCAGCAACACTGGAGGGTAGCAGCGCCTGTTGGCAAGGGTAAGTACTGCAGATCCGCCCTGTTAGTCATGAAGTGCCCTGAACACCATGTGCCTAGAGGTCCGTAGCCCCTTAACTTCCCCAGGAAGCCTGGGGGGAGCAGCAGGGCTGACAAGAGAGGACAGGCAGGGGGAGGTGTCCGAGCACAGCAGACCCAGGCCCGGCTGCAGGCCCTTGGTCCACGGAATTCCTATGGACCTGTCCACTCATCGGAGACAGACAGGGAGACTGAGGCACAGAGCGCCGGTGTGAGACTCGCCCAAAGGCATGAGCGCAGAAATCCGCAGCTGCCCTGCACCAGGCAAGCAGGGACCCATCGTGGCCTGACTCTCCGGCCCACAGCCAGCCCTGGACGAGGGCCTGGCGCCGGCTTCACCCCTGCCCAAGCCTGGGCTTTCGGATGCGCAGGAGCCAGCCACAGCCTGGACCAGGGCTGCCCCCTCCACGCGGTCAGAGAAGCGCCTCTCCAACTTCGGGGTGGAAGCGAAGAGGCAGCAAGATGGACTGTGCGAGAAAGCTTCAGCGGACCCTCTGCAGGAGAGCACAGAGACGGGAGGGGGGGGGAGGGGGGCTGGCGACAGTCAGGGGCATCCGGGGCTCCCAGGCTGGGGAGGGTGTCCCTGCACCCCCACGCACCTTTCTTCCCAGAAATGGGAAGGAGACCAGGAAGCCAGGGCCAAGCCAAGAAGGCGCTCCTAGACTCCAGCCCTGCCCAGGTAGTCCTGGGGGCCCAGGGGGCCCTGAATCAGAGCAGGGCACTGCAGGCTTCTCAGGGGCTGCTCGCCTCAAGGGGCAGGTGCAGTCGGCAGCCACAGCTGCTGGGAGGGGCCCCGGCTGCCGCCACGGCTCACATCTGCAGGGGCCGGTGCCCACTGCGCTCCGCTCCACTCCACTCCACGGGGGCCCTGGGCCGCCGCTTGCTTGTGTGTTTGCTGCTCCCCCCAGGAAGGGGAGGGAGAGGCAGGAGAAAGCTTGGCCGGAAGGAAGGAGGGAGGGAGGGAGGGAGGGAGGGAGGGAGGAGGTCTGTTTGACTGCCAGCTGCCAGGCTGCACCCCAAAGCTCCCAGCCCCCCAAGGCACTGCCTGCACCCAGCCCGAGTGTGAGAACCAGGAGGAAGGGGCGACAACAGGGACGGAGCACCCACCCCCACCTGGCCGAGGAGCGCGCGTTCAAGTGTCCAGCGACTACTCCAAACTGGTGTGAGCCCCTGGGGCTGCTGAATCCGGAGGGGGGGGCCACACATCCCCCCCCAGTGCGTGCCTCCTTGGGACCCCTGCTGTCCCCAGGCCCCCGCTCTGGGTGCTTCCTGTTTACCCAGAACATCTACAGCAGACACTTTCCCGGAGCCTGGGTGACAATGGGCTGGGTGTGTTTTCTGGAGTCTTCTGGAGAGAGACACTCTGGCCAGGAAGGGAACATTAGAAAGAAAAGGCAAAAAAAAGCCCAACATCCTCCGCCTGCAGAGGCCCTGCCCCCCCCTCCACGTGCATGCTTGCTGTTGCCAAGCCATTTATCTGCCCCCACCCACTGATAAGCAGAGGCAGTGATCAGGCCTTATTCTTTTTAAAGTCATACTTTGGACTTGCTGGGGCCTTGTCACGGGCTGGTCACCACACACTTATCTGATCCTTGCTGGGGGGGGGGGGGGGCGGGCGCTGGCCGGGCGGGGCTGCAGGACGCCAGGCTCCCCGCCCAAGGGGTGCAGAGGGGCTTGCGAGGGAGGGGACAAAGCCCGAATGGGGAACCTCACACCCTCAGCACTCCAGCACCCCACGTCCCTTACGTAGTGCATGCACACATGAACGCACACACGCGCACACGCATGCACATGCATGCAAACACACGCACACACACATGCGTGAACACGTACATGGACGCACACGCACACACCCCTTTGGGACTCCGAGCCATCAGTGAGACCTGGGAAGGAGGCCGTGGCCCAGGAGCTCACAGGGACCTCGAAGCAGAGACAGGCCCCTGTCCAGAGGGGAGGCCCAGCAGCCCCAGCACGGGCAAAGAGACCTGGAAGAACTGCCAGATTCAGTCCAGGAAGACTACATGGAAGAAGTGGTGGACAGATCTCTCTTTGGCACAAAAAGCACTTCAGGCCACAAAACTGCCTCTAAAATGCCAATACCTGGAGGCCAGCATCAGCCACGGAGCAGAGATGGGTTGCCCTGGGATCTCAGCCCAGCACCTCCCTGAGCCCCAGAGCCTGAGGGTGAAGAGCTACATTTGGTGAAGTTTAAAGTAAAGAACGCACTCCTAATGCAGGGGCTGCTTCTTGGGGTGGTAAGCTCCCTGTCGCCACTGCATACAAGCAGAAACTACATCCACCACTCAGGAATGGCTGAGCAGGTGGCCCCTGAGGTCCCTTTGAGAGAGGGACTCTCTCCACCGCTCTCCAAAATTCCTGAGCTACATGGGCTCCCTCTGGAATGGGGTTTTGGAGGGACCCCATAGCAGGAAGCTGGGAAACCCCCACCAACTCCTTTCCGGTCCCCACATGGCAGACAGGGGCAGGTGGCAGGAAATGCCAGCCCAACTGCGGTGGGGTGGGGGTGCACCCCCAGACTCCACCCCCTCCTGGGCAGCTCAGGGCTCCTCCAAGGCCCTACTTTGCAGGACCAACTGGGGCAGGGTCCAAGCAGGCCACAGGCTGGGGCCACACGTCCAGTGGGAAAGAAGAGGACACTGGGCCAGCCAAGCAGGAAGCTCAGAGGTGGGGAGGGAAGGGAGGTCCAAGTGAAGGAGCGTGGGGAGGGGTCCCATGGGCTGGCGTAGGCTAGAAGCTTCAAGGGGGGCCAGAAGGACTGCACAGGGGTAGGAGAGGAGGTGCCCAGGAGGAAGAGGAGCACAAAGGGTAAGGAAGAACCCCGTAAGAACAAGACTAGGTTCTGAGCACAAGCTCCCCACACCCCTGCAATTCTGTGCCCCTGCCTGGGGACCCCCCCCGGAACCGAAACCCCATGTCAAGGAGCTGGCAGGCCTCAGGAGCTTCCTGGGACACCCACTTTCAGCCCCCACCTTCCGGAAGGACTGCTTCCCCTGCCGCCGCCGCTGGGGGAGAAGTGGCCGCCTGGCAGAGACTGTGGTGGGGACCACGGCGCGTCTGGGTCTGGGGGAAGCTGAGGGTGGCTGGAACAGAAGGAGGGGGAGACAGGAAGCTTCCACTGGCCCCACAGGGTGAGAGGCCTTCAGGAGCTGGGGCTGGGCAGGCACAGGGGGAGGTGCCAGCCCTGTAAGAGCAGACTCCTGCCTGCCCCCAGGGCCAATGGGCCCAGAACCGCCTGGCCTGTCTCCTCTTCTGTAAACTGAATGCACCCAAGGCAAGAGGCTACCGTGGTGGCCCCTGGGCCCTGTACCTGCTCTCCACCCTGCAAAGGGTGGGCTGAGACCCAGGGGCCTGCCACCTCCAACCCCAGGGAGCCCAGCCCCCCATGGCCGCCCTGCCCAGTGTCAGCTGATGGCTCAGGTGACTGGGGCTGAAATTTCAGCTCCACTGGGGTCACCCTGCCCTCTCCCAAACCAATGGTCCCAGCCCCAAATCTCAGCCCCGGCTGAGGAGGACACAGGTCAGCTGGGCCTTCCCAGGGGGTCAAGAGAAGCCCTGGCCTGTTCCTGCCCTGCCCCAAGCACCGGGGGCCTCGAAGCAGGGTGGGTGGGGAGCGCACCAGGCAGGCAGCCTTAGGAATCCACCTCTGCCAGGCTCAACAAGCCCACGGGCCCCCAGGGGCCAGAACTCGGGACCTGCACAGCTCTACACGGAGCCCACGGTGGCCCAGATCCATCCAGACCCCAGAGGAGAGGGAGAGAGAAGGGGCCCAGGGAGCCAAGACATGCATTCCTCCACCTGCCCCCACCTGTGCACAGGAAGCGGCTCCAGGGGCTTTTGGCCCTGGGCACCCAACAGGGACTTCACCCCCCACAGGTCCCATGGAGACCACCAGCTAGCCTCCCCAAAGTACTGATTCCTGGCACTGCCCCACCTGGCCCTCTGCAACAGACAGGGATACCCAGGGGCCCGGGAGCAAAGGGGTGAGGAGGGGGCAGGCAGGGTGGGCACTAAAGGCCAAGGGACAGGCAGGACACTCTGCTAGGCAAGGGACAGACACCAAGACCCTCCCCCAAGGCCCTGTGGGGGCCCTGAATGACCAGAGACTGTGGATCTAGCAGGCAGGGGCTCCACCCAAAACTCAGGAAGGGTCTTGGGCTTCCCTGGGAGCCTCAGGCGTCCATGCCTTGGAGTGACCCCAGGTGGGCTGGGCCAGCTCAGGCCCCTGGACTCTGGTCTGTCCACTGCCTCTGTGAGCTCAGGGCCCTTGGGAACCAGCTGCGCAGGAGACGTCAAGGACTTGGAAATGCCAAACCCACCTCTGTGGTCACTAACCCCCAACCCAGATCAGGGAAACCAGGGGCTCGGCTCCTGTTCCCCCCCCCCAGAAGCAGCCATGCAGCCGGGCTCTTGCTCCTGGAACTCATGGCTCAGCCCTCTGCCTGACCTTGTCCCGCTCCCCCTGGAGCCACCCTGGCCCCCCAATAAATGATCAGGGGCTGGCTCAGAGTGGGAGCATGGGAAACAAGGGGAAGTGAGGAGCTACAGGTTGAAGGCAAGGGGGCCTGGGCCCTGACACAGGAGGGCACACAGCATGAAACACAACTGGTCAGGCGCCTGGACCCACCCCTACCCGCCCCCCCTGGGGAAACGGATACAAAGGCAGGGACAGGACTGGCAACCCAGATCTATCGGGCCCCAGTCAGGCCCCTCCCCTAGAGTCCCCCATGGCCTCCCAGGGTGTGAGGACAGGAACAGTAACACAAGTAACCTCTGGGTCCCAGCCAGGATACAGCAACCTAAAGCTCTCAGTCCTGACCAACTTCAAACTCCCCAGGGCAGAGGAAACACCCCTTGCAATGCCCCTCATGGGCACAGGCCCCATCAAGGCCCAAAGGATCTAATAGGGGAAACCACTCTCCATAATAAAGCTCAGGGTAGGACTTTTGTGCTGTTATCCAGCAAGCACTCGATGACAAATATATCTATATCATCACTAGCAGCAGCATCATCACCACCATCATCATCATCACCAACATCATCACCAACATCACCATCACCATCGCCACCATCGCCACCAAAACCATCGCCATCATCACATCATCACCATCACCATCATCATCATCACCGCCACCACCATCATCACCAACATCATCATCACCAACATCACCACCACCATCATCGCCACCATCATCATCGCCAACATCATCACCAACATCATCGCCAACATCACCACCATCATCATCACCATCATCACTGTAATCATTACCATCACTATCAACATCACCACCACCACCACCATCATCACCACCATCACCATCATCACCAACATCACCATCACCATCGCCACCATCACCATCGCCATCATCACATCATCATCATCACCAACATCATCATCATCACCAACATCATCATCACCAACATCACCATCACCATCGCCACCAGCACCATCGCCATCATCACCAACATCATCACCACCATCATCGCCACCATCATCATCGCCAACATCATCACCAACATCATCACCATCGCCACCACCATCATTGTCATGATCACTACCACCATCATCACCACCATCACCATCATCATCACCACCATTATCACCAACATCACCATCACCAACATCACCATCGCCACCAGCACCATCGCCATCATCACCACCATCATCACCACCACCATCACTGTAATCATTACCATCACTATCAACATCCCCACCACCACCACCATCATCATCACCACCATCATCGTCATGATCACTACCACCATCATCACCACCATTACCATCATCACCAACATCACCATCACCATCGCCACCATCACCATCGCCATCATCACATCATCATCACCATCATCATCATCATCATCATCATCACCATCATCGTCCCCACCATCATCACCAACATCATCACCACCACCACCATCACCACCACCATCATCACTGTCATGATCACCACCATCATCACCATGATCACCATCATCATCATCACCACCATCACCACCACCACCATCATCACCATCATCATCGTCATGATCACTACCACCATCATCACCCTCACTACCTGAGCAAACCCCTGCCCTGCCCCACTGCACCGTGTTTCAGGGTGCTGCTGGTCATACTCAGCAGGACGGGGCTGGTGAGGTGCAGGGGAAGAACAGCGGGGGTGCAGCCATCCTCACCCAGCCCACTCGTACAGAAGGGGTACTGCAGTTAGGCCCAGTGGCAGCAGGTACAGCTGGAGTCCAGCCACTGTGGGGGAAATGGGGAGCACAGACAGGAGAAGGGGGTAGCCAGGAGCGGGTCCCTATGAGCAGCCAGCCAGCTCCCAGGCCTGGAAGGTGCTCAAAAAAGATCTGGGGAGTGAGAGCACTGATGCCCGGGGGGCATGAGGGCCAGGGTCTTTGCTGGAGGCTGCCCTCTGTGCCCCTGGTCCCCGTGGCCACAGCCCCCACGCCAGGCCAGCTACAGAGTCAACCAAATGCATCTGCACCCTTCCCCTCAACTCCCGTGGCAGGCGCTCTCATCACGCACCAGGCTGGCAGCACTCTGATGGAGGCCTGTGGTGGGCACTCTCTGGGGTACCTGGGGGCTGAGCTGCATGCTCAACCTGGGGGAGCACTATTCAAACCATCACAGCGCGGAGGGGGAATGCGAGTTGCAGTGCAGCACGCGCCCCCTAAGTCTTCGCAGCTCAGAGACACACACAAGGAGAGGGGCACAGTGGGGGCATGCGGCACACCTTGGCCTGGCACCCGGGTGGTGGGGCCGGACTCCCCCCCAGAGCCCTGCATCTCTGGCCTACCCCATCCTCACCAGGCCACCCTGGGCGCCTGGGTCTGCGGAGAGAAGATCCCAGAGGCTGCTCACGGCTTCGGGGTAATGGGTAACATGGCCTCTACATGGCCTCTCGCACAGACACCTCCCTCCTGGCTCCAACCTGCACACCACACAGACTGCCCCCAAGCACTGGCTCAGGAAATGCCAGTTCCGCACCTTCCCTTCCCTCCCCTCTTCCCTGTGACTGCAGGGTCTTCCCAGAGCTCTGGGCAGGGCCAGTTTTCCTAGAAGTTATGTGACCACAGGCAGGGTGGGCACCCAGTGAGAACCAGTAGGCAGGCCTGGCCCGAGGCCTGGGGCTGTGGAGAGGCAGTGATCAGGACTGGTGGTGTTGGGTCAGCGGCTGTAGGATAGGAGTCCCATCCCGAGTGCTCCACTGGGTTCCTGTTCTGGGTGCTATTTCTCCATCCATCCAACAGGCAGAAACCTCAAAGGATGCCAGCCCCAGAGTGCAAGCCACACAGCAGCCCCTAGGGCCCCCACATCTTGAGACCAGTCCTTTTAGGAGAGCTCCAGGGCATCTGATTTTACCAAGAGGTACGCACCTCCTTCATCCTTCTACCCCAGAGATGGTTTGTGGGGGTGGGGGGGAGGGTAACAAGGCTTCAGATGGCCTCACTGATGGGGCTCGCCACCCATCCCAGGGACCCCGAGGTGAGGACAGCCCGGCCAACACCGAGGAGGGAGTCAGGACAGCACAGTGACTGGCAGTACCCGGCTTGGGCCCCAACCAACAACACTGTGTTCCCTGCCCGGAAAGATGCCAAGGGGTCCCGGAGAGTCCCCAGAGCTGGTTTCCAGCCCTGTGGCCGGCGAGCCCTCAGCAGGCTGGCTGGGGTACCCCTGTGTCCCTGGGCACAGCAGGCAGACCGCCCCATGCTGCTGCCCGACAGCTGGGCCACACCTCCTGCTCGGGGGCCGAACGTGGGCTGAGCACCGGAGAGGCCAAGAAATCCCCAGACCTGCTGGGAGCCCGGGGGAGGGGGGAGGCACCGGCACAGAAAGGGGGTGACAAAAGGAACACAGAGGAGCTGGCAGCCAGCTGTGACCGACCTGCAGGAATACTGTCACCACCCAGGCCACTGCAAAATGGAGCTCCCCGCACTCTCGAGCCTGCCACACGCACCACGGGGGCTCTGAAGCCTCCCTGAAGACAGACGCCCCATATCGCACACACGGAACCTAGGCAGAGCCTGCAGGGCACACCCACCCCACGCAAGCGGCACCCCAGGAGCTCTCGGGGCACCCCTCTGCCATCCTGCGGGCAGGGAGAGGGCTTGGGGGGTGAGGGTCTTCCCAAGCCTGAGCGAGAGCCAGCCAGGACCCTCCACCCTCACGAAGACCCCCTGTGGCCAGTGGCGTGGCCGGGCACCAAGCTGCAGGTGCCATAGGACCCGGTGGCCAGCAGCGATGCCCACCGTGGGGCCGGAGCGCCGGGAGCAGGAAGCGCGCTCACCTCTCCAAGGCCAGGCAGGGACTCCTGCGTGCCCGCGGCCTCCCCTCCAGGCTGTCCCCTCAACTGTCCCCAACCCCTGCAGGGAGTGGCCCAG
Organism: Mirounga leonina; assembly: GCF_011800145.1. NCBI lineage: Eukaryota > Metazoa > Chordata > Mammalia > Carnivora > Phocidae > Mirounga > Mirounga leonina. Next base: position 2,652,642 of record NW_023270433.1, read on the forward strand.
ACGGCGGAGGAAGGTGGGTGGGAAGGGGGAATTCCTGATGAGAGCCCGCCTGCAGCATGGCATCTCGAGGCGGGGGGGCCCTCGAGCCCACTGGCTGCCGGAGCCGGTTTCTCTTCAACAGGAAAAGAGACGATCCTTGTTTCGTTTTGAGCTGTGTTGCCCCGGCTGGCTCGGAGGCCCTGCTCTGTCGTGGAACGCCCGTGCTCTCTACCCGCTCCAGCGGTTTTCTAATTTTCGTTTGCATCCCCACTGGCTTCTGGGACACACTTGCCCAGATGCCCAGGGCCCAGCCTGCCCACACCCCTCTCAGCTGCGGTGGAGGGTAGGGGCCTCCGGGCAGGCGGCCAGCAAGTCAGAGCTTTCTGGGATGGTTCGGGATTGGGGATGCTCCGCGTGAGACTCCTCCGGGCCCGGGGTGCACGGGTCTCACCTGAGGGTGACCCCCAAGGACCTCTCTGCTGACGCAGCACCCCCCTTTTCCGGACGGGGGCATGAATGCTCAAAGCCCCCAGGACATGGTTGCCCGGGGTCACACGGCAGGCAGGGCCGGGCCAAGCCAGGAGTTCCTGGAGAACAGGGCGTCTGCTCAGTTCCTGAGGGGTTCGTGGAGGGCTTCCCAAGAACCCCACCGCCACGTGCCGTGAGCCCTGGCCACACAGCATCCTCCCCTTGGCAGAGGCTCACCCACGCCATACTGACTCAGCCGGCGGCCCCAGGCTGGTGCCAGTCATGTGTGGGGGCCCAGCTGGCTGAGTGGTGCAGCCCAGAGACAGGGCCTCACCCGTGAGACAGACCGAGAACAGGACGTCTGCCTGCCGGAGCGGGGCTTCCCCGTGTCAGCTGCCGCAGGGGCGCCTCCCCTCCACGGGGGTGGGGGCCTCCACGGGCACTCACCTGGACAGCACAGCCTCCCAGCCCCACCCCCCCACCGGGCCCCACCAAACCCAGAGCAGCCTCTACACAGTTCAGCCTCGGCTTGGCACCCCCGCCCCACCCCGGCCAAAACCCCGCCAGCTCTTCACGGCTCTGGGCAAGAAACCCCCTGCGGGGCCCCCTCCGGGCTGGCACGGGCTGACATGTGAACCCCTCACTGCCGCATCCCTGGCTGCACAGGCTCGGTCTGTGATGCCGACGGGCTGGGCTGGATCCCAAGCTGAGATCCAACTGCCCGCCCAGCCACCCACCGGGGACCTGCCATGTGCCAGGCTCTACCCTCGACTTCCTCCCTGGGCCACCAGCCAGCGCAGGGAGAGGGGAGACAGAGGCCCAGAGGGGGCCGTGCAAGCACGGGGCTGGGCCCAGCTGAGCCTAGAACTTCTGCCCTCTCCTCACAAACATCAAACCATGTTGCCAGGATGCCAACTGCTGACATCCCTGGGGGGTAGGGGTGTGGCCATGGAGGGAGACAGGTGGCCTCCATCCCCTGCAGCCCCCTGCCCCAAGAACCCAGGACAGGACTGCAGGGAGCACCCTCGCTTGCACCCAGCCCACAGGGTCTCCAGGCAGAACGGGGGATGGATGGATGGACGGACAGACAGCCCAAGAGAGCCTCTCTCTGGGCTCTGGATGATCACGGCCTCCATCCGCACCACACTGCCCCCCCGCGAATGCCCGAGCAGCCCCCTTGGTACAGAGGAGAGCTGCAAGTAGCCACGCTCAGATCTGGGTGCCTCCGCGTGCCCTGACTGTGGCCATCCCTGCTGATCACTCGGCAGGACTGGCCATGGTCCACTGTCACTGCCAGCCCCTGCCATGGCTCCCCATTATACACCCCCCAAACTCCAAAGCCCCTGGCCCATTGTGGAGGCCCGAGCGAGGCTCCCTGGAGCCCCAGCACTCCTGCCTCCTCCACGCTGGCCAAGTGGGGCCGGGGCCTCTGCCCTTGCCGTCCCTGCCCCCAGGCCCCTTCCTGGCCCTCTCTAGCTCGCTAAGGTCCACCTCTCTGAGTCTCACGAGCAACCCCCAGAGTCAATGTGGGGGAGGGGATCTGGGGAAAGTATGTTTCCGCTGTTCGGTGCTGTCCTTGTCCTAGCTTCCGTGAACTACAAATAACATGCAGTTTTGAATGCCCAGGGTGGGGGGGTAGGGGTGGAGGGCAACAGGCCTGAGGGCCAGCCACCACAGGACCAGTCAGGTGAACAACGTGTGTGCCCAGTGGCAGGGCCATGCTGAGAGGCCCAGGCGACCGGACCCCTGCTCTAAGGAGCTGGAGCTCAGTGAGGCCCAGCCTCGGGGGTGGGGACAGCCAGCGGGTAAGGCCGTGTGCAGAGGCCCGGGGGAGGCCAGCCCAACAGACAGCAGCGTCAGGCTCTCGCTCCATCCAGAGAGTGGAGACAGCCCCTCAACATCTGAGAGAGAAAAGTAGGGGCCCAGAAACGTGCCTTCTGAGACTTCTGACCCACCCCAAGTCCCAAAACCCACACACTGTCCACGGAGCTGTAGCCCCTGCCAGGTGGGAAGAAAGCGCCTGGATCCCCCGACCAAAAACACACAGCTTGCCGGATGCCTGGGGAGCCCTCACCACCTGGCCCCAAGGGCACCCAGCTGTGTCACCCGAACTACCTCCCTCCATCGGAGGCCTCCAGCACAACACTCTCTCCTACCCAGATGCCAGAAGACCACAGGCCCGGGTGCAGAAAGACCCCAGAAGCAAGTACAAAAGCCTGCTGTGCTCCCAACAGAGGCCGCAGACTCCAGAGGCTACGAGCTTCGTGCATCTGACTCACAGAAGCCAGCCCTGCTCAGAGCCCACTGACTCAACGTCACACACAACGCTAGCACACCACCTGGGATGACTTCCCAGGGAACGAAGAATCAGAAAGAGCTAAACGTGGTAGCGAGGGATGACAAGTAGGGGACAGTGGGAGAAGTCTAAAAATCAGACAAAACGCCCAGCAGCCAGGTCCACGTTCCAGGCAGCCCCGCACTCATCTGCAAGTGGCCAGAGCAACGTGCCCATGCCATCCGCAGGGAAGACAGTCAGCATGCCCTACGGGACACTCAGAAAGCCTGGCCCAGTCACCAAATGCCCAAGATGACCGCCTGCCACACACAACCACATTACTCCGCTCACACATCTCACACCCCCCCACCACTTCCAGCGGAGAGCCGCCCAGCAAGATGGAACGGGTTCCCCATCCTCTGTTCAGGAGCCCAGAAAGGGGCCTCACAGCTCTGGACATTTTCTGTATAAAAGTCATCTTGTATGATTTTAAACATCCGTCACAACAAGAAATAACCTGACCTAGGAAATGCTCTATCTGCGTCCATTTTACAGATAAGAAACCAGAGCCAAGAACTGAAGGGGCTTGGCCGGGGTCAAGCCTGGAGGCAGACAAGAGACGCAGACGCAGTTCTTACCCTCAAGGAACAGCCGCCAGAGGGACGTGAACCCCAACCCCCACTGACACCTCAAAGCGGGGAAGACCGAGCCCCTGGTTCCAAGACACATGCCAGAAGGTTCTTTGCCACAGGAGGACAGGGCCTACCTCGAGAGGGTCTTCACAGTCACTCGGCCAGGACAGTCCAGCACAGAGGGCAAAGCTGGGCACAGAGATGCCCAGAGTGGGCTCTGGGTCACCAGCATGCCAGGGCCGGCCCCAGGACGAGGGTGCAGGGCGAGCGCGCGCCAGGCCCGTCCCTCAGTTCCTGATACCACAGAGCACAGGAGAGGCTTGTCAAGGGAATGTTAGGGGCAAGCGGCCCCCAGTCAGGATAGCAAGGTGCCCAGCTGTGCTTTCCAGGACCAGAACCCCATGGTTCCCTGCACTGTCCACACGGTACGCAACAGGCCAGGCGATGGCTCCTGACACAGAGACGCAAGCAGGAGCCCGAGACATTAAGGGTCACACATCCACCAATTGCCAGAGGACTTTAAAAGGCCCGCGGGAGCGAGGTGGTCCGAGCTCCACCCCAGCTGGCCAGGTCTGTTTGAGTCCCTCCGCTGAGCGTCTGTGGCCCTGGGGAAGCCCCTGCACACCTGGGCCTCAGTTTTCCCCGAACCTGGGCACAGAAGACCGTGTGCCCCCAGGGACGTCTATGAAGGCAAGTCAGTCGCCTACACGGCCCCTGGCACAGGCAGGCGTGGACCACACGGGCAGCCTTGCTCCAAAATGAAAGTGCCAAGAGCTGGGGCAGGCGGGGGCGCGCCCCCCATCAGCACGAGGGGCTACTCCAGCCTCTCTCCGTTCAGCAGAGCGGGCACCAGCCACCCCCCACCCCCTGCCAGCCTCCTCCCTGTCCACGGCCCCCCTCCAGTTAGACTAGTCCCACGGTCCCCACCTCAGGTTTGCCCGTGTGAAAGGGGAGTGAGCAAGACCCCGAGAGGCCCTCCCCAGAGCTGGCCGCCCTCCCCACCCCACCCCAGAATCCGGTGCCCACACACCCAGGCCGGGCTGCCCCCAGACCCGCCAATCCCAGCCCTCACCTGCCAGCCACCTGTGGTCCCCTGCCCGCCAGGCCAGGCCCCCTCCCGAAAGAGAGGCCAGGAGGTGCAGCCTCATGGCCAGCGTGGGTGACAGGTCCCACCATGGGGGCGGCCCCATCAGCCCCGGGCCTGCCGGCTCGGGGTCCCACAGCCTCCAGCGACGCAGTGTGGCGGGACACGAGCAGCCGGGGACCGGGAGGGGAAGGAGGCGCAGGAGGACCGGTGTCTCGGTGGGGCAGCCGCCAGCGTCGGGAGCAAGTGGTGCTCACACTGGCCCAGCGGGCGAGTTCCCCTTTCCCAGAGCCCGCCCGGCCCACCACCCTCACCCAGACACCTGTGACCACAGGCAGCTCCCATTGGCTGAAACCAGCACTTCTTGGAAGAGGACAGGGACCCCAGCCTTATTTCCTCAATCTGAGACACAACGGTCCAGGCCTGCAGCTGGTGCAGCAGATGGGCACACTGCCCGAAGAACAGGGCAAGCAGACCTGAGTTCAAGCCACGCCCCTGCCAGCCAGCTGCCGGGCTGCAGGCGGCTCAGGTGACCCGGCCAGCCCCTTTCCCCAGCTGCACACTGCTGTGCAGACGGGGCACGCCCCCCACACGCTGCCAGCCAGCACGCCCTCCAGCGAGGGCGCCTTCGTCCAGACACGCGGCGCTTGTCCTGGCCCGGCCTGCGATGCTGCGTCCTCTCTCGTCCCTAGCAGCAGGCACAGCACGGAGCCCTGCACGGCAAGGGTCCCTCAGGAGGAGGGGGCAGAAAGGTGCAGGCTCAGAGGCCGAGAGTCCCAGAGAGGACAGACAGAGGGAGGCTGGGGTGAAGCCTGACTGCGGGAGGAGCCCCACAGCCAGGGAAGCAGGGACTCAGCGTCTCAGGGGAGAGGGTCTTCAGGAAGCAGGAGGGAAGGAAGCTTCACGGCCCCAGCCACTCTTCAGCCACACAGCGGGTCATTCTTCTAGGGCACAGAATGCCTTTTGTGGCCCATCAGCCAACGGCTCCGGGCGGGCGGTGGGCATGGGGGCACGGGGACCACAGCATGAGCGCTCAGCCCCACCGGTCCCTGCAGGACAAGGAGCCCGAGGCCCGACCAGGTCTCTCTACGCTGGGCCGCGCTGCCCAGGACGCCGGGGCCGAGGCTACGCGGGCAGCTCTGAGCAGCACACAGCCCTCTTTCACGGGCGCTGGGGACGGGCCGCCAAGATGTGGCCGGGGCTGGAGGGCCACGAGCAGTCTCCGGCGGCCGCCCCACACACAGGCCCACACCATCCGGAAGCCCTCTGCAGGTCGTACTTGGAGGCACCGTCAGTTATCCTAGAGACAGGACAGGTGGGCAGCCTCACTTGAGCACGTGGAAACCCCGGGCACCTGCCGTTCCTCCCTCAGGACTCTTACAGATGGGCCAAAGTCCTCCAGCCCAGGCCCAGCCGGCCCCCTGCCCCCAGGCCACTCCAGCGCACCACACGCCTGTCCACCCAACCGCTCATGCCGCCCTCCACCTGAACCCCAGCCAGCTGCGGGACTGCAGCAGTCCCTTCCCTCTGCCCACGGAGGTCCACGCTCACGGGGAGCCCACTGAATTCCTGATTCCTGGCCTCCCCCCACAACAGGCTCTCCTGGTGCTCATGTCCCCATAGCCTGTCACATCCCCCAACTCAATCCTGTCATCAGGGACCCATGTCACATCTCAGCCCCCTCTGCACCCCAGCCAGAAGGGGCAGGCACCCCAAAAACATCTGCCCAATCTGGGGTTCCAGGATCATGAGGGAAGGCCCAGGAGTCATACTGCGGGGTGGAGGGGCTAGGGACTCCCAGGTCTGGGGTGAGACGGCACTTCCTGCATCTTTATTTGGTGTGGGTTTTATGCCGTATGCACACGTTGTTTTCAGGATAATGACACAGACCACCTCTGACAACCTGATTTTAGCAAATCCTCTCATCCTCCGTGTGGGCCGCAATCCCTCATTCACTCCTCTTCACGCCTCCCAGCGCCTGCCCATCTGGTTCGGGGCCGGGACCAGACCCAGATAAGCTCACCTATGGACACGTGGGGCGAGGTCCTGCCTGCAACAGGCACTGCAGCCCAGCCCTTGGGAGGCTTTCCGCCCAAGAGGCAACACGCCAGCTCAGCTGTGGCTTGTGGTCAACAGTGCCCCCCAGCTCCTCCTCAGCTGCCTCCCAGGGCAGGGCAGGGAGGTGTGGTCCCTGTGAGACCCCTGGCCCCCATCCCACTGGGCCAGTTCACTTTTGCACAGCGTCTCCTCACCAGAAAGCCGGGGAGGAAAAGGTGCTCAGTGCCACCCTCAGGTCACCCTCAGCGCCACAGGTGACAAGTGGGGTCTAGGACTACAGGGCCACCCCCCAGAGCCAACACAGATTTATGCCTGCCTCTGCCTCTGCAGGACAAGGAGCAAGCCCAGCCGACCAGGCACCGGGCCTGTCCCGCCGGCCGGTGGCCTCGGGTGGTGCAGCCTGGGCACCAGTCCCCACCACAGCCCACCTGTGTGCTGACCTCCCCCCACCCTGTCACACATGCACACGGGCCACATGCATGTCGGTCACAGTGTCTGAGAGTCCTACCAGCACAGGGCTGGGCCTGGGCACGGGGGTCTCACCAACAGGCCCCGCCCTGAGCGGGCCCATCCAAAGAATCTCAAACACGTCGCAAGTGCCAAGACTGTGCCAGGCGCGAAGCAGAACGGGGAGCAGCAGTGTGTGTGCCACCTCTGGGTGGGCAGAAACGCGGCAGGGGCGGGGGGCATCACCCAGGGGTGCTGCACCTGCTCGGCGGGCTGGCTCGCACGAATCCCTTTGCGATCGGCCCTGAACGACATCGTCGGTAGCCGGAGGTTGGCCGCGGCCAGAGCGTTCATAGCGCGGAAACCGGGAACCCCCACCGCTCGGCGCTCCCCCGCCACACCCACCCGGGGCCGCGGGGATGCCCCCTCCTGGCCTCAGCTTCCCCGTCTACAACCGAAGGGGGCTGGCGGGACCGGAAAGGCCCCTCCCTCCCCGCCGACACCCCCGAAGCCCGCACACCCACTGCTCCTTCCAAGTCAGTCCCCTGCCTCTGGTCCGCCCGGCCGCTCCGGCCACGTCCAAGATGGCGGCCCGGGGCCTGGGGGCGCGGGAGGCCTTCCGCCCCCTCAGCCTGCCGCCGCCGGCCTCCCCCTCCCACCCGCGCCGACCGCCCTGGCACCCAGCTCCGGGCCCCTGCGGCCCCCCCACTGCACCCCGGCCTCCCCTCCCAGCCGAGGCGCCGGAGCCCGGGCCCTGGCCAGCGCGCCCCGAGCCCCGTGAGGAACAGACACACTCACCACCCAGACCTCAGCTTCCTTCCTCCCCGCACGCGGCAGCAGCCAGGGGGCGGCGAACGGGGCCAGGGGTGGGCAGGAGGCGCCGGCGTGGAAGCCAGCCGGCCTCTGCCACCCTCCCGGGTCCGGGGTCGGCCCCCCAACAGCCTCACCTGAGCAGCCCCCGCTGAGGACCCCCGTGAGCCCGGGGGCTAATGGGGGGGGAGGCTGTCCTCCGAGCCCTGACCAAGGCCCTTGAAGACCGATAACCATGAGCTTGGGAAACCTCAAATTTAGCCAGGGCTCTCCGTCCACGCTCCCACCAAGGCCAGCCCACCTCCCCCTCTCAGAGGGGCCCTGTGGCCACAGGGCGCTCACTTGCCCCCACACCGGCCCCAGCGTCCAGCCCTGCCCAGCCCCCCAGGCCCCTCCAGTCGGTATCCCCATCCTCCCCTCTTAGCCCCAGCCCCGGCCCTCAGAGCAGGCAGTCATTCACTCTAGGTCTTCCTGCCAGCAATTCCTCCTCAGAAGAACCCCCTGCCCCTGCCAGACAGAACCCCAGCCCCAAAAGCCCCTCTCGAAGCACTCAACCCCAGCCCTGTAGTTGCTAGTCTGAGCCCACCAGCCCAGACTACAGGCTCTGATGGCCAACAGGGTCATCCCTAGGCCCCAGCCCCCAGCCCAAGCTAGGCCCTCTGGTCACCGCTCCCAGCCCTGTGACCTCTTCAAAGCCTCTGGGCCTCAGACCTGCTCCAGCTGCCCCCGTCTCCCCCAAGCTCCACCAGCCCAGCCCCCGGGTGTCCTTTTTCACAGTGGTACCCAGATGGCCCCCCGAAGGTCTGGGGCTTTGCCCTGGAAAGCTGTGCTCAGGTCACAGCTGGCAAGAGGCTCTGCCGGGCTCACACCCTGGCTCTGCGCCTGCCCGCACCAGCCTATACCACTCCCCACAGCGGGGAGCACCAGCCCCCTCCACCCCCTCCACCCCCTCCTGGGGCTCTGCTGTCTCTGCAGCCAAGCAGGCCTTCAGGAGGAGGTGTGGCTACCGTCTACCTCAGGACACCTGCAGCTCTAAGCCCCCTGATCCCGAGACTGGTGGCCCCCGAGCCCTGCAGAGGCCCTTCCTCTGGCCTCTGGTGAGGCTCGGTGGCCAGTTCTATGCCCGCCAGGCACAGGGACAGGGGTGGGCCAGCGCCGGGCTGGCGGCTATGGGGGCAGGAGCATAGGAGGCTCCATCTTCAGGCCCACCACACTGCCACACCTGCCCCCTGGCCATGCAGGGGCCGGACTCCGTGTCCACCTGCCTTCCTGCCTTGCCTCCTCCCTTCCCCGTGGGTTTGCTATCCACTTGTAAGGTGGGCACTGAGGCAGCATCTGCTCCTTGGGGAGCACTGACCTGGGGAGGCACCAGCTTCTCACAGCCACCCAGCCTCCCCAGCCCGCTCCACAGGGCTGGGCCCCAACGAGAGAGCCCCCCAGCCCAGGCTGGTAGGAGGCTGGGCCTCTGAGATCCGGCCCATGTCCCAGCTTCTCCAGGAGGCCACGAGCAGGCCCCCACCCACCCCGCTCCCCCTACTCCCCACTACCAGGCCAGTGGCATGTCCGGGCACGCCACCCCACAGCCAGGCCCCTGCCACCCCCACTCCTAGGATCAGCGTGACTCACGGGGCTGGAATGCTGCTCGGCCCCCACCACAGGCGGCCGCCCTGAACACATACACCTGTCCAGACTTGATGCTGGTGATCGTCAGGAGGGCCTGGGAACTGAGTGTCCCCACGACTGTGGGGCCAGCCAAGCACCGTGCCACGGAGGGGCTCCCACGAGGGATCCAGGAAGGTCATGCTCAGGCAGATGGCTCAGGAAATGCAACCCCTACAGGGCTGCAGCCCCGATCCCAAAGGCCCCAAGGGCCCAGAGGAGCACCTCGTGAAAGGGCCTCAGAACTCGAATGGGGCCGCTGCTTCCTTGACTCAACATGCCCCAGAGGCCAGGATGCCGACCGACCAGGGAGGGTCCTAGACCCACCAAATCCAGGTGCAGGGGCCGCTGCCTCTCCCCATGAGGCAGAGCTTCACCCTGGGGCTGGGCAGGTCAACAGGCCCCAGTCCCTGCACGGGCCTTCTGCTCGGGCCAGGCCAAGGTCTCAGCTGTCCACCAGGAGTGTCTTGTCACCTCCCAGGAACAAGGGGTGCTGAAAAGGGCGAAAGAGACAGGAGAGTAAGGCCCTGCCAGCCGTCAGGGGAGCGTGGGAAACACCTCCAAGGGGGCAGCCCCATCTTGGCTCAAAGGGCCAGAGCTGGCCTCTAACACAGAACAGCCTCTGGCAGTGACGTCCACTGTCCCAACTCACCACCCCAAGGGCGGGGGCCTCCTCAGACATCCCCACTAGGGCCCCTCCTGACCACAGTTCCCAGAGGCCATCCCCACAGATGGCCAGAGACCAAGGGAGTCCCCGTCCCAGGATGCCTCTGGGAGCACAGAGTGCTGGGCACCCATGTCTCCCATGCATGGGTCATGAAGGTGCCCCGAGACGGCCAGGGCTTCGCCCTCGGGGAGCCCACGGGAAGTGGGCAGAGATGTTGAAGGAAAGGGGCCTCCCTTAGTGCAAGTGAACAGGGGCAGAGCCTGAAGGAGAAATGAAGGAAAAGGTCTGGGAAAGGGTACTGCAAGGACAAGCAGGTAGGACAGGGAACAGCATGACGTCCATTTCCGCCGCAGAGGTGTGCGGGTAGGGCCAATGAAGTAGGAGGGGCCCAGGAGTCTGGCCCCAGGTCCCAGGAGCTGTGTCAGCAGGAGACTGCAGCACAGCGCCCCCCCACCCCCAGGGAGGGAAGGCGAGGGGCTCGCGGTCCGGCCCAAAGACAGAGGCAGGCCTCTCTTCTGGGCACGGGATGGAGTAGGGCAATCTGACCCGAGGAAACAAAGCAAAGTCACAGCCAAGGGCAACCCGGCTCCCACCCTGAGCTCCACTTGAGGGGCTCACACGGACTGCATGGGCTGGGCGCCAGGAGGGTCGCCTGTGTGCAGGGCCTCCAGCAACTCCAGACGGACACACGATCAGGTTGGGGCACCTCTGGGACCCCGAGCCCTCCGTGTACAGAGAACCGACCTCCCTCAGCAAACCCCAACTCTGCGCGGAGCAGCTGGGCAGGGCAAGCACCTGGGGGTCAGAGGCCCCCGCTCCCTGGCTGTGACGGAGCTGTCCGCCGAACTTGGTGAACCACAGCCCGGAGCTGGAGGGGCGGCGGACAGAGCATCTACCGCGCTCCCAGAAGACGGCTCCATGGGGACAGGGAAGGCGCCCTGAGCCTGGCTCCGAGCAAACAAACCAGCAAGGATCCTCATTTCCCTCGGGGCCACAGAGCCCCCGAGGGCAGGCTCCCTCTTCCTCCTCCACCTTGAGGAGATAGGACAGTGCCATCTGCCTGGGGGGGCTCTCCCCCTGCCCGGCCCTGCTCGCTTCCAGCTGAGTGTGCCCCTGATGCCCAAAGGCAGTAGCACAACACACCGGCCCGGCCCCCGGGGGCCGTGCTCGGTGCCCTGTCGCCTCCCCAGATGTGAGGCTGTGACCGACACAACACACCATACGGGAGCAGAAAGGAGAAAGCTGCGCCCCAAACAGAAACTCTGAATCCTCAGAACAGGGCACTGCCCGCTCCCCCAAATCCAACAGAGGGGGAGACCGGGCCATGTGAGACCCTGCTTCATCTCGTGGTGATGACCTTGGGGGCAGGCTCCCCACCACCCCACGCTCCCGCGGACACCCATGCTGGAGAAGGCGGTGGCACCTGGACCCCGGGTGACCAGGCCAGCACCCCGTGGGCCTCACCAGGCACGGGCCTGCTTCATCACCAAAACACTCATGCACTACGCAGGCAAGGCTTCGAGAAGGCCAGGCCACTCGAGTGACCCTTGACATGAGGCCCAAGAAGAGCCAGAGAGACAGAGTGACAGACGTCAAGACAGAGGTGAGGGGGTTGATGGAGCCACATGGGGTCCCGGAACCAAGGTCCACAGAGCTGCACACGAGCGGAAGACACCATTTATGGCCAGCCCATTCTGCCTCGAAGCATGGGGCAGTTCCATGTAGGGGCCTCCCGCCAAGGGGGCTGCACAATGGGGACCCTGCTCAGCTGGCCCCGCCCCCACCGGACGGACAGCCCCGGAGCAAGAGGGCTCCTTGGTCAGGTGGTCAGGAACTTGGGCCACCACCCCTGCACTAGGAGATGGCACAGGGTGACTGGGGGGTACCCAGCCCAGCCCATGGTACTGGACGAGAGCAGTGACCGCCCACACTGCCTAGGGGCCCCGGGAACAGAGGGAAGGCTCCCCCAGCCCCACAGCTCGGAAGCAACAAGCCTGGAGTTCTGTCTCCCACGAGGTCCCAGATGCTAAGCAAGCCTGGCCAGGCTCCCTGCTCCCAGTGCCGGCCCCTCACTAGGCTCACCCCCCAGCCAGGGGTCTCAGGGCTTCCAGGGGTTGCTGCTGGCCCGTCAGGAACGGCAGGAACGGCAGCAGAGCGTGACTGGGAGGAAGGGAGGGTGTGGGGCCAGGACACACAGACCAGGCGCGGCCTGGAGGTGAGCGCAGCCCAGCCCACAAGCCCGGCCAGCCACGGGGAAGTGCGTGCATCCTGCGCCCACCCACTGCAGCCTTCCGCGGGCTCCCAAAATCCAGTGCCCTTGGCCCTCACTGTGGCTTCCTGCCTCCTCAAACCCCGGTCTCCGGTGCAGGAAGCTCGGCAGGTCCCTCCCCAAAGCCTCTGCATCTACAGATGGCAGAAGGCCCCCGCCAGGTGCCCCAACGGCCACTGTAAATGCCAGCCGGGGAAGGGCGCTGCCAGGGTCCGCTGATAGCCCCGACGCAGGGGACCCAGCACAGGGCATTCAGGACACGCATCTCGTTGAGGCCTTTCAAAAAAACTCTACAAGCATCACTGTCTTTTTACAGACAGGGAAAGTGAGGCTCTGTCACACACCGTTCAACCTGCCCAAGGCCACACAGCTGGTCACCAACAGGCCAGTTGGCAAGACCAAGGCTGCCTGGGCACAAGGTACAGGGGGGAGTGGGGAGGAGGCAGCCGCAGAAGGAGAGGCAGCAGAGCGGGGCAGCAGGGGCACCGACGTCAGGGGCCCTGGAGGGAAACTGCGCCCCACAGGGGGTGGAGACCACTCAGGCCGGGGAGTGACGGACACCAGCATGCACAGCACACGCCCGCACGCAAGCCCTGCGGGGGCCCAGCAGCCGCTACCACCCACCCCCCGGCCCCGGGCAATGTCCTCAGGGTAGCAGGAGGGCACTGACCAGCACAGGACCCCTGGGGTCCTGGGTCCTCTCCCAGAGTGCTCTGGTCCCGTCCTCCGCTGGCCATGAGAAGGCCTGGCCAGTCCCAAAAGGCCAAGCCTCCTCCTTCCTCCCCAAGAGGGCAGGTCCCTTCCTGCAGGAGATCCCGATTTTGACAGAAACCAAAAATCGGTATTCCATTTTTGTTTAAAACGTAAACAGCGAGATACCTATCCACACTCGAGAAAAAGGCCACCCCAGAGCAAGATGACAGGAGGACCAACCTGCGTTGGGTGGGACACGGCGGCTGGCTTTCACTTTCTTTGGCTTTGATACAGAGCTACAGGGTGGTTGGTTTGGGGTGGGTTTTTTTGGGGGGGGTTACAGAATCTCAGCATCTGCCTGTCAGCCCCTTGTAAAAACTCCCCCACCTAAAAAGCCCCCTCCACACCAATGCAGATTTGATTTTCTCCAAAACTCCGCCCACCCCCAGAGCCCCTCCAACCTTGCCCCCAAGTAAGCTGGAAGGAGCCCGGCGGAGGGGGGGCAGGCAGGAGCTCCCTGCCCAGTACCCCCACCCACCCACCCATCTGCTTGGCTATAAGCTGAGAGGCCTGACCTCGACGAGAGGCCACTTGGCGAACTGGAACGTCGGTCCCCCCGAATGGTCCCTGGGCTGACCCGGACATGAACCAGGGTTTACTCCAGGCCGGGGCCTGTGGGAGCGGAGCCTCCACCAGCTGCCCAGAACCAACATCCCCAGCACGCCCCAGAGCTCCAGAAAGGGCCAAGGCCCCCCAGGGGACCCCCTCCCAGTCTCCCTCCAAGAAGATCCCCCATCTCCCAGACCCGGACTATGCCAGCCAAGTGAGCACCCAGGGGCCACGGCGATTCTGGAGGCAGGAAGGTTTCCTGTGGTGCCTGGGGCCAAACACATCCACAGCGGCCACCTCCCACCCTCCTCTTGCCCATGTTCTCTGGGCTGGCCCACTCTCCCCCCCCAGCCTTGGGAACCAGGTCATTTCCAGGAACACACCAGCTCTCAGACCTCTAGGCTTGGACAGGCTGTTCCGTGGGCCGAAACTTCCCCTACGTGTCTCCTGGCTCACTGCAACCCAATTTAAACACCTCCTCCAGGATGCCCTCCTGATCCTCCCAGCCAGAGGAGGGTCCTCTTCTACCACATACCCCCGAGAGGGCCCCAAGCTGGCTTCTCTGAGGCTGCTAAAGTCTGGGGGCTCCTGAAGGTAGGAGCCCCAACCGGTTCGTCAGGCATCCCTGGGGCCTGGCCTGGATAGCCTAGCCTAGGACCTGGCATACAGAGGTCCCACGTAAAGACTTACTAAATACATGGATAGGGTGCAGGTGGGAAAGGCAGGAATGAGCCGGGATAGACCTCAGGATTCGCCGTGGTCCTTAAAAACCAACCGAGCGAGCACCAAGTTTTAAAGAGATCCCAAGGCACCGACAAGCTGTGCAAGCCCAGCAGTTAAACCACCTCTCTGAGCAGAGATGCCATCACATATGAAGAAAGTGGCCAGGAGGAGGCAGGGGAAGTGGACGAGGGACAATGACGCTGGCCTTCCCTCATCTGTCCCCACAGGTGGTGAGTAGCAGGTGGCCCACGGCCAGCAGGCCCGGGCTGCATGCCTGGCCATAGGACCCCAGCTCCGACTCCAGGCTGGGCAGGGCCGCAGGCACCTGACTCAGCCCTGCTGGGCCTGAGTGCCCCTGTCCTCAGAAGGGCTTCAGCTCCCTTCATGTGTCACAGCGCTCACCAAGAGAACACTGCCCCTCCACAGGCCCCCTGCTAGGAACAGGCAGATCAACAGGGCTGGGCCCTGCCCAGGGACGTGCTGTCCAGAGTCAGACAGACTTTTCCAGGAGCCCATGGAGCTGTCAGTCACTGATGCAGAGCAGGAGGAAAGGCAGGCTGTCTGGGAGCAGACATCAGGGAGGGCTTCCTGTAAGAGGCACCACTCACCTTCCTCCAGCTACAACACAGTAGCTTCCTGCTGCATCCCCCCTCCCCCCCCAAAACGATCCCCGCACTCTGTGAGGACGGGACCGACACCACCGCAGGGAGGGCGGCAGACAGATGCGGGGGACCCCTGGCAGCAGGAGGCGGGGAGACCAGGGACCAAGTCCAGCCCCGCCCTCTTGTGGCCCAAGGCCACAGGAGACGGTATCACCTCTCCGGGCTCCGATGTTCTCTTCTGGAAGATGGGCTGATGAAGCCTCCAGACGCAGCTGCGTGAGGACGCACGTGGGGCGGGCTGAGCACGGTGCCGGGCCCCGCAGCAGCTGGGGCACCCGGGCACACAGCAGGTCCTCGATAACCAAGAGCCCCCGGGGGGCCTTCCGGCTATGTCACGCCCAGCCCGGGAGTAACCCACAGCACCCTCCCCACCCCGACCACGGACACTCCCACCTCACCAGAGCGCGGGTCTCCCGATGCCCCCTTCTCCACGGCCCTGGCTTGGCGGCTGCCTCGCTGTGTGGCCCAGGCCTGGCCCCTCATCCTTTCTGGGTACCTGCTTCCTCCTCCGTTAGAGACGGTCTCCAGCGCCCCTCCCCTGCTGACGAGCGACAGGCAGACGCCACAGCCAGGGCGAAGCCTGACCACAGGTTCCTAGAAGCCCAGCCCCCCACCCCGGCCCCCGCAGCAGGGGGCCTCGCTGTCCTGTGGGCCCCTGTCCTGCTCCCCTTCACCCACAGAACCAGGTACCAGAAGCGTTCTCAGCCAGCTCCAGGCCCAGGCTGGCAGAGTTCCCTTGGGGATCCTGGGCTGCTTGTGCAAGGTGGCCCCGTTCAGAACAGCAGAGCTGGGATGCGCCCCCAAGAGCGCACTCTCCTGCCATACCACGTCCCCTCCAGTCTGACCCGGAAGAATCCCAGGGACAGCGGCCTTCACCGTCCAGCCACCCACTGGCTATGTGACCCCAGCAGGTCAGTCGGCTCTCTGACCTGCTTCCCCCTCTGAACACCAAGCATCAGGACGCAAACCCGAGGAGTTACAGGAAGACTCCTCGCGCCCCCCGAGGTGGGGTGCCTAGAGCACAGTGGAAGATCGGTGGCTGCAGCCTTGGTGGCCGTCTGTCCTCTTGCAGGGTGGTCCAGGCACCAGGCCCTGCTCCAGGCAAAGGGAGAGGAACGCCCCCCGGTGCTGCCTCAGGTTCCCCACTTCCCACGGTCTCCTCGCCAGGGGGTCAGCCCAGAAAGGGGCCCACGCCCGGCCAGGGCATCCGTCAGAGGGCGCAGGGGCTGGGCCCTTGGCTGCACCATCTGCCACCAGACTGATACACGCTCACGGCGCCGTGTCCCTGGCCTGCCTGTGCTCCTCCTCCTTTCCCCTCCCTGCTCCTTCCTGCCCTGAGGGCAGCGACGGCACAGACTCCAAGCCCTGGGTTCGAATCCTGCCCCCCCCCACACCACAGCCCAGTGATCTACGTAAGATGGGCAGGTCACAAGGACTACGTGGGCCCAGGGTCATGTCACCCTGTCCTAATGCCACGACCACCGCCGCCAGCCTGGACAGCAGTCGGGGGAGAGTGACCTCTCCTCATCTCCCCAGGGAGGAAGCGGGGAGCTGGGCACCCAGACAGGGAGGCCTAGGCTGGGCCTGGCACCCCGGCTCCTAACACTGGGTCCTATGACAGGCTGGCAGGATGTTGGGAAACCCATGAGCACTTGGATTTCAACACCGCTGGCCGCGTCAGCGACTGGTTTCGACACGCTGCAGCACCCGGGAAAGGGCCACGGCCCTCCCGTCGGCCCGCCCACCCGCCACGCCATGCCACACCATGCCACGCAGCAGGGGAACGCTGGCCTCGGACACAGCGCTCTCAGCTCCCCTTGCCGTCCCCCAATTTGGGTGACGTCCCCTGTTCTCAGGGACACGCAGAGACAGGGGTCAGATCATTCCAAAGGTGCAAAGGCCACCCCCAAAACCTGTTACCCACACCCCTGGGCTGGGCTGCGGGCCCAGTGAGCCAGGGGGTACCGGGCCTAAAATCAGCCACCCAGCTCTGCTCCAGGCCTGCGCGCCACGGCCATGAATCGGGGACAAGATTCTCTGTGGACCTCGCCCGCAGCCTGGCGGCCTGGGGCACCCTGGAGGCGTGTGCTCACCCCACCGTTTACACGGCGGCCACTCAAACTGAGTGCACACGCGCCCGACCGCACCGCCCGGAGAGCCCGGAGCCAGCCTGTGGCCAACATGCCTTTGTTCAACTTGAAGCAAAAACAAGAGCGGGGCCGAGGGCAGCTCGAGGGGACCCCATGCTCCGGGAACAGGGTCCCACTGCACTCTCAGCGCAGTCCCACCCCACAGAAGGGGAAACGGAGGCCTCATGAGGACAAGGGATTCAGCCAAGGCCTCACCTGAAGGAGCAGGGCAGCTGGGACCCCACTCGGACCCACACCCCACTGCCTCCATGGGGCCAGCAGTGAGGAAGAGTTCCAG
The DNA here is from genome assembly GCF_011800145.1 of Mirounga leonina. NCBI lineage: Eukaryota > Metazoa > Chordata > Mammalia > Carnivora > Phocidae > Mirounga > Mirounga leonina. The sequence goes on from NW_023270433.1 coordinate 2,670,104, forward strand.
CTGGGGTGGGGGTCTGGTCGGGTGGCAGGTCAACGTTAAAGGCAAATCCTTGGGAATAGGGACTGTCTGCCTACCCGTCCAGGGCCCTACCACGTGCCGACCCCAGAGCCCGCCCGGCAGCCCCAGCGCTAACCACCCCCCACCCGGCTCCTGGGGCCAAGGTTCCCAGCATGGGCACCCCCCAGTCCACATGACGCAGCCTCACCCCAGGCCCTTGGGAGTCATCCCAAATGAGCTAGCAGAGGCACACTGCACTGGCCACTGCCTCCCTCCGGGACTATGGCCCCCCTCGGCCAGCCACCCAGCCTCCACCTCCCCTAGCACGTGTGGCCCAGGAGCATCAGGGCCCCTCCGGGCCCACCCCTCCATGGTCCGAGCTCCATTGCTGCGCTCCAGGCCCCCAGGCCCCAGCCACCCCGCAGCCTCACCTGGGGCTCTACCACACCGCGGGCTCTCAGGGGCCACCCTCCTGTCCAGGCACCCCCCCACGGGAGTCCAGCACAACACCCAGCCGACTGCTGGGGACAGCTCGGGGTGACGGAGGAGGAGGACTCGGCCATCACACTGCAACTGGTGCTCTGAAATCCCAAAAGGCTCCGCACAGCCAGGCCACACCAACAGAGACACTAAATTTCGAAGGAGGCGTGACCACATGCCCTTCATCAGACACAGGCTGGCCTGCCTTCTCACACCAGATGTGGGGACGCGGCAGAGAGCCCACTGGGGGAGACAGAGGGTGAACCCGTATGCAAATAAGGAAGGGAATGAGGAGGGGTGGAGAGGCAGGGAGGCCCAGGGTGGTTCTGGGGGCCCAGAGAGGCCTCATGGAGAACCGGGCGCAAGAGGAGCCGGCCAGGGCGCAGGGGGCCCAGTGCTCCAGGCAGTGGGAGCAGCCGGCCACAGGGGAGCCTGCAGGGGACAGAGCGGGCTCCGTCAGGCGGCAGTGAAGCCAGGGTTCAAGCTCAGGTGTGAGGACATCCAAACCCGTCACCCCACATGGCCCTCTGAGGCTCCTGAAGACATCCCCTGCTGAGGACAGGCGGTCCTCCTTCCTGTCCCCTCGTCAGGAGACCAAGGGCCGACCCAGGCTGTCGCAGGGAGTCCAGCCACGAGGTGCCCCCCACCACGTGCCCAGCACCCCACCACATCTTCAGCCCAGGGAGGCTCCAACACTTGAGAGGGAAAAGGACCCTGCCTGGCACATGCACACAGCTGACTCCCAGCTTATCCACCTGTCAGGGGTCTGGCACGATTTACATGCACACGTGTATGTGTGTGGCTGAGTGCAGGTGACGAAGGCAAGGCTTCCGGTGCTGGGAGGAGGGGCCTCCCGACTCAGCCTCCCCCCGGCCCCCTCCTGCCTCTGAACCATGAGGCTGCAGGAGACGGTGGGGCAGCTGGGGGACAGATGTCCACCTGGCCCACGAGGGGAAGGGACTTTCCTGAGGTCACCCAGCCACCCCAGGTGGAACCCTGAACCAGGCCCAGGACTCCCGAACCCGGGCAGCACCTGGGGGGCAAGGAGGCCCAGGACAGGGCTGGGGTTGTGGGGAGCTCTCAGGGACGATGGGGCCCAGACAGCCCTCACACTCAACACACACACGTGTGCACCACCCACAGAACGGCACACCTGATCTCTCACTCAGAGCAGGACAGCCAGCTCTCCAGAAACGTCCGCTGCCCAGGCCTCTTCACTCCACAGGGAGCATCTCTCCCACATGGCCGGGGCTGTCTGGCCCTGGGAGGGAAACCCCAGGCCCTCAGGGGCATCCTCACCGGAGCCCGGGGACAGCCAGAGCGAGGGTAGCTGCTATCCCTTCTGGAAGGGGCCTCAGCTGCTCATGGAGGCCTGGTCACACCCCGTCCAGCCCTGACCAGCCGCCTGCTGATCCTGTGGGGACACCGGGCACTGAGGGAGCCCAAGCTGGGGGCAGGCAGGGCCCCGTACCTTCGCTGGGAGGAGGCCCATCCAGGGACCCGGGCTAGCTCAGACAGGGCCCCGGAAGACATGGAGCTTTAATGTAACCGTCCCCGTGCCGACTTTCTTCTGCAGGCTGTTATTCCCCAGGATGAGGGCCTGGGGCTCCCTCAAGCCCAGGACCCCCAGGCTCAGGCTGGGGAAGCCCCCGACTGCAGCCCTCAGACAGTGGGAGGGACCCCCAGGCCCAGGGAGGCCCCAGATCCATCCTGCAGCAGCCAGGCTTCCGGGGTCGGCGGGGCAGCCCAGGCCTGGGGCAAAGGGCGGCCCCTCCAGGAGGGCAGAGATGGCTGCATAACGAACGGAGCAGTGTTTGTTTAGTAACAATTACACGGAGCAGGCAGAGCGTCTTATCGCTGAGTCTCTCCAGCAAGGCTGATCCCCTCAACCCATGTCAGGGAGCTCTGGGAACTTTTAGCTTAATTAGCAGCTCCTGCAGGGTCAGCAAAAATGGCCGGCTGGGCCAGGGCCCCGGAACCAGCGTGGCTGCCAAGGAAGGCGGGGCGGGGCCTCTGGGGCACCTGGAGAGGGGGAGGGCGGCACGGCCGGCCCCTCGCCGCCCTCCACCCACGCGAGTGCCAAGGACGGCTCTGTGCCCCTCGGCGGGCGCATCTGCCCCACGCACTCGTTGCACTGCTGGGCAAGTGAAGGCCTGAAGGCGGCATTCAGGGCAAACTCAATGCCCAGGACACCCTGCAAACGCCCCAGGGACAGAAGCCCACCACACGCTCCCCGCGTGACCTAACAGCTTGGCCAAGGGAGGAGAGCCTGCCTGGGTTCACGTCCCGTCTCCAGGGGGCTGGTTCCTGGACCACTCCGTGCCACCTGCCCACCGAGGCCCAAGACCACTGCCCTGGCCACCCCTCTGAGGCGCACAGTCTCCTCGGCCCTGCAGGAGCCGGCATCTAGGAGGCGGGGGTCAGTCCTCGGTCCCAGGGCACTGCACGGCCTCAGGCAAGGGACCCACCTCTCTGGCCCTCGGGTCCCCACACGCTGGGGACAGTCCCTCCGGGCCCTTCAGACCCCGACACGGAATTTCCAGGTGCTGCTTCTGGACGCTGGAAGACCAGGCCAGACAGAGACATTCTCCGGCCCCACCCGGCTCCTCACGGGGAGGCCCACGCCCACTGGGGAGGGACACTTCTCCCCGCCCTTGCACGGCCACGCTGGCCCCAGGCCGGCCTCTCCTGGCCTCTCCTGTCCGAGGGGGCCGGGGCAGGGAGCAGCCGCGGCTGGGGCCGGGGAGAGTGCGGCTTCCACGGCCCCGGGAGCCCGCCGCAGCCGGCTATTCTGCCGCCGACACCCCGAGGTAATGGGTTCCAGATGTGGCCGGTGCGGGAGGGGGGCAGCCCCGCGCCCTGCTGAGGAAGCTGGAAGCGGCCTGAGATAATGTGGGATTCCTGAGCCTGTGCCAAGGCTCATGGCCCCGGGAGGGGCGGCGAGCCGAGCAGTGGGAGAGGAGAGGCCGCTCCCCTCCCCACATGTCGGAGACCACCCAGGCAGCACCGATGCCCGAGACACCCCCCACCCCAGGACCACGGCCCCTCCACTGGGGGGGGCCCAGCATCTCCGAGCCTCAACCTCCCCTCCGGGACTAGCAAGACACCTCTCCCGAGGCTACTGCTGAAGCTCTCGGGGGCTGGCCTGAGATGCTGAAGAGGTGTCAAGCCCGACCCCTCCAGAGAGGAAGGGGTGCAAGCAGGCTCCAGACAAAAACCCTTAAGGCTCCAGCCAAGGCAGACAGTGCTCCCAGAGATCACTCGCCTGGCCCCGACTCCGACCCTCCAACTCACAGAGGGCCCAGCTTCATTGCTGGGCATCTGTATGCACCACCACCACTGGCCAAGTCCCCCACCCCACGTGGGACCCTTCTCCCAAATCGGGCCTGAGCTGGGCAGGACAATGGCGGGGGCGGGGATGCTTTCTGCCCGACACATCTTCCCTTCCTTCTATGGAGCATGCCAAGTGCCCCTCCTTGAGCCTGCCTGGCCTCTCGGGGCCACCCCTGGCCAGGGTTTGCAACCACCAAGGACAGACATAAAACTGGCCCAACTGGCCCACTGAGGGACAGGGAGGGCCCAGTCCACGCACAGCACAAGCCACTGGGCCTGGCACCCCGCCTCGGCCAGCTAGCAATGGCTAAGGCTGGGGGCCTGGCCGCACACTGCACCAGAACCCACTGTCCACACTGAGGCCCATGCACGCAAAGCCACGGATAAGCCAAGAACACTTAGGTCTCACGCGGGAACACGTGGGGCAGCTGCTTTTTTAGGAGCAGGCATACCTGCCAAATTCTGTCCACAAGGGGAGGGCTGGGCCACACTCCGGGTGCACCCAGGGCCCAGATGCCTCCTTGGCTCACCCACCTGTACCAACGCCCCCAAAGGAAACAGAAGACAGGCAGAGGGGCTTTGGCCAGGGGCTGGCGGGCTGCTGGGGTGTGGCCCTGAGTCTCCATCTCTTCATCTTTAAAGGGGGCTCTTGAGAGGACCCCGCGAGCCAGCACACATGGATGCTTTCCCGAGGCCTGGTGCGCAACCAGCACCCTGACCCCGGCTACGTTCCCCACCCAAACCTGCACAGCCTTCACCGTAGGAAATGTCCCCAGACACTGCAGGACTGGCCCCCTCACACACAGGGTGACAGGGACAGGGCACAGCCCTCTCCAGCCTGTCTCCTCCTCTGTAAGAGGCAGGGTACACAGAGGGGAAGGGATGGACACCCGCATCTATAATGTTCAAAAGGCCAGGACCACCAGCCAGGGCCAAGGGGCCAGCCCCGCCTCGGGCACTCGGAGCCCACACACCCAGCTCCTCTCCCCTGACCGGCCAATACCAGGGGCCCGGCTGGGTCCCAGGCAGCTCCAAGGTCACCACAGGCAGAACTGGGCAAAGCACGGTCCCACAGATGGTCTTCCCCAAACTCCCAGAGCACCCTACGGCCACCACATCCCTGCCCCTGCCCGGCAGACCCCAGCTCAGGTCACCTCTAGCAAGAAGCCATCCAGAGGGTCCAGAAGAGGCCAAGGCCAGGCGGGGCTCAGCTTCTAAGCTGTAAACTGCCCCATTAGGCTGCTGGGACCCATGATATAGGGACCCAAAAGGCGCTGCCATCATTACTGTCAACAAAGACACCAACCCCAGGCCTTTCCTGGAGCCTCTTAGCAGATCAGCTGGGGCTCCCGGTGCCCACACGTCGGACGCTCACCCTACCTTCTGCCCTGCCCATTCCAGGGCTTCTGCACCCTGTCCTTGAACACCTGGACCTCACCAACAAGACTCTGTGGACCTCGGAAGTTCAGCCCAATGAGATGTCTTAATTCAGCTTGAGATTTAGAAGGAAAACAAGATCAGTCCCGTCACCACCGTGGAGAGTCTAGAAGAGCAGGCGGGAGGAGGAGCATGGGAAGAGGAGAAAACCACTGTCTCTCAGGATGAGTTGGGGCTTTTCTAGCTGGAAAGTTAAGGGAGGCTTTTCCCCACGCTGCTACAGCAAGTGCAGATGACAAAGTAGAGGACTCAAGGTCCACTCACAAGTCACAGGGCCGCACCTGCCCGAAAGCCGCCCCCTGCCCCCAGCCATTGGCACCAGAGAGGGGCGCTGCCCTGGATGTGGGGGTGCTCTGGGTGTCAGAAAGGGGCCGCGCCGACCTTGCTGGGGCCGCACTACTCTACCGGCCGAGCGCAGACGTGCACGGAGTACCTGGCACGGCCCGGACGCGGCGCTCCCGGTGGCGTCCTCACCACCACGTCCCCTCTGGCCACGTGACCCACCGGGGGCCCTCCCAGAAGTGCTGCCGGCAAGTCCTAGAAGCCAGACAGCAGCAAAGAGCCACAGAGACACGGGAGCCCCTGCAGGGGTGAGGGGTGAGAAGCAGGCCCACCAGGGATGGACGCTCAGATGGGAAACCAGTGAGGTGTGAAATTAGTTGATCCTCTAAATGGACGCCTTCCTCCCATTCCCTCCTGGCAGGGAAGGGGTGGGTGCGCAGCCCGTGGGCTCTGCAGGGGAGGGGCCTCCAAAGCAGCCCTGCCCTGGCTGGATGTGTGGAGACAGAGAGCAATGCGGTCCCGCTGCCCACAGGCCCGTAGCCATCGCTCGGGGTCCATCCATCAGCAGACACGGTGACCCCCAGGAGGGTCTGTGTCCCCGGGCAGAGCACTGCAGAAATGAGCACCCAGCACCCCCAGGAGGGGAAGGGGTGGGAGGGAGGGGCGCCAGCTTCACCAGCGGAGCTCCAGCAGAAAGAGAGTGGGCTGGGAGGGAGGCAGGGCGAGGGCTCAGGCATGCAGTGAAGTGAGGCGAGCCCCGCCAGCCTGGCTCGGCCACAGCCGACAAGGGACACACGGAAAGCGGTGGTGGGCGCGGCTCCAGTGCAGACCCTGAGTCTCACTCCGGCGGGGCCCCCGGTCTCTCCTGCTCCGAAGAACTGGCTGCAGGTGCGTCCGTGCCCAGCCCAGCACCTGGCTCAGGGTAGACACTCAGGAAGCTCCGGAGGCAGCTCGGCCACCTCGGAATACGTCATGCATTCATTCGGCGTGCCCCGTGGAGGCTGCCGGGTACACGGTGGCCACAAGGCCAGCTCCGCTCCTACCCTCTCCAGGCTCACAGTCAGGCAGGGACAAGCCACCCAAGTCATGGAGCTTGGGGCACAAGGGAGAAACACTGGGGCTGCAGGAGCATCCAGTGGGGACCCCAACTTGGGCGAGGGGTCCAGGAGAGGTCCCCATCCCAGGCAGAGACCTCTGCCCGAGACATGAGGAGGAGCAAGAGACCCTGTGGGGTGGGCTGGGCTGGGGGACGCCTACACCTGCGCTGAGGCCCCAGGCTGGGCAGGGGCTGAGGGACGCAGGGTTAGCCCAGGAGTGATGGGGACCCACTGAAGGCATGGGGGGGCAGTGCCACCACAACACAGACAAGCACAGCTCACCCTTCGGAGCCGTGTCCCCTCCCAACCCAACTGACAGGGGAAGTGGGACGAAGACCAGGAGAGGCGGTGCAAGCCAGGGGGCGAGCTCAGGGCTGAGAGGGGGCCACAGCTGGCGCTCCTCCCACCAGCGGGGGGCCGGGCCAAGTTCAATGGCCACACCGTAGGGGCTGTCCCCATAGGAGCTGAGCCGCCAGCCCAGCAAGGCAGGGGGAACATCCCGGCTCCCAAGGGTGCTCACTGCAGGGGACAGACACTGTTGTCCCCCGTCTGCAGACTGACAAGGGAATCTCTGACCCAGGTCAGACCTGGAGGACACCCAAGGCACCCAGACTCTGAGCTCTTGTTCTGGAACCTTCCACCACCACCTGGTCACTCAGGCAGATGGAGGGCAGTCCTGAGAGCCACAGGCCTGTCCCTAAACAAGGAACCTCCAGAGTCCCTCTGATTTTAATCAGAACCATTAGGCGCTTGCCTGGCAGTCAGAAAACACACATTGTAGTTCGACAAAGCTTGTCACCAATAACTGATGGTACCACCACCGAGGACGCGGAGTCTCGGAGGAAGCCTTTAGTCCCCAGGAGCCCCAACACCTCCATGTCCTCCGCCCTAGGTGTCACCTGCACCCACCCGCCCCCCCATCGGACAGACTGGGGCTGGACGGGGCAGGGAGAGGAGGACAGGGTGGGAAGCACAGGACAGTGGGGCAGGGCCTCAAACGGGCCTCTGCACACCGTAGGCCCTCAGCTCGAGCTGGTCATGGGACCCAGGGCAGTGTCCAGAGGAGGGGATGGGAACAGCAGAGAACTAGTCACCTGCCTGGAGGGAGGCCTCAGTTTCCCCATCTGTGAAATGAGAACATTCAATAGGATCTCCAAGTTCCCCTCCAGCACTGGCACCAGGTGCCTGACCCAGAGAAAGTTCCAGAATCATTAGCTGATAAACAAATCAGCAAAATGGTTACTACATAAATTTGATAAGTCAGATGGCAGGGCACGTGGGAAAGTCAAGTCGCTGACACCAAAAGGCCCACTCTACGCCATCAGATAAGATCCAAGCGGAGCCGGGGAGAGGAGGTGCTTACCAAAGGGAGCTGTGGGCCCAAGCCCGGCACAGTGGGGGCTCCTCTGGAAGGAGGCACCCCAGAAATCTTGCCAGGCTTCCTGGATTCCAAGACCACCCAGAGGGGGCTCCTGGACCCCAGACCAGGAAGACAGGGCTCAGCTGGGGCTCTGACAGCCACCGGGGAAGGAACCCCCTCTCCACAGCCTTCCCTGCCACAGAGAGCAGTCTGGGGGGGGCCTGCCTTCCTGAGAGCCCAGCGCCCCTGATGTGTGCCCTGCTTCAGCCCCGTGGCTACCCTCTGGCACAGGCGGAGGCCCCAGGCCACCTGCTGGGGGCAGCCCAAACTCACAGGGCCCCAGGGCCTGGATGGGGCCATCCCCCCTGGAGATTCGGGCGAGCACTCCTCCCTCAGCGGCCCCAGATCCCAGGCCTAGCCCCACACTAGGCAGGCCCAGAGTCTGAAGCACCTCCTTCCCTGCCCAAGACCTGTGGCTAGAGAACCTCCGGCAGCCCTGGGCACCGCCATGAGCCATAGTGGCAGCAGCATCCAGAGAGGCACCCAGGAGTCCTTCGGAAAAGGAGGCAGGCTCGGAGGGGCCACCCTGGCATCTGGGGCTGGTGCAGGGCCACGGGGCACGATCCTGTGATCAGCAGGGGCGGGAGCAGGGACGGCACAGCTGCTTCCTGTCGGCTCAGCCCCTAGCCCTGGAGACCAGCGAATGCGCAGTGTGTCACAGCTCAGGAGGCAGCCAGGCGCCGTCCCAGGACCCCGCGGCCCGGCTGGGGCGGACCACAGCTCCCCGCAGTGACCAGCAGCTCCCCACAGTGACCCGCAGCTCCCCGCAGTGACCAGCAGCTCCCCACAGTGACCAGCAGCTCCCCGCAGCTCCCCGCAGTAACCAGCAGCTCCCCACAGTGACCAGCAGCTCCCCGCAGCTCCCCGCAGTAACCAGCAGCTCCCCACAGTGACCAGCAGCTCCCAGCCCAGCCCAAGGACCCTGGGACAAGACACAGAGAAAGCAGGGCCTTAGGGAAAGGCCTCCTCGGAGAGGGGCCGAGAGGAAACCAGCCCCAGGGAGGACATCACTGCTCCACTGTCCTGCCTGGCTCCCTGTCCCCTTGCCGGCCCTGGGACCCCGGCGGCTCCAGAACCTTCCCCTGCCCTTCGGTGGGGTGGCGAGGAGCCTCAGCTGCCCTGCCCAAGAGGGAAACAGACAGGGGGCAGCCTGGGGCTGGGGCCAGGGCGCGAAGGCTGTCACGGGACCTTCCAAGCCCCAGTGGGAGTGGGGGTACAACCTAGGCTCAACCCTAGCTTGTTCTGGACCCCAGGGCCACCGAGACCCTGCCCTCTCCTGGGACTCGGGCCACAAATGACTCCTAGGCTTTTGACTGTGTTATTAGCAATGTGAGTGAGGGGTCTTTGTCAATCTTCAGGAAAAATCAATCCAGGCCCGCTGATGGGGAAAGGGGCATTAGCCACCTCCCCGGGGTCCCACCCTCCGCAGCCCAGCACCTCCGGCAGACAAAGCCATGCTCAGTGTCCCCTGAGAGGGGGATGAGGGACTGGGGGGCTGGGAGGAGGGCGGGCGCCCGGGCAGGAGCACTGGAGAGAGGGTAGAGGCAGGAGGAAGGAGACGTGAAGGCAGGAGAGGAAAGTGTCCAGCGGGGGGACAGGGGAGGGGGAAGGGGGACAACCACAGCGACTAATTAACTCATTACTACTGGATAATTATGTCAGGGCATGCTCCAAAACATAAGAGGCCCCGGGGCCGCCCTGTTAAAGCCACTGAGCCCTGCACGCCCTCACCAGGCTCTGCACACCCTTGGGTGTCCACTGCTGGGCCTCAGTCTCCCCCAGGGGCAGAGTGAGATCAGTGGCTTTCAAATCTGGCCCTAAGGCACCCTCAGATGGAGCAGGGACCCCCAGAGCCCAACCCAAAAGGCACAATCACCCCCTCGCTCTCACCCCAGATGGCCAAGGACAGCTCTCCAAGGCCCATTTCTGTACCCCAGTCCTCGCCCGGCCTCCGCCCAACCCCCAATCACTGGCTACAGACCTGGTCTCCTCCTGGGCCTCATCCCAAGCTTCTCCTGTGCCCAGGAGTGCTCAATAAATGCTCCCTGAACTGAATGGGCCCCTGTCCCGTGGCGGGGGCGAGAGGGAGGCTAGGCCCATGAGGGCACCACCTGCACCTCTTCCTTCCTTCCGTCCTGGGACCCCCACCCCTTCCCTGAGCTCACCATGGCCAATCACAGGGCTCCTGGCCCTCCACCCGCCTGCACAGTATGCTTTCACACACAGGCCACACTCAGACCTGCCAACACTCCCAAGGTGGCCGTTGCCATCTCCCAGAGACCCCAGCCCCGGCCCAGGCCCACCCCAGGAATGGCCTGTCTCTGGCAGGGCTGAGCGCCCTGCCTGGTCCTGCTGACAACCTGGGCCAGGAGGGAGGCGGGGGACAGCCTGCCTGACTGCTCTGCTGGAACCACACCCAAACAGAAGCCTGGAAAGGCAGATTCCTGGATTCCTGGAGAATTCTCTGGAACTGGACCCTTTGGTTCTCGCACACAACGCTCCCACGATTCTCCAGACCTCGGACAGGGCCTCTGAGACCTGCCTGGCCCCAGCTCTTGACCTCCCCACACAAACCCAGAATTCCTCTCTCACCTTTGGGCCTTTGTATATGATGTTCCCTTGTCTGAACCTGCAGGATGTTGCTTCTTCCAGGAAGCCTTCCCGAAAGCTCCACCCCAGCCCAGGTTAATGAGGGCCTTTTCCCAGGACGGCCACTGCCCATGTCCTGCCCCTCGCCCCAGCTCTACCCTGCACCCTCACCTACCTCCTGCCCAAATGCGGCCACTGACTGACTGGCCTCCTGCCCAGCTCATGGCTCATCAGGGCAGGATCCTCATGAGGCAAGGACACCCAGGCTGGGCTGGGCAAGGCCTGCCGTTTCAGCTCTGACCAGGCAAAGAGCTCACACCTGGCCGGGGGCCAGTGCACTGGGACAGCCCTCACAGCAGTGACGTGGGGCCTCCCATGGGGACCGCTGTGAAGGAGATGACAACCAGGGTCTGTCCATGAAAACACAAGGGAGCATCACACCTCATTCCAGCCATGCCCCAGTGTCAAAAAGATCCCGGGGCCACCCGCAATCGGTTTCCCTGCCACTTCCCCGTGTTCCCCGGGGCACCGTGGACAGTTGAGGCATCCCCAGCTTTCCACTGGGTGGCCCAGGTCACAGCTGATATTTTCTGCCTCCTCCTTGGCTGACACTTGTCCCTGCTGATCTGGGGTTTGCTACAAACTGTCTCCAAGGTCTTGTCCTATGATAAGGTAAGTCAAAGGTCACCAGGGCAAAACTGATAACCTTATGAAGAAACCATGATTTACATACAAGTTTCTAAAAACATAGGCTCTGAGCTGATGGAAGCCCTTTCTGCCTCCTTCTGGCCCGTGTCTGTGTTCCAGAAGGTTCTGGCTCACAGAAATCTGACTTCTGGTGAGGTGGGGCATTTTCTACCTAAAATCTGCTCTTGATGATGTCCACCACAACCAGTCCCCTGGACACCAGGGCCAGCTTGGGGGGGGGGGACGGTCACTGGGGCCTCGGAAGCTGCCACCCTGCCCGCGGACACAGCCGTCCCCAGGCCTGCGCTCACTGCGAACAATCCTAGCAGACGGGCAGAGCCTTCCACCCTCCACCCCCACCCCTCTGGGGAAGCACCTGACATCACAGCTACAGGAGCGGGGCCAAGGCGGGACCCAGCTCCGTGCAAAGCCCCCTTTCCCGGGACCTGCCGGAGCCCCGCTGAGCAGGCAGGAGGCGGCTGCCCCCGCCTAGGCAGTGACCTCCGGCCAGGTTCTCCCCTCCACCTGGGGCAGGAACCAAACCCGTCCAACTGGCCCAGACACTCTGTGCCTGGCGACTATCTGTTCCATCGCATTTCTCCACAGCACCAAGCAAGCGACTGCAACGGGCTATGGGACAGATAAGGAGATGCAGGGTGTGGGCTGGGGGTGGCTTCTTGCTTTGTTTTGTTTTGTTTTGTTTCCGTGTGCTCCTTGTGCCTCCATGGCTCCCCAGCCCGGTGCAGGGCCCGAGGCTTCCCGGGGGCACCCAGGGGCCTGGGCGCCGGCGCTCAGGGTCGTCTGCCTGCTGGGTGCTGGGCTGGGAGGAGGCAGGCCAGCGGGGCCCCAGGGAGATGCCCTCTGTCACAGGGTGGGGGCTGGGCCATCCCTGGGGCAGGGTGAGGCTGGGGCGGGGTAGCCAGTACTCCCCGACAAAGCCACTCTTTCCCACCTGCCCGACAAACCTGCCACCAGCCAGGCTGTGACCTTCCCTTCCAGCAGGGCCGTGATGAGAGAGTCCACCCTTCCAAGTCCTCGGCTCAAGGGTGTCCCAGTCCGAGAACCACTAACCAGGACTGTCACCAGCACGTGCCTGGCACCCAGGGCTCTCAGGCCCTTCACTGGGGGAGAGGGACACACGCCCTGGGGTGAGGCACTAACTGTCCCCAGCCTTCCCTGGGTAGAGGGTGGTCTGGCCCAGCCGCCCCCACGTACATGGTTGGAGCACACAGTGGGGTCCCTCAGCCCCCACAGGCCTGGCCATCCATCAGGAATCTTTCTCATGAGCCCGGCCTGACTGCCACATCCTACGTGTGTTCCAGGTATGAGCTAAACAATTCTTTTCCACATCACAAAAACCCAAGGTAGGACTTTTTCTCCCCATTTCACTATGGAGGAAAGCCAGGCTCAGAGGGGCTGAGTAACTTGCCTGGGGTCCCCTGCTCCCCGGTGGGGGTCACCCACAACAGCCTGACACACAGTCCATAGGGTTGGGGGCCAGGAAGTCGGGTGGGGGCGCGGCCACTTCCCAAGAAGGCCCCCATCTGCCCTAGCCCCCCAGGGTGGGAGGGAAGAAAAACCAAGCCCAGCAGGGTTCATGCTCTCCCAGCCAGCTCCCCGCGGGCGGCACAGCCCTGCCTCTCTGGGGGGGACATTGAGGCCCGGCAGCCATCCCAGAGGGCAGGAGGCTGCCCCCAAACCCAGCCATGGTCAAGCCTCCCCGACCCAGGGCTTGTCTGCCACCAGCGAGCAGACCAACCTCAAAACCCCCACTCCCCTGGGACCTGGGTGCCACAGGCCTTTCCAGAACATGTGGACTCCAGGGCAGACAGAGCCCAGGGACCTGGGAGAAAATCCCCAGCAGCACTGCAGGCTGTGTGACGGATGGGTCCCTACCTGCCTCTGTGGTGTTGCCAGGACCCGGCGGCCTTCCAGGCTGGAGAGCACAGAGGGCAGAAGCTGGGTACCTCCCCAACCCTCAGCAGCCCTCACTGGGCCCTGGCCACAGACACGTGCTGTCTTCTCTCTCCTTTTGGGCTCCACCGCCCCCCTCAATCTCGGCCTGTGCCTCTCCTTCCCCACCCCACCTGAGATGTGAAGCCCCAGTGAGAAGCTGACAAGCAGGCCTTGCTGAGCCCTGAGCGCCGCTCACCAGTCCAGCCCTCCTGGGGGCAAACCAGGAGGCTGCGGCCAGGAGGGGGTGGGGACGGGAGTGTTGCCGGACACCTCCAGGACCCACACTGAGGGCGGGGCTGGTTCGGCTAATAGTGCTGGCCGGCCAGGACCCGCTGGACAAGGGCTCCCACCCCCTCCAAGGTGGACTAGGAGCTCAGACCACCCGGTCGACCCAGCACGGCTCACACCGACCCGGGAAGCCCACAGATCCCGGGGCCTGGGCCCGCACCTCTCCCAGGTAAGGATGGACCCCAGGGGAGAAAAGAGTCAGACGCAAGCAGCCGAGGACCTGCTCCCCTTGCCCTGGGGTGGTGGCCAAGCACTGTGCAGACAAAGGGGAGCCAGACACAGAGAAGGGCTCACAGATGCCCAGCCACAGCCCCATCTGGACCCCAAAGGCCAACTTGGGCAGATGAGAGAGGAATGCACATTCTTCCTGGAATTATATGTCCTGGTCCTTTCTACAACGGAGACCCCACTCATGCAGCCTCCTGCGAGCAGAGGAGCCAGTCTGGGGGGGTCCCTCTGGTCCAAACACCGCAGAACTCTGGGGCAGGCTCCCAAACTCCCCAGTGAGACTCCCTGTGGCCCCTGAGGCTGTCCAAGGCCTGGAAGGCCCGTGGGAGCCAGCAGGGAAAGTCAGAGTGCACAGGTCTACCGAGGGAAGCCACTGCTGGAGAACTCAGATGATCGTCGCCTGAGGCATACGAAGGGCCTGGGGCACAGGAGGGAGGTCTGACCCAGATCGGAGACTTAGAGCGACAACAGAGCTCCTGAAGATTTAAACCTCACGCGATGCCCAACCACACGTGCACATGCATGGAGCCGTGGGGAGGGCCCCCCCGGATGCGGCCCCCATGCGCTGAGCCCGTGGGCCTCCACCTGATCACACATGAGGATCACCAGGGAGCCAAGAAAAGGCCCCAGCACCCAGGCACTGCCCTCAGGGCTGCTGATCTGGTTGGTCTAGGGTGTAGCCCAGGCGCCAGGAGCTTCACAAACTCCTATGTTGGCCCTGATGGGCAGCCGGGCCAGTGCAAGGCTACAGTTAATGGGGTCGATGCGTTCACCCCAGTGCTCCGCAGACCCCACGGGCCTTCTGCACCAGGCTGCTCCCGGAGAGAGGATGCAGAGTAACCCTGGCAGCACGCGGTGCAAAATTCCACACAAGTTTCGACACAAACAGACACAGCGCCATTATTTAGCTCTCGCTGGAGAAACCCAAGTGCAGGAGCGGTGGGAGGCGGCAGACCCAGGCCAGCCCCACACAGCACGTGCGTCTTCCAGTCCCGTCCTCCCTGGCTGACGTCCCCCACGCACCATAGCACACCACGCTCAGGGCGCAGACTCCTCGCCGCTGAGCCCCGTTCAGTGCACCAGTCGGAGCAGGAATGCCGGCTGCACGCGCCTCTGCCTTCCCCGGCAGGGGTGGGGGGGAGGTCTTTACGGAGACGAGGGCGGTCCCCCTTTCTCCGGGGCCTGGCGAGCGCTGTTCTCAGAGGCAGCACCTCTCATTCACCCTGTCTCCATCTGAACCAGGACCTCCGGCACTTTCCCCCAACTGCAGACAAAGCTTCTGCACTCACCCTCAGCACGGCTTGCGGATATGTTCGGAGCTGTCCCGGGGTCTTGCCAACATCACCCTGACCAAGAGAGATCAGGAATCACAGATCACAGGTGGCCTGACTTCCCAAAAAGGTACACCCAGCCCTGTAAGTGAATCACGCTCCAAAGGCACCCCCTTCCCTTCCCAAGGCCGGGCATCCCCACACAGAGGACACCTCAAGCCTCCTGCCCAGAGATGGACAAGGAGGGGGCAGACTACCTGCTGACTCGGGGGAGGGGTATGCCCAGGCACCACCTTCAGGAGGACAGGAAGGCTCAGTGCGCAGCGGAGACACAAAGACTCCAAGAAGCTGACAGTGAATCACGGGGCAAAGTCAGGACTCTTGAAAGCCAGTGAAGTCTGCCTGAAGCCAGGAATGCCTGTGGCTAGGCCTCGAGGAGGGAGACCAGCCCAACGTGCACAGGTGTGAGCACATCTGCATGCCGACAGATGCATTCACACACGGGCACATGTGCAAGCACACGGCCCGGGCCACCGGGGCCCCGGGGCCCCCACAGCCAAGGGCCACCAGAAACTCCACCTTCGGGGGTTATGTGAGAAAACGCCTCCGGAAGCCCTCTACTCCTTTAAGAAAACGAGCTCGCCTGCCCCCCAGCTGAGCCAGTTCAGTGGGTCCCTGGCCTCCAGCTCTGGGCCTGCCCCTCCCAGCCCGCACAACACGGCCAGAAGCACCGTACTTGGCAACCCATATGGCAGGACCAAGCCAGGAGTGCACTGCCCCGTGATGGTCACCACAGGGAGCGCGGGGAGCCCGGGGGAGAGACAAAAAGGCAGGGCAAAGACGGACTGCAGACTCATGGGAAGACGGGGAGAAAGAACAAATGGGCCCCCAACACTTCGGAGAGGCCTCACCTCAGCGTCCCCAGAGGCGGTGGGGCACCCCTGCCCTGGCAGCTGACTGTGCCCTCTCTGCACCCCTGCAGGACAGGCTTGGGACAGGAAGAGCTGAGCGTGGAGCCGCCCCCACCCCGCTCGTGCTGCATGCTGGCCCCCCAGCCAACCCTGCGCCCCCGCACCTGGGCGAAGGGACGCCCCGAGTCCAGCCAGCCTGCCAAGGAGCTGCTGCGGCACCTGTCAGCGGCTGGGATCAGCTCCGATCCGCCGAAGGAAAACAAGAGAGGCCCAGCGGGAGAGTGGCTGGAGGCTGGGTGGTCCAGACACTCAGCCTTGGGCAGTCTGCTGCCTGGCAAGTGGCCACTTCTGCCCGCTGCCGGGCAGGAGCGAGGCAGGGAGGGGCAGGGCGGCAGTACCAAGCCCTGCGCTGCGTGCCTGGGGGCCTGAGCGGGGCCCCTGCACCCTCCCCCTGGTGGCTGAGATGCACCCAGGGGCCCTGATGCGGCCTCCTGGACCCCGGAGGGCCCTGGCAAGCAGCCACCAGGCCTGGCTGGATGAGCCAGGGATTCCAACACGCCCACCTGGAGTGGTGCTGTCCGTCCGAGCCCAGGCTCCCGCAGGCCTGGGGCCCGGTGTCAGCTGGCCTGCCCGTCTTGTCTTGCCAGCCACCCACCCAGCCATCCGCCTGGGCAGCCCTGGGAAAGGGCCCTCTCTTCCTCAGCCCCAGGGCCCAGAACACTGTCCCCTTGCTGCACCCAAGGCCTGCCTACCCTTCACACAGCACTCCTGGGACCCTCGCTAGCCCCAGGCTGCCTGTGTGACCTCAGGGCTCCACCTGTCCAGCCACCAGGCAGTGCAAGGACAGCAGGTCTCCTGGTGAGCGGAGAGCCAGACCTCAGCCACCCCGGCCCTGCCCAGCCCCGCACGTGCACACGCGCACATGCGCACAGAGACCAGACTCCTCCCCACAACCCTACACATACGCAGACCAGAATGCCCACTGCACCCCCCAGGCCCAGCCACAGCCTCTGCGTGGCCCCCGCCAATGTCTCCAAGGCCCGCTGCACACGGCTGACAAGCCCTGCTGTGCCCCGATCACCTCTCATTCTGACGGTCAAAGTTCATTCACGGCACCGATGGGTGATTACGTCTCGGCCTTAATTAAAGAAGGCCACAGATCGGCATTTTAAACCGCAGTGCCATTTCTGATTGACGTGGCTCCGTCATCAAGAAAAATACTCAGAACAGCGCCCCTCCTCCACCCTCCCCGAGCAGTGGACGGTTCAGCTTCAATTTTTAATCTGTTGATGAAATATTCACAGGCCGGGGAGGGGATCACGTTTCCCGAGGTGTAGGATCCCTGCCCTCTCCAGGGGCTCCCCAAGCCAGGAGGACACCGAGTTTGGGGTGACAAAGTCAGGGCAGGCTGGAGGAGCAGAGCCCACGGGGCAGGGGCCGGACACCTGCCTGCCCCATGGCCAGCATCCTGCGTGTCCTGGGGGCCACGGGCTCCCCCCTTCCCTGTGTCCTCGCCCTGGGTGCATCGCAAACCCTGCTGCTAGTCGGGGGCCTCCGGTGGGTGAGTCCCGGCAGAAGGACGCTGTGGCCCAAGGTCACTAGCCACGACCCCCTGGTCCAACGCAGGTCCAACCCTCCAGAAGGACCAGCCCTGTGCCCAGCACTCCGTTTCCTAAGCACAATGTCCGGGCGCCCGGCCCCTAATGCCAGGACCGCCTCACGGAGGCAGGGACACCTCAAGGCTACAGAGTCTTCTCTCGAAGGCTGAGTGGGCTGCCCCTGTGTCCCAGGAGGGGACGCTGAGGCAGGAGAGGAGGAGCTCTGCCCACCCTCGCCGAGGAGCAGGAGCACGGCCAGCTGAGAAGGCGTGTGACACCTGGCCTCTGACGAGGGCTCCCTCGTCCTGTCACGGAGCCCCCGCGCACGGCCAGCAGTGCTGGCAGCAGTGGAAGTCCAGACGGGGACGCAGAGCCGGCGAGGGGAGGCGCTGCAACTTCCAGCGGGGGCCCGGGCCCCCCAGCTCCCTGGGAAGCGGCCCCACGTGCAGCAGAGTGGGGACACCTGGCCCACCTCCCTCCCACCTCCGCCTCTCAACAGACAAGAAAGCCATCCCCAAGCAGCAGCCGCCGAGGGTGGCCAGGAGACCCCCGCCCCGAGGAGGAGGAGGGAAGGACAGGTGGAGCAAGGCCCCGGCCTCGGCCCCGGTCGGGCACCAAGAGCAGGGCTCCGCACCCGGCAAGTGCCTTCCGTTTCCCGTGCGGGTCCGCAGCCAGCCGGGGCCGGAGGCCACGGTCCTTCCGGTGCCATGGCCGGTGCCCACTGCAGGGCAGCAACCACAGGCCTCTAAGAGGGAGCACCAGCCCCTCCGCAGGCAGCCCCCAGGGGGTCCCCAGCCACCCACGCGCTGTCCGCACGCTTCTGCGCCCCTCTTTACACACGAGGGAACTGAGGGGCAGAGGGCCGCCCGGAGCCCCAGCTGGTACGTGGGGGCCAGGGTGTGGGCTCAGGGCTCTGCCCCGCAGCGCTGTCCCCGGGGACTCCCCAAGGCCCGTCCATCCCTCACCAGCCTCGCTCCCTCCCCGCGGAGCGCTGGGCGGCTTCCATGCATCCTGCTGTGAGCCTGACACTGACCAGCTGCCCAGTCACCCGGGACAGGTTGTTCAATCAAAGCGCGTGGTGGGCAGGACGCCTCCGGTATCTTTGGGCCGAGAAGCCCGCCCTGCCATCTGCTGGGCCTGCTCTTCCTGACCCCGGGCCTGCACCTACTCCGGACAGAGGGCTGAGTTAGGGTCCAGGGCATGGCGAAGGGGGCGCGGCAGGGCCAGGGACCTCCAGGCAGGCCCGGCCAGGAGGAGAGGGAAGCGCTGAAGGCAGAACGTGATGGCGTGTGCTGTCCACGTAGCTCCGTCCCGGGCAGCCTGCCCGCCTGCCTGCCCCCCTGCACAGCCCCCCTTGGAGTAGTCTTCCCCAGCGGGCAATACCCACGGGCTCGGTCCCGTAACTCCCAGCCCAATCCCTCTGGTCACCACCGCCAGGGGCAGGGACTGTGCCCCCAGGGGCACAGCTCACTCAGTCCCACGGAACCTTAGAGACATCAAACCTCACCAGAACACTGGCACCCCCTCGGCCCCAGGGGCAGGTCCCAGCCCACCAGCTGAGGTCCACCCCCACACAGCCCGCCCAAGCAGTCTGCTTTCCTTCACTCACGCCCAGAGCCCCCCAGAGGCCCTGTCCACACCCTACTGCTCCATCTAGGGATGCCCTCCCTCCCCACGCACCAAACCTCGCCACGCCCTGCACCCTGGCCGAGGCGCCCCCGCCCAGGGCCGGCCTAAGCAGGACCACCAGCAGTACACAGGTGACCAAGCACAAAGCCCAGGGCCGCTGGGGGAGAAAGGCTCCCACATCACCAGCGTAGGGGATGGTGGCTCCAGGCCCAGCTAGGGCAGGCAACTGGGGTCTGCAAGTCTGGCCAGACCCCCCCCCGGAAAAGTCTCCACAAGGGCGCTCGTGAGGCAGGGGCAGTGCTCAGGGACACCCCACCCCACCCCCGCCGCCCACCGTGAGCCCAGAGGCAGTGCAGGCCCCTGCCGGGGCGGCGGAGCCGGGCTAGGCGCCACCCACCCTCCACGTATGGGCCCCCCTTCACTGGGTGACGAGCCCGCCCCGACCCCGGAGCCTCTCAGTGGTGAGACACCAGCGCTCACGCTCGGCAAAGCTGCTGTCGGGGAGAGTTCCACTCTCCCTGGGGACCGCGAACCCCCAGGGCGCAGCTGCCCCCCTCCGTGTCCAGGGCCCAGGAGGTGTCCTAGTGAGCTTCCACGGCCTGACAGCGGAGGGACGGGCACGACCGAGCCCCGGGACCCCGGGACCGGGTGCGGGTCTCACACATGGGAGTGCGCTGTCTCAGGAAGGGAGGGGACCACCTGAGGAAGAGTCCCCACGGCCTCTGAACTCCGCTGAGCCCGGGGCCACAATGTGCGGCTCCCAGGGCCGTGACCCGCAGCAACCTGCAGCAGGATGTCCCTCCGACCGTCCTGAGCTCCGAGAGCAGCCCTGCCACCCTCGCCCTCCCTGAGCTACGGCCGCATCCCCATCCCCCAACAGCCACCGTGCTCACCACACGAGCAAAAGCCACTGCGACCCCCGCCGCCACTTGTCCTCACCCTCGAGCCCCAGTCAGCTGACAAAATGCTGCCCTGGGTCAGGGCCTTTGCACACGCCGCGCCTCAGCCCGGAACGCTCTTCCTCCACGGCTCTGCCTGCTACCTCTCCCCGTCCTGCAAGCTCACCTCAAACGTCACCCCCACGTACCCAGGACTTGACCATGGTCACCACAGGCCCCAGGCCATCCTAGCCTAGCCCTGGAGCTCCTCTGGACACGGGAGTGCAGGAGTCAGAGGGGAGCCTCCTCCGGGCCTTCCTCCTCAGCAGATGCCCTGACACTCCCACGGCGGCAGCCCCCGGCACTCCGGCTCCCCGTGCATCCACGCAGAGGGCGCGGCGTCCGCCCCGGGCTCTCTGGCCTCCTGGGCCACCAGAGGCACAGGCTCAGGGCCGTGGAGACAGAAGCAGGCTGACCACCAGGAGCCCGCAGTTACTCTAGGTCAACACCACGGTGAGGTGGGTCGTCCTCCACCCCAAGATCTACATTTTTATTAAATCACAACGGAAAATTAGAAACATTATTACTTCCCTCAATCTGTAACCCTTTGTCTGCCAGGCTCCGCACTCAACTGCCTTTGCCATCGGCCCCAGGGTGATTTCTAGACTCCCACCTCACCCCCGCCTATCCCCTCCACAGTGACCACCCAGGGCCCTCCCCACGGCCCAGGGTCCGCCCCCACAGCCCAGGGCCC
>NW_023270433.1:2690948-2711611 GCF_011800145.1 Mirounga leonina
GGGGTCCGCCCCCACAGCCCAGGGCCCTCCCCCCCAAGGCCTAGAGTCCTCCCCCAAGGGCCCAGTACCCTCCCCCAAGGCCCGGGGTCCTCCTCTCGAACCTTCCCTAGTGGCCTCGAGTCAGACAGAACACCTGCCCTCAGACCTGTTTTCCCCTTCTGTAAGATGAGAAGAGTCAGGAGGTGGCAGAGTCTTGGCCAGGCCCCCCACTGTCGCCCCTCTACCCAGACACTGCCCCAAGCACCCAGGCCCCCCCACCCCGAGAGCTCTCACTATGCAGAGCCCAGCAATGCTGCAAGGACCGTCCCCCAGGGGCAGCGCTTTCCCTTCACCCCTCCCTAAGAGTACCCTACTGTCTCGGCAAGGTTATCAATGGGAGGGGGCAGAGGACAGGCAGCTGCAGACCCCAGAAATAGGGGCTCGGCCACGTTCTTCCTGCACCCACTGTACTGAAAACGTGGGGATGCCAGACTGTGGGATGCCCCCACAGTCCCAGAGCTCACCCCCCCCAGTCAGGGGAACAGACGGGAGCCCCATCAGCAAACCCTCAGAGGGAAACAAGCAGGCTGAGGTGGCTGAGGGTGACCGTGGGGGAGAGGCCACAGCAGTTATGGGGGTGACACCCAAGTGAGATCAGAAGGAAGAAAATGGGGGCCACGGGGTGACATGAGGAAGGGCATTCAGGAGGCACAGCACGTGCAAAAGCTGTGAGCAGGAAGAGGGCTGGGAACATTCTAGCAACAGGAAGCAGATCGGCACAGCTGGTCTGCCTCCCCAGCAGGGACCAGTGCCAGGACCAGAGTTGGGACTTCACCCCAAGGACCATGCCAGCGTGGGAGAGATCTAAAAAGGACGGCACGATTGGGGTCAAGCGTTTCGGAACAAGTGAGCACTTCGAGCAGGCCCTGTGTGGCCCCTGACAGCAGATCACGCTGGGCTGTCGCCCACGCCCCCACGTGCCCCACCCCAAAAGCTGCTGCCAGCCCCCAACACGGTCCCTACAGGGAAGGCGAGGAAAAGACACCATCAGACGCAGAAGACACTGGGCCTCAGGCGTGGGAAAGAGCCTCCAAGGGGGGAGGGCATCTAGGAGGGCTTCCTGTAGGAGGGGGCATCTGGGCATGACATGCAAAGCAGGTGCAGTAACACTGTCACCGTCCCGCCGCGCGGCGCCCACTCGCACTCATCTGTGCCAGGCGCTGACCCAGATTTAGTCATGAATGAAGCGGGTGAGTCGAGACTCTAATTACTTTTCACTTTCCCTGGTCATGCATTATGCATTGACGGTGAGTGGGGGGCAAGAGGAAAACCGCGCAGCACAATTAATTTCAGCTTCAATTGTTCTCCCCCTCCTTGTGCTCCCCCCCACCCCCTGGGGAAGAACCTTTTTTAGCTCGTGTTTCACAAATGCCTTTAAGGATCAAGGAGGTAGCGGGCACCGCAGGACTGGGGGGCACCCAGGCTGCCATCAGACGCTGAACTAAGACCCAGGAGGAGGAGCCGGGCCAGGAACGCGAGGTCCGAGTGACAACAACGTGTACCCCACAGTGGTGGGGGGTGCGGGATGGCGGTCCCTGCTGGCCCGAGGCCACCCGGACCCCGACGGAAGCCTCTCAACCCCAGGCTCCTCACCGCAGCCCGGCTGCCTGCACACTGGCCCTAGGGCGGCCACGGAGGGCCACACACCCACCACATGTGCCCACCGCTGGCGGCCGAGGGGACGCGAAACCCCACCTCTGCGTTCGGCCCAAACTTTCATCCTCCTCCCCAGCACCTCCACCCCAAGGAGCAGGGGCAGCCTCAGGCAGTGCAGACATCTCCCCGAGACACCCTGGTGGGGGCCGGTCTCGCCACCCGACCTTGCGGAAACCGAGGCCCTTGCCCCAAACCGCCCCCTACCAGGTGCTCGCTGTGGCCTCTGGGGCGCAGCCCCTTCCATCTCCACAGACACTCTGCACTGGGGCAGCTGGAGCTTCGGGGGGCTGGAGGTGCCTTGCCCAAGGAACAGAGGCCCTGTGAGTGCCAGCCCCAGCTCCCCACCAGGCAGCCCCCCCCCCCAGAGGAGGGCTTCAGTGCTCCCTTTCAGGACCACGTCCACCTGTCAGGCTCACAGTGACACGAAGGGGGGCCCCCGAGCCCCATCCTGCCGCCGCCAGGGTGCTGGGACACCAGGCACTGCCGCCTAGGGGTGGCGGGGACCCGAGCCAGGGGAGCCCTGGAGGAGGCTGCATGCGTGGAGAGTGGCCAGAGCAGGAAGCTGGCAGGTGAAGAGGCAGTGCGGGTGGGAACCAGAGGCAGAAGCCACCCTGGCTCCTGAGGACCGAGGGGTGTCCCGTGTGGTGGCAGGAGGAGCAGGGCGGACAGAAGGAAAGCCAAGCCAGGAGGCAGTGAGGACTTCATCCTGCAGCACTGGGGAACCACAGAAGGTGGTGCACTGGGGGAGTGCAGACTGGGGTAGGGGGTGGGGAGACACCCCCAGGCTGAGCCCAGAGCCCCGGATCCAGCCCCACCCCCAATGTCCTGCTGGGAACCCAGAGGCAGGAAGCCAAGGGCTCTACTTCCCACCTTGGAGAGAAATCTGGGCCCTGTGGCGGATGCCCAGGGTTGGGGTTTTTGTGGAGAAACCTCCGGTTTCCCCCACCCTGCGGCTGCTGAGTCAGGAGCACAGGGGTGGGACCCGAATCACAGACCCTTCCAGCAGCATGGGCAGGGAGCCAAGTCCGCTGGCCCCAAGCCTTGCCAAGCGCCTACTGCACACCAGCCGGATCCTAGCTGAGTGAACCAGCTCCTGGCCCCTTGCCACGGCAGCAGCCCCTCCCAGGACCGTAAGCCACACCATCCTCACTCCTCAGCGCTGGGAGGGACCCACTTGGAGCTGGGGAAACTAGGGCCCAGGGCACACGAAGGTGGACTTGTCCCCGTTTGGCCCAATCCCTGCCTGGGGTATGGAGCAGATGGGGGGATGTCAGGGACCCTCTGAGGACAGGGACACCCAGCTCAGGCCTGGGGACCAGCTTCAAGGGGACGGAGTCCCAGTGGAATCAGACTCTAGGGACAAGAGGGCAGAGGCCAGGTGGGCACACCAGGCAGAGGGCACCTGCACAAAGGCTCAGAGGTGGGAACGCACAGGGCACGGCCCTGCCGGGAACCCCTAGAGGCTCCGCTCTGCCCGTGGGGACCCCCAAAGGAGACTGGTAGGCCTGGGGTGAGAGCTGCTTGGGCATGCCCAGCCCACCCCACCCTGGTGGGGCCAGGAGGCCCGGCAAAGGGCCGGAGGGCACTGCAGGCAGGAGGGCAGAGGGCAAGAGGGCGGGGGGACGTCACATCTGCTGACCAAGCCCCCGCCCCCACCGCCTTCGGGGAGAAATGCTCTTTCCCACAGTTACGAAAGATCCTCTTTGCTTGAAGAAGAAGGGGAACCCAGAATCATTCTAGTCCAGGGCTCAGTGTTCACTCACTTAAGTGGGGGGCTGGTCCCCAGAGAGCCAGGGGTCCCTCCCTGACAGAGCCCACCCACCTGGACACCCACCCCTACCCAGGACCCAGGGAGAGGCCTGTGGGGACTGGACGGGAAAACGTAACCCCCCAGTCCATGCCAAGGCCACACGTGGCAACAGGTCTCAGTTCCTGACCCTGGAGATTCCTGGTTCCCAGGACGGTTCTGGAGCCAGCTGCCCTGAAACCACCCCTCCCAGGGGAGCAGAACTTTCACATCCTCCCCACACCACCCCGCCCAACAGAGCACTCCCACCTCCAGGCGCCTCTGGGTGCTGACGGGCAATCCCTCTCGTGTCCCAGCACCAGAGCAAGAAACCGGGCAGATGAGGACACTGAGGTTCAGAGGGGCCCCCAGCCACCACCCTCCCTGCTCCCAGGCAAGAACTGAAGGTCTGGCTCTACTTAGGTTCACCTCCACTCCCACCCCCAAGCAAGTGTCATCACCCCACTTCCCAGACAACAAAGTCCAGGCTCCAAGAGGGAGGTTGGCCCAGGCCACACAGCTGTGAAGGCCTGAGTACGAGCCCAGCCGCCCCAGCACCCCCGAGCCCCCCAGCCCACACGGCTTCCTAGGCTAGGAAGAGGAGCCCCTCCGCCCTGTGATAACAAGCAGCCCCACCGGCCAGATGCCCCCCCCCATACGCCACCTCCCAAGGGCGGGGTGGGGAGAAATCCCGTAAGCTCTGGGCCTCTCCAGGGAGGAGGTGGCCCCCACCCACCTCAGCTGCGGGATTCGGTTTCCTGGCCTGTAATCAAGGGATTACCCACAGTCCCGGGGCCCACACGTGCACACATGCACCACCCACATCACTCACACTGCGGGATTCGGGCAGGACTACGGCGGCCTGCTGTGCTCCCCGAGCCAGCCAGGGCAGGAAGGGCCAGGAGGGAGGCCGGGCAGGTTCGTCCCCCAGTGCTGTCCACTACCTCCTAGGGCCCGAAGCCCCATTCTCACCAGGCTGGCCTGAGCGCGGCTGGGGCCGCCCGTGTCAGCCCGGGAGACCACACCTGGCGTCCTGCAGGAAACGGGGGCCCGCAGCCTGTACCTGGAGCCCACCCAGCACCTCCAGGATGGCAGAGGGTCCCAGGTACCAGTGGGGCTCGGCAGGATGGGTTCAGGATCAATGGGTGCTTGGCCTCTGCCATTACCACCAATGACGGACAAACGGACACAAAGCGGGCCCCGCCAGTGCAGAGGGGGGCGGGCCAGGCCCAGACGCCCTCACCAAGTCTGCGTCCTTCCTCAGTCCTTGGGAGCCCTCCTGACCCGCTGAGCCCGGAGCTGCCATCCAGACCCACCTGTCCACGCTCCAGCCATCGGCCATCCAGCATGCAGCAGGCACTGTAAGTCCTGGCAGGGTGGGCCTGTCCGTATCCCATGTCCCCATCCAGGTAAGCAGCTCCCCGACATCCAAGCCACCTGGGCCTTCCATCCTGACCCTGTGTACGGCCCACGGCGGGTCCTGGATAAACCCTGCCCCCACCCCATTCTGCCCAGCCCCTCCCCACTGAAGGCCTGGAACGGGCAGCACAGGGCAAAGTCCCATGCTGCCACCTGTGGGAACTTGGCAGCAGTATTCCGGCTTTCTGTGCCTCAGTTTCCTCGTCTATGAAAGACAGGGAGAGGGCGTGGCACTGGCCACCCCGCACCCCAAGCTGTGTGACCTTGAAGAGCTGCCTGGCCTCCCTGAGCCCAAGCCTCGTCTGTACACGGAGTGCCGTGGTTTTGGCACAGGCCGCAGTGGGCACCTGGTGGACTGCAGCAAGCTCATCCCGCACCCGACACCACCCGAGCCTGGGAGCACCGGGGGTCTGGTGCTTTCTCCAGCCTGCTCTCACAGTTCGGGACCCCAATCCACCAAATGCTGGCATGCTGCCTAGCTCTGCTCACACAGGCAAAGTCCCCAAGACCCCTCACCCTGGGCTGGGCCAGGAGCCCTTAGGGAGTCGTCCCCTAACCTGGGGTCTCCACGTGCCCCACAGCCAGCAGCACCCATCACGGGAAGACCCCAGCTGGCCAGCCGCTCCAACGACCCCCGCCCTGGGGGTGGGCTTTGCTGACCCCACAGCACGGCCCGTCTCTCAGGGGGTTGGCCCAGGGCCCTTGGTGCACGTGGTCTGAACAAGACCAAGTCCAGCCCTGCTCTCGACACACCCTGTCCAGCAGGTCCAAGGCAGGAACACTGCACATTTATCTACCCACATGGCCACAGCCCACCCCACCTGGCACATACACCTATACCAGTCACCCTTTCTTCTCTGTCACGCCACCCCAAGCCTCAGCCTCCAGCTGAGAACCAGGGAGGGGTGTGAGGAAACCGAGTCATGCACCAAGACGCACCCACTACCAACACCCCCTCCCCCACCGTGGCTGGTCCCAGAGGATGAAAAGGGGCCACTGCAGAACTATATGGTGAGAGGGTGAGTTCCCTGTGACCAAGTGAGTGCAAGCCAAGCTGCCGAATCCCCCCTAGAGTCACATATACTCATCTTCTCTGAGGCCCCAGGCCTGGTCCAGGAAGCCGGGTGGAGACTGGAGGGCGGGGGCCTATCTGACCCAGAGTTACTAAAAAGAGCCAACGGGGAAGTAAAAATAGGAAATAAAAATAAAATTGCTCCAGCCAGCCCTGGTTGTTTGTGTAGGAAACAAGGCATCTACCGCCCCACAAGGCGGGCTCAGCACCGGGCCCCTCCCAGATGAGGAATGTCTCCCCCAGCCTCCAGCTGCCAAGACTTCAACTACACACCCAAGCCTCAAAGAGGAATCCTGAGGATCTGGTTCAAATCCGAGCTCTGCCATCAACCAGCCAGGTGACCCTGGGCAAGGAGCTGAGCCTCCCCCCATCAATGGGGTACAAACCCAGCCCCTGGGTACAGAGGGAGGGAGGGAGGGGTGCCACACCACGGTCCACACAAGGCTCCTGGTACCCCCACATGCCTCTCTGGCAGGTTCCCCCAGACATGTTCCCCTCTGCCAGTGCCCCATCTGCACGCTCGCTCTGCTACCCAAGGTGGGCAATCAGAAAATAAAAGCACCAGACTAGAGTGAGAGACAGGATCTGGCTCCTGGCTTGCCCCAGCTCACCATGCGGCAATCAGACCTGAACTTCCTCATGGAACAATCAGAGGAAGCCTTCCTTCCTATCCTTTCCTGTTAGGCCTGTCCAGGATTGGCACTAGGCTCATTCATACTAAAGTGTGCATGACTGACCCTGGCTTCAGGTCTGGCTCGTTCTCCAGGGTGTAGAACTGCGCAGAAGAGTGAGCTGATCCTGGAGCTGAGACACCCAGCCAGAGAGCAAGGAAGGCCCATGTGGGCCCAAGCATGTATGCCATCCCCTCCTACCCTCTGCCGCATGAGGACCCTCCACTGCTGGCCCCGTTCCGTTAGGCACCTGCTGGGTCAGCATTCAACCTGGGCCTGGAGCAGTGGGCGTGTTGTGGGCGGGCCCCAGCAGCCCCCTGTGCTAGTTCAGAGTGCCCCTGTCACCCCAGGAGCCCTCACAGGCCACCCCTCGATCTGACACTCACAGCCCCCTCCCGGGGGAACTCAAGTGGGCTAGGGGGGTTGGCCAGGGAAGTCTGGGGGTGACATAACCAGCCTGACCCAGCACCAGTTGGCCCCAAACCACCCTCCCCATAACAGCCCACTGTCTCCCTAGAACACACATCGGCTCCCAGCCCTCTCCATCCTCTGGCCCTCACGAGAAAACCCCAGTTCCTCATGTAACTCACCTACCCACTAGCCCCTGCTGCTTTCTTAGCACTGCCTGGTTCAGACCCGCCCAGGCCCCCCGCGGCACACCCGTCTGCACGGCCCGCCCCCGGCGCACGCCCGTCTGCACAGCCCCCCACTGCGCACGCCCGCCTGCACGGCCCCCAGCGCACGCCCGTCTTTACGCCCCCCCCAGGCAACACGCCCGTCTGCATGGCCCCCCCCCCACGCACACCCGTCTGCACGGCCCCCCAGCGCACACCCGTCTGCACGGTCCGCTCCGCCCTCACTGAGAAAGGCAGCCCATGAGAGGGCAGGACCATCTGCACCCTGGACATGACTATGCTGGCCAGCAAGAGTGGGGGACCGAGGACACACAGAACACACACTCGTGCACACACACACCCAGGCTTGCACGCTCACACAGGCTCACACACACACCCACTCACACACTCATACAGTGCACCCTGGCCCCAGACAGGAGGGAGGCCGCCAGGTCCCTCTGCCCCATGTGCATCTGGCTCCAAGTCCCTGGGGAGAGTCAGGGGAGGGCAGGAGTGGGGGAGCGCATGGAGCAGTGGGCCACAGGCCCAGCACCCTCCAGCCGACAGACCCTCAGAACCTGCCAGAAAGCATGAGGTGGGGCTCCCCGTGGCCGGGAGCCAAGGACAAGAGGTAGGCCCTGGGCCCCTTGACCTCCAGGTCCTGGGGCCAAGCTTGACGTCAGAGACCCGAGCAGCCCACCTGCCACAGGCACAGAGGCCGCCGACCCGGGTCACAGGGTGCAGTCCCGGGTTCCGGCAGGTGGGGGCCACCACGCACCAGGCGGCCAGGGGGATGACAGTGGTGACCACAGTCCCCTGGTTCTGTGAAACTGGGGGGTGGGAGAAGGGGACACCAAGAGGTGAGAGTCAGCAGGGCAGGGAGGCCCAGGTCCAGGGCAGGCCATCTCCTCACTGGGGGTCCCTGAGACACCCCCACAAGGCCTGATCACTACCCCGAGGCCATGATCTGCCTGCCCCCCACATCTTCCCCCACCGGGCTGGACAGAGCACAGGGCCTGGCCTCGGGGCTGGACTGGAGTGGTGGCCGAGGGGGTGAGGGGCACTGGCTGCCCCTCTGATAACAAGCTCTGCAGCTTATCAGCCGCGTCCAGGCCCCTCCCCCGTCCCATCGCTACCCAGTGCAGGAGACACAGTGCCCACAGGCAGATAAGGCTCAGGACTGGGCTGCAGGCCGGGAGGCTGGGCTCGCTGCTGCGGGCAGACGCACGCGGGGAGCACGCCTCTCCCAAGACCTGCAGCCAGCAAAGGCACCGGGAGACGTGACCTTGCCCAGTGACCCTGGGCCTGGCCAGAGGGACTAGGCATCCCTAGTCCCTGAGTGGGGGGGGCAGTCAACCTGGAAGCAGAGCTGCCCACGGGCCTGCAGCTGGGAGGACTCAGATCACGCCCTGACGCCAGGCGGCCCTCTGAATGCCGCAGCATGCTCTCTTTGTGAACTGCATCCCACCGCAGCCAGAAAGAAGTCGGCAGGAATCGAGTGCCTGGGGGGGGGGGCAGGGGGGGGTTCCAGGCCGAGGGCCATGCCTGCACACTTGCCCACCCTCCTAGGCCAAGGAGGGAGGCCCAGAGAGGCCCTACACATCCCAGGCCGCTCCCCATGTCCCGCAATCCGCAGGCACCCCAGAGCCACTATGAACCCTGTTTGCAGGTGTGGACACTGAGCTGGGACCCAGACCAGCCCGTTCGGCCAAGGCACATGCTCGGCACCACCCGGCTGCCTGGGCACAGGTGGCAGGAGCCCAGCACAGGCCTCCCGTGTCTCAGGTGCCTGGGGCCGGCCCTCCCAGCATGCACCAGACAGGTGCCCAGCGAGGAGCGTACTGGGCGCAGGGGGTGGGGGGAGCCGGTCTCCAGCCTGACGATCTAGGACAGGCCACACCCCAGCTGTGTCCCCCAGTGCAGGGCCAGGGGTGGAAGGAACTTCTTCCAACGGCTGCCAAACACATCTTCCCACAGACCGTCCAAGAGCTGGGGGCAGAGGGCACAGGGGGATGAAGCCACAGGAGCCCGGCCAGAGCCGAAGGATGTCCCGCACTCCCCCGCGCCCCACGGCAGGGATGGGGTCCCCCTCCTCCTCAGGGTGCGGGGGGCTGCCACCTGCCGCAGCCCTGCAGCCACAGCCGCATCAGGCCGAGGGGCACCGCTCTCCCCCCAGGGAGCCCCAGGCCGGCAGTCCCCACCACAAAGAGCAGTGCCGAGAAATGAAGGGGGGGTCCTGCCTCCAAAGTCCGGCTCCAACACCACCCCATCTGCACAGCCTAGAAGGATCCCACTGACGGGGCGGGGGCCCTGACCTGCTTCCACCTCTGCTCTCCGTGGGGCCGGAGGGGTGACCTCCTCCCGCTGCCAGGCTTTCCTGCCTCCCCCGCCGCCCGGTACCGCACATCCCAGCCCTGACCTCTCCCTGCGCTCCAGCCCCGCACAGCTGCCAGACCTCTCCCGGGGGGTGTCAGAACGCATCCCACACTGAAGTCCCGATCACCCCCAGACCTGCCCCTCTACAGCGCTCTGCGTTGGGTAAAAGGCTCACCATTCTTCCAGGCACTGAGGCCACAAGCCACGTCCACCTGGCTACCACCCCCCACCCTGCCCTCCGGCCCCGCTTCTGACACAGCAGCAATAACAGCTCCAAGCTCCTGGAGACAGAAGACCCAGGGCCTCCTCCAGGCCCCCTGATTCCAGCTCTCCCCTCAGCGGCTCGGCTCTCCCACATAGGCAGATTCAAGGAGCTCTGCTCTGGGGTGGCCCCTGACAAAACAAAACTAACACACAGGTCTGAACGTACAGACACTGACTCCTCCCAGACAAACTCCTATGCATCCCTCAGGACCCAATTCGGAGGGCCCAACCCACCAAACACCAGGGCAAGCTGATAACACTCCTACGCCCTGCCTGCCTTCAGTACGCCTTCCTACCACCACACTCACACTGTCTCCCCCCGCCGGAGTGAGAGCAGGGATGACATCAGACCAGCCAACCTCAGCTCCACACTCACTACGTGTGACCTGCCCCGAAATGCCATCAGCGCCACTTTGCACATAAGAAACCCGAGGCCCAGAAAGGTTTTAAAGATCTGGCCCAAGGTGACCCACTCAATTGGCAGCACTGAGTCCATCTCTGTTCTCTGACCCCAAACCCCTCTCACCCCCTTGGGGGGTGGGCCTCACTCAACTCTGCCACCCCAGCAGAGCCAGATGCCAGTCAGACAGACGGATGGATGAACAACAAACAGGCAGGCGAGATGTTTGCTCTGGACCTCTTGGTCAGGCCTTGATCCTCGCCACCCCCTGCCGACCCAGTTTCAACAAGACATGCTTAGCGGCAGAAGAAGGAACCAGGCCCTGACACGGGTGGTCCTTTGGGGCTGAGCGTCCTTCCCCATATGCATCTGGGCATCTGGGTCCAAGGGCAAGCCAGCATCTCTCCAGCACCAGGGGGCAGCTGCAGCTAAGGTAAGCAGAGCGGGGGTGGGCAGGGGGCCTGCCCCGTGGGCAGGAATGCATGGCGCTGCAGGCTCCCTCGAGGGCACCAGGGGACCCTCCAGGTCAGGATCCTGGCCCATCGTCCCAGACTCTCCCTGCTCTCCCTGCTGCACTTCCAGGAATCAGCACCAGGCTGCACACCACAAGACTCCCTTCCCTTGGAAGGCCGGCAGACCCCCAGGAGAGTGATTCTGCACAGGGGTAATAGTTTTAAAAGCCAACTTGGCGAGGGGTAGGCTCCCCCCTACGGGCCCTCTGAAGTGCAGAGAGCAGGGGAGGCATCTGCAGGGCGCACTAATTCAATCAACAAACATTTCGCAAGCCGGGGCAGCGCCTGGCACCGTGGCTTCAGCTGCAAACAAGACCTAGGAGCCACCCCACGGCGGAGGAGGGGTGGCCTGCAGCCTCAGGGACCCGAGGGGGACAGAGCCACGCCCTGGCAGCCACGCCTGCCAGGGGTCCTGGCTGGGAGCAGCCTCACGGCCGCACTTCCACCTCACCCCCCAGCTCCTCCAACCTCCTTCCTTCCACTTCACCAACGCAGAAACCGAGATAAAGAGGGAGGAAGTAACATGCTCCAAGGCGCAGAGTTCCCGTGGCAGAGCCGCAATGGGACAGTCAGGGGGCCCGAAGCGGGCCACCGCTCCCCCAGGCCCGTAGTCTGGAGGGGAAGGCTCCCTGGGGTCCCAGCCTCGGGGCCAGGCGGGCCCAGCCAGCCAGGAGGGCTGGAGCCCTGACCTTGTGCCCCCGCAGACAGAAAAAGGAAGAGGGAGGCCCCAGCTGCCCTCCCCGCAGTCCCTGCCCCTCCATGTGGGCCCAGGAAGGCCAAAGCCGGCACTGCCCTGCCCCAGGGGTCACGGCCTAGCACCCAATGCCTACGGTCCCCACCTCCCAGCCCTCCTCCTGACCTTGGTCCTGGGCAGAAAGTCCAGCAGCAGGGGTGGGGTGGGGACGGTTCCCCCACCTCCCGTGGACTCTGGCCTCATCAGTTTTTTCCTCAGTGCAGGGAGGGGACAGCCCAGGGCTCACACAGGAGGCCCCTGGGCAAATGACACCTAGCTGCCACCAAGAAAGGGGCAGGGGCCGCAGCAGGGGGCACCGTAGGGATGGATGGAGGATATGGGGACAGAGAGGCAGGGTGAAGAAAGGACCCCCCGGCTGCTCCACCCAGAGAGGGACCCAGCAATGGCCACTCACCCCAGGAACCCGAGTTCTAAGCGAGTCTAACAGGTGGTGGGCCAGTATGGATCATACTCCAGACCAGCACGTGTCAGGGCCTAGGAAATAGAAGGGACATCAGGCCACCAGCTCAGAGCAGCTGCCAACAGCCAGAATAGGGTCTGCCAGGTCAGAGCCAGGCCCACCGCTACCCTTAACCCCTCACAGGGTTAATCATTCCCAGACCAGCTGACTACACACATCACCACCACCACCACCCGCCGATGCTCACATGCTTCCTCACCAGCACAGACCTATTAACCGAGCCAGCAAGGGGCAAGCCACGGTAGCCTGGCCACGCAGTTAGATTCTTCTACAATCCTCCAGGGAGGACCCCTACCAATTTCCACATGGGCATTCCCCTCCATATCCTTGGCTGGGGCCAGAAATCCCTGGGGAGGGTCCACCCATTCTCTCTACCTTGATTCCCTTTCCACAGCCCACCCAACAAACTCCTATTCATGCCTCAAAACCTAACTGCAACAACACCTCTCCTGTGAAGCCTCCCCAGGCAGCTTACAGGGGAGGAAACTGAAGGCCAGACAAGTGAGTCTGCCAACCCAGGGCCACACTGATTCCAACTCAGAGCCGGCCCTCAGTCCTCACTCCGGGCAGCCGCTCAGCAACAAGCTGTGAACACTGGAAGGCAAGGAAGAACAAGTGGTGTTTGATGAAGCAGGAGAGGCTCCAGGGCCACGTGACACGGAGCAGAGGCCTGGCCTCCACGCTAGGGGCAATGGAAAACCATGGAGAATTCCAGGCAGGGGAGGTCAGAGCCCAAGGAGAGAGGAAGCTGGCTTGACCTTGGGTGGTCAAGGTCCCCACTGCCGCCTACAATGCCCGGCCCCCATTCATAAGGTTCACGATTTCCCCATTACAAGCTACTTGCCCCGAAATGTTTTACCCTAACACTCCCAGTTCAGACCCAGAGCTAGGCCCAGCCAGAGTGACCCCATGCCCCAGCCCGGCCAGCTCAGAGCCCGTGGCCTCCTAGCACATAGGCACCTCACCCCCAGCCCAGGGCCTGTCCCCCTCAACCCAGGGAGGGCACAGAGCCATTTCCTGAGAAGCTGGTCCCCAGCTGTGACACCCCAATCAGACAGCCACCAGCTTACGGGAACCAGGCCAAGGTACCAGGAGGGAAGGGCAGAGACCTCTGGCAGCCAGAGAACCTCAGGGAAACCGAGCCCAGGAAAGCAGGTGCCTGCCCAGGCACGCAGTGAGCTGGTCAGAGAGCACACCTGGGCCGCCCACCCCCCCCACCCTGGGCTGCACGTCCACACGGAAGCGGCTCTTCTGCCCCGCACCCAAGCAGGGCAAGACAAGGGGGCCCCAGAGACGCCCCCCACCCAGAGCTCAACTGTCCAAACCTCTCCCAAGAGCAGCAACAACAGTCTCTGCTGAGAGCACCCCAAAGCCGCTCTGCACAAAACCAAGCCCCAGGGGAGGGCACAGTATGCATCACCTGTCTCCAGGAAGGACCCCCACCTCGGCCTGGACCCCAGGGCTCGCCTTCTGGGCCTTCACCAGTCAGAGCACCTTAGGCATGTCTTTCGACCTCCCTGAGCCTGAAGCCTTCATCCCAAAACTGTGGCCCAAACAGCCGCGCTCGTGGGCCTGTGCACATAGTGAGCTCAGCCTGGGGACAACTCAGTACATGGCTCCCGCTGTGGCCAACACAGTCACCTTGAAGTCACTGACCAGTGCCACCCAATGCCTGGCCCCGCCTCTGAGGGGCAAACGACGAGCCAAGGGGGTCCTCTGGACACAAGGCCTGGGTTCACTGCAGAGCGGGGACTGGGCCACCCCTGAAGCCCCTTGCTGGGGCACTGGGTGCATCCTCCACAGGGTGGGTATCCAGCTGCCACTGACAGCCAGTCGTGGTGTCTCCTCCGTCCCAGTCCCCAATCAGCCAAGCACGGCCTGGAGCTGGGCGCTGCACAACCACACACCCTTGAAATGCGCCCCGCCCCCAGGAAACCCCGGAACCGAGGGAGGCAGGAGGGCGGCCCGCACACGAGGAGCGCACCAGGGCCGAACACCTGCTCCACCAGGATGGCTCACAGCCCCCCAGCCCCACAGGTGCCAAAGCCGCACGGGTCCCCACAGGGCAGCCCAATTACCCCGTGGGAGGCACGAGGACACAGCAAGGCGAAGGGCCAGTGGATCTGGCAGCGTGCCTTCAGCCCCGGCCCCTGGCACCGAGCCCAAGCTGCACCCACCGCCCCGAACCGCACACTAGACACAAACCAGCTCTGGCTGGGGAAAACAAGCAGGCCCCCAGAAGGACACGGCTAAGGACACCACCTTAGAGCCGATGCCACAGACAGTGAAGAGGGGAGAGAGGGGGTCGCAGGCCCCCCGGGCGCCTCCTCCAGAGAGCTCTGGACAGGCGGTCGTCCATCGGGAGCCCGTGAGCGCGGCGACTCTGGCCACCTGGGCTGTCACTGCCTGACCTCTGCCCGGGGCCGGTGGACACTTAAGCTAAATTGGTCAATTATGGGATACTTAGATCCCTCCCCAGGGCTTCCCAGCCTCCCTCGGTTCTGGGCCGCAGCACCAGGAAGCCTGTTGAATCAGTAACCTCATTACAGCCGGGAGGCCACACCCGGGGCCGGCTTTGAACTCCACAGGGTTTATCCACTGCGCCGGAGGATTTACACACCGCCTGGCTCAGGCCCAACTCACACTCCCCTCCCCTCCCCTCCCCTCCCCTCCACACTGGAGGCTCCCTCTCCTGAGACCCATCACCACCGGCCCTGTGCCCCAAACACAGCAGGGAAACTGAGACATGGAGGGAAACTGCTGCTCAGATGGGTCCACGGAGGTGCAGGGAGGCCAGGCTCTGGGTCACCCCAGAAGCAGGGTCTCAGACCAAGAGTTCCCCTTTTTGTCCCCAGCCCCAGCTAGCAGAGCTTGGAGGCACCTCTCTCAGGAACTCGGAGCCTAGGGCCAACTGAGAACGTCTCAGGGGGGACAACCCCAAGTTAATACTTCACACCAAAGCCCTGTGGTTCCAGCCCCAAGGCCAGTCCCAACATGGCCCTGGGGTCCCTGCCCCGACCCCAGGACGCCCAGCCTCCCTGCCCACCATGGACAGCCTGTCCCCCCAACTTGACGGGTGCCCTGGGTCTAGGACTCATCTTCCTAGACCTGGGCTTGAGCCCCTTTGATACTCTTTTGTCATCTTTCCCAGAGCCCCGCTAGCACCCCAGGCCCTGGAATATCTCAGCTAACGTGGGGACAGGCGCAGAGGCTGGACAGCATCTCCCCCCAAGGACAGGCCAAGGGCTCGAGGGCCAGGAAGGGAGAAGGGGACAGGAGGAGAGCCAGGGGTGCAGCAGGAAAGGACTCCTCTCCCAGCCCCATGATCAGGGATGGTAGAGACCCGCGGTCTGGCCCCGGGGCCTGGCCTGACTGCCCCCCCCACCAACCCCATGGAGGCCGCTGCACTGAGTGGCCCAGCCAGGGCAAGGTCAGCAGCCCACACAGAGCAACACCTACCAAGTTGGGTTCCAGGCCCACCTGGGACCCCTCCTCCCTCCAGCTCCTGCCTGCCTCCAGCCCACCCACTGCAAAGAGCTGGCGGCCTAATCGCCACTACGACGCCACCCCACCCACGGCCCCCCAGGGCCCCAGGCCCCCACACCCCTGACCTGCACCCCAGGCTCTCACCTGGACATACGGTACCCTGCCTCACATCCTGCCTCCTTTCACACGCACCACCTCTCCCAACGACAGCCACGCGGGCCTGGGGGCCGGGTCTCTGGGCCCCTGGGCCTCTGTCTCTGCGGTCCCTGCCCCCGGAGGACCCCTCCCCCCACCACCTGTGGCAACCCTGCCTCCCCTCCAGAGCCTACGACAGAACCAGCTCCAACTGGAAGGTTCGCCAGCCCTCCCCTCCTCAGACCCAAATCCGTGGGGTGGCAGAACCAGGCCAGCACCCAGCAGCTATATACCACAGTCCAGCCAGCAGGCCTGGGTCCTCCTAAGGAAGAGCTCGTCAAGGCTGGGAAGGCCAGGCATGTGCACCTGTGCCTACACTCGCGAGAGTGTGTGCAGATGTGCACGTGTGTGTACACATGGGTTTGTGCGTGTGAACGTGCGTGGACATGTGGGTTCGTGTGTGCACATGCGCACGTGTGTGTGTGTGTGTGTGTGTGTGTGTTGGGAATGATGATCACAGAGACAAGCCCCGCCCTGCCCTGGGGACCTGGCGTAGCCATTCTAGCCCAGCCACCTGCCCCCTAGTTACCTCAGGAATTTGCTGCCAGACAGCTCAGTCCTGGCTGGGGGGAGGAGGTGCGCACCAGGCCGCAGGGGTCCTCGGGCTGTGCCTCTGACTCCTGACCCAACCCATGGCTTTCCAGCCCATCAGCAGCCCCCCGCCCCCACCAAAGACAACCCTGGATGAGGATCAGGGGTCTCCACTCCCAGAGGGCCTTCAGTGGGTAAAAGCGGACCTTTTGCAGAAGGGACATAATGAAGCTTCAACCCTCCACCGAGTCCTACAGAACAGAACACTCATTCACCCACGGGCCCAAGATCCATAACAGAGCTCCTAAGGAGCCAGGACAGGGCACAGATCCAGGCCCCGGGAGGCAAGTGGCTTCTGACAATGCCACCTGAGAGTCAAGAGGCCTGGGGGAAACAGCACTCCCATCCTGGGGGACAGTTCTGACCCACAGGCTCAGCAAAGGCCGTGACGGGCCTCACAGAAGGGCTCACTGAGCCTGCCTCCGTGAAGCCTCCATGAGGTCTTGAAAATCAAGTCCCAAGTCCACAGCAGGTGCCCAAAG
Source organism: Mirounga leonina (assembly GCF_011800145.1). Lineage (NCBI taxonomy): Eukaryota > Metazoa > Chordata > Mammalia > Carnivora > Phocidae > Mirounga > Mirounga leonina. The sequence goes on from NW_023270433.1 coordinate 2,707,726, forward strand.
ACTGCAGCCATCAGCATCCTCCAAAGGGGCAGAGCAGAGCCTGGAACAAGTTGGGAGAGGCTTAGACAAAGGGGTGGGCCAGGGCCACAAGGGTCCGTCTGGATTCCGAAGACGAGGAAATCAGGCCCCAGGAGGCCACCCAGGGGCACAGAGACATGGAGACACAGGGACGCGGGTCTCGGGGACAAGCGGACACACAGACCCAGGGATGCGTAACCAGCACCTCCGGGTGGGGCACCAGGCAGGGCCCGACGGCAGGGGCCAGAGCTTGGTGTGGCCAGCGCTGTCTGAGAGGGAGAGAGTGAGTGGGCACGCACCCACCCTTCCCCTGCATCAGCCACGCCGATTTCATTTAGCAGCTTTCTGCCCCATTTCGCGCTCACTCAGCTGCCAAGCACCACAGCTGCTTTGTAAGTCCAGGGGGCAACGCCCCTGTCTGTGAGGCGCGGGGGCACGACTGCGGAAGGGGGTGCAAGCGAGTCCCTTGCCCCACCCGCCTGCCCTGGGCCTCAAGGAGAGGCCTTGCAGAGTACAGGCTGGGCAGGGGTGGGGGCACCCAGCCGAGGGGCCACATCAGTGCTCGCTCAACTCAGAGGCTGGGGGCACCCTCCCTTCCGCGTCTGCGGCTCGCACTTGAGAGCCCAGGCCACCCGCTCCACTTCGGGGTCCGGGGCGGTCCTGCACATCAGACCTGGGCCGCGCCCTGACCCGGGCAGGAGGAACAGGGAGGCCTCGGCCACAGGCCTCACCTTCGAAGAGGGGCCATCAGAACAAACGGGCTGCCTTCCCCAGCACCCGGCAGGAGCCAACACCAGCGTCCATTCTATGAGACACGCAGGCAGGCCACGCGCCTGGGCAGCAAGAAGAGAACTGGGCGCCCAGCATGGGACCACCAGCCCAGCAAGAGAACACAGCCCTCCACGCAGGTGCTGCTCCTCGTGCTCACCCCAGGGGTGGCTGGGTCGTTCCAGAGAGAGCGGGTGGGGGGGGAGAGCAAGTGACAAAGGGGCGTGACTGGGAGGGGAGCGAGGGGAGGGAGGAGGCTGGAACGGAGTCTCCCAGAACATAAATGTTGCCGGCAGGGCAGTGCAGGGGAGGGGCTGGACGGGAGTGACTAGCCCTCTCCCCCACCCTTCCACAGCATCCCTCAAATCAATCCGCTCAATGAGCATGAGGACAAAGGTCTCGAAGGTGATTCCCCAAATGGGTACCAGCAGCACCAGCCACCCAGGCTCTGAGTCCGTACACCCAGAGTCCCGAGGGCCTGGACCCCTGCCCCACCCCTAGAGCCACCAATGGCCAGTTCCCACGGGAATGGACACCCCAAAGCCCTGGCCACCAAGGCCCACTACAAAACACAAAAAAGCCAAACTTCGACAAACTTGAAGCCAGTGGAGAAGGGATGGAGGAGCAGGTCTTGGCTTACAAAGCCTCAGCCGGATGACAGGGCCCGGCCTGGGCCAGCTCTGCAGCCCCGGCTCCGTGTCCAGTGGAGAGCAGCTGAGCTGGCCCAGGAGCCTCTTCTCCCAGAGGATGGGCCTCACTCGCCACTCGAGCCCACAGCCCTGAAACACACCAATGGTGCAAAGAGCCCACGCCACCCAAGAAAATGGAACTGTGCAGGTGGCTCCCGTGGGCGCTGGGCATTTAAGGCTTTCACCACGCCACCCTCTGTGAGCCAAAGTCTGTGCCACCTGGAATCACCCCGGAGCCACTCTCCTGATCCCAGGGCCCTGGGCATGCACACGCAGCCCCTCCCGGGCAGGGGACCCACCCCTGATCCCCCATCCTGGGCCTGCACAATTCCACAGCCACCCCCTCCTCCTTTCCCAGGAGAGGACACAGAGGGGGTGAAGTGGAGGCCAGAGAAAGCAGGCAGAGGGCCTCCTGGAGGAGGCGCAGTTCCCGCAGGCCCTGAAGGACAGACACAGCTGGAAGCACCCCGGGAACTCTCCAGCAGCCGCCCCTGGGTGAGCAGGGCTGCCGGCTCAACTCTGCCTAACCCTAGCTCCCAGCCGCCGGCCCTCCCCACACGGCCCTTCCCGGGGCCAGCTCATTCCACCCACGTCTGGGCAGAGGGGTCCGTCTACACGGCGGGCCCAGGCAGGGCAGCTTGAACCAGGCAAGCCCACAGGCTGCAAGGCCTCGGCCACGGGCAGGCTGCAGTAAGGGCTGTTTTTCTCGCCCTGACACTTCTCCTGTCAACAAACAGAGCCCCCTCCGGAGTTTACCAAAACAAACGCCCCAACAGTCGGCAGTGCCCAGGCCTAGACAGAACTGCCTCAGCAGGCCGGACTCCAAGCCCAGACTCCAAGCCCGGCCTCCCCAGAGTCATGTGACCCTGTTATTTCGGGAGGCCCCGGAATGCGCTCTATTTTGGGTCCCTCGGGGCTCTGATGTTACCAGAAGCCCCTCACCAGGGATCCAAGCTCACTCAGGTCCCCGAGAGCCCCCCAAAGGATGGCCAGTGGGCCTATCACTCTGCTACTGTCCGCCCCTTCCCCCCAGGCCAGTGAGCGACTGCCAGCCCAGCAGGGTCTGGCCAGGCCTGAGACCTTTGGGCCTCCCTTGCAGGCCCGGCCTTCTAGCCCCACCACCCAGGTGGGTTCCAATGCAGGCCTCCCCCACGGGTGTGCAGGGCACTGGGGAGCAGGGGCAGGAAGCAGGGGCTGCCTTGGGCCACCTACTCAGCCCCCAGATCGATATCTTGGGCTCGTCCCTGCCCCTCACCAGGTAGTTCAGTGGGCAGCAGCCAGGAGACTCCCAGGTGGGTGAGGGCAAGTGCCCAGACCCACCAAGCCCTAAGGCAGTGGGTGCTGGGGGAGGAGGCCCTCTCTCTGCCCAAGGCCCCGCGAGTGCAAGAGGCGGGCGGTGAGGCCTTCCCAGCAGTGCCAGGGCTGGCCTGGGTTGCCAGCCGGGCCCTGGACAAGTGAGCGGGCCTTCCAACACTCACCCCCATGAGGGATTAGGCTGTGTTTACAAAAGAGCTTGGGCAAGTAGCTGCTTAATCGGACCTTCAACTCCACTGCACTTCAGAGCTCGTCACAAGCTCAGAAAAAAATAAAATGTCATCAGAGCCCAGGACTCTCCACTCAAGCCACCAGCCTGGGGGAGGAAAAGCCTCTGAGTCTCTGAGGGACCCATCCGGGATCCTGGGGCACTGGCTCAGAGGCAGGACCTCTCCTTTCCATGGGGCCTCCAGCACCGCCAACCTGCAGCCCAGGCCCTTCCTGTGCCAACTCCCAGGACCCTCCCAGGACCCTCCCAGGACCTCAGAGCCAGAGACCTTTCCTGCCCCCAGTACCCAGCCAGGGCCCTGCCATGTCGGGGGTGGGGCGCAAAGACAGAGCGGAGCATTCTTGATCCAGAAGGCATCCTCTGGGAGAGCCTAGCTCTGTGTGCCTGTGTGCATATGAGTGTGCAAAGCCTCAGTGGGGGAAAAGGAGAAACAACTTAGCTTTCTTTTCTCTTCCACACACACTGGCACCCACAGACTGGGGGCTCAAATCCACAATCTACCACTTTGCATCCTGTGACCTCAGCTTCTCCTAGCCAGTTTTCTCATCTGCAAAATGGGCGTGAGTGCCCACCCGTGGAGGCTTTGGGGAGGACCAGACTCCTGCAAGGAGGGCACTCAGCTTGGCACCTCTGGAAGTCTTCATCTTACAAAATCAGAGAGGGGGTCTTCCTAGATCACACAAACCTAAGAAACCTTGTTCTCAGTCTCCCTGCAGCACCCTGGTTTGTGAGTGGGCTGCCGGGGGTCTGAGGGTGCTCAGATCCTCACCCTGACCCCTGGGGGGGTGGAAGGCAGCTCCACGCTGGCTCACCTCCACCTCCCAATCTCGGCAAACGTCCCTGCAGCTGTGCTGGGTTCTGACCGCCA
>NW_023270433.1:2712011-2727520 GCF_011800145.1 Mirounga leonina
CGCGGAGCGGGCGCCGCGCAAACTTGCGAGTTGGCCTCGGCCGCGCTTCCCGGGAGCCGCGCGGGGGCGGCGGGGGAGGGGCGGGCGCGGGGTTCCCTCCCCGCTCTCCCCAGCCCCCCGCGCGGAGGGGGAGGCGGGCGGGCGGCGGCGTCCTGCGAGGCCGGGCCATTGTCTGGGCGGCCACACAAAGCGGCCGGCCGCGCCGCGCGCCGCCCCCGCCCGCCGCCACGTGGGGAAACTGAGGCCCGCGGTGGCCTGGGCTCGCGCGGCGGGCACGGGCTAGACCTCCGCCAGCGAGCCCTCTAGTTTCTGGACACGTCCCCCGGCCGCCCCCCACTTTCACGCCCAGGGGAAGCCGCTGTCGCCGGGCACCCTCTGCCCTGCCCCGCGGCCGGCCCCATCGGTCAGCCCAGAGGGGCGAGGTAGGGCGGGGGCGAGGGGGCGGGTCTCGAGCTCCCAGCACGCTGGCCCCGCCGACTCGGGACCTCTCTTTAGCAGCATCGGGCTGGGGAGGAGCTGCCGTGAGTTGGGTGCTGACTTTGGGGGCCGGTGGCTACTTCTCTGCCCTGACTTTTAAATTCCTGATTTGTTTGTTTAAAAACAAAGGGAAGCAGCTGGCCCCGGGACCACTGGGCCGCAGGAGTTGGGGTTCATGAGTTACCTGCGTGGGGAGAGCCTCGCTGAGCACATGTAGCCCAGGGGCGCCCCCTCCCCACCAGCCCCCATGAACCTGGTGCTCTGCTGCACCCATCTTTAGCGCGGAGACCCAGGCTCCAGGTGGTGGAGGGGCTTAGCAAAGTCACACCGGCTGCACATGGTGGTCCTGGGGCAGAGGGGCGCTGATGTAGAGGGAGGTGAAGACTGAATGTGGATGGCCTTAATGCCCAGAGACCAAGGCCCTTGACAAGGAAGGGAGTCCTACTGCCTGGCTGCCACCTGTGTGACCCTGGGTAAGCCTTGCCCCCCATGTGGGCTTCACTTTCCCCTCTGAGAAATGGGGAATAGCAGGACCCACCTCCCACTTGATAGCCAGGGGCTAGATCTCAGGAGGGCCACTGTGACCTGTCCTGGGGGATGCTGTCATTCCTCTTGGGGCAGGACCATGGGTGTGCGGGGGGCGGCAGGAACAAGCCCTGGTTGGAGAGCTACCCTCACGCCACCCCCAGCCAGCACGACCACGAGCCATGGCCCCAGCTCGTACTGCCCCCCCCATCTTCTGCTTGATCCACCGTCCCCTCCCCTGCTGCAGACTGCCTCCCTTTTGCTGGCTCTTGGGCCCCCTGCCGTGTGTCCCCCCCACCCCATGCAGCTCCCCTCCTTCCCTCCAGCCCAGCCTGTTTAACTGCGGCCCTCATCCACTGTCATCACCCCCTTCCTCGTCCCCCTGGGGCACAGCTTCGAAAACTGATTTCCGCCTGCCAGGGCTGGGGCAGGGAAGCACCCAGGGAAAGCTCTGAGAAGGAGCAGACACGGGCAGTGACATGTATGTATGGGGAGCGTGCCGAGTGCCAGCCCCAGCTCTCGGGCCTGCCTCCGTCGCCCCTGGCGTGCCCGGGGCTGTGGTAGCCGTCAGTATCCCTTCTGGACCCTGACCTACTGGCCGGCATCATCAGACCTTGCCCCTCCAGCTGCAGAAGAGGCCAGATGCCCTTTTCGTGCAAGAACCCAATTGGGCACAACTGACTGGGAAGGGGGGCCCCCCCCCAGGGCCACAGTGCCCACTCCTTAGCTTGATAGAGTCACCCAACAACCCATGGGCCGTGGACTCTACAAGCCACCTGCCTGGGGAGGACACACAGGCTGAGAGGTGACATACAGGAACATATCACACAGCAGTGAGGGGGTAGATAGGATTTGAACCCAGGGCCTGTCTTTAGATCTTCTTGGCCACCAAGGGTGCCAGAGTACAAGCCTGCACAGACCCCACGGGCCCCGGTGGCCATCGCTGAAGCTGCCTTCCTACCATGTCCTGTAAGGACAGCCTATCCACAATCCAAGGCCCTGGGTCTCAGGACAGAGAGGATGAGGGTGAGAGTGGGTGGGGAGCAGCAGGCGAGAGAGGTGAGTGATCTTTGTGGATCATTCAGTCACTCAACAAACATCTGTGGAGCCCTTACTCGGGGCGGGAGGTGTGGTCCCAGGTGGACAGGCATGAGCCAGATCCCAGCTCTGCCCCTCCCCAGCCATGTAGCCAGGCCAGGTTGCTCCCCTCCCTCCGGGCCTCAGTTTCCTCATTTGCAAAGTGGGGATGACACGCCCTCCTCCCTGAGTCACTGTGCGTATGGAATGAGATAACACGAGGAAAGTCTGGCACCGAGTGGGAGGACCTCGGTGAGCCCAGCTACTACTTCTACCGCTGCGACTATTACTACAAGATGATGACTTAGGCCCTCCGGGAGCCCCTGCCCCGACCAGAGACAGGACATGCCTATAGGGGCCTCTCGTGGGAGGCGCAGGGCCTTGGGCACACGGGAAGTGGTGCGGACACCAGGCCGCAGGCAGCCAGGGGCCCCAGGCACTTCCGGGTACCACTGGTCCTCCAGTTGGGTTTTGAAGGAGGGAGGTTCTCATTGGGTGGAGGCAGGGGTGAGGGCAGTGCAGGCAGCAGGACCGGTGTGAGAACCGGCTGGGAGGTGGGAGGTACTCAGCTCCTGGAAGGAACAACAGGCAGCCCTCTTGGAGGGCAGGTCGGAACTCGCTCGGCGCTTGTGGGAAAGCCGGTCCTGGAGGCCTGGAGGCCTGGAGGCCTGGAAGGCTGGGCTCACGCATCTGAAGTCACCTCTGACAGTGGGCAGCCTGGCACCGGGGGCGCCCAGCCCCTCCCCAGCCCCACCCCTGCCAAGGAAAACTCTGGAATCATCGGGGCCTGGAGACAGGGAGCCACATGCAGGCCAATTTCCACATGGGCTCCCCACCCCCAGGGAAGGCACAGAGGCAAGGAGGCGAGGGGGTGAAGGGCCTCGTGTTCCTAAGATCCAAGGAGGGGTCACTAGCCGCCAACCTCTCTCAGGGCTCCTGCCATCACGGGGACAGCAGAGCGAATGCGGGGTCCGAGACCACAAACCCGCTTAAAATCCAGCTCCAGGGTGCACAGATGCCGGACTGACCACAGGTGCCCACAGCCTTGCCTTCAGGCCAGGAGTGCGGGGCTCAGGGCGCCCCGCAGCCAGTGCCTGTGGCCGGAGGGGGGGCCTCAGCAAACCCGGCTCCTTGATGGAAAATGCCCGTGCTACTTGTTATTTCTATTTTTTGCTCTCCCCTGAAGCCGGGGCTCTTTGTGGAAATGCTCCCACAAGACACCGCCCGGGACGGTGGCTGCCCGTTTGGAGTGGCCAGGTCCCAGCTAACCATGGAAAAAACCGCCCCCAGCCTTCCTTCCATGTGCTTCTGCAGCCAAAAATGTTTTTATAGTAATATTCATCTATTTACAACCCGAGATCTAAGAGGGTTTTGTTTTTTGTTTGGGGCGCTTTTTTTTTCTTTTAAACCGTCCCTGAAGGATGCTTTTTTAGGTACTTTGGCCTATTTCATGTGCCTGTCTCGGCACAGTCTTGTAAACACTCTCTGGAATCACTCGGTGAATAATGTTTTTAAAGGCCCATGTCTGCCGGGCAGGGGCCCCTGAGGCTGGTGTCTGGGTGGACGGCTCCCAGCAGTTCCTGGGACACCAAGGGCACCTCGGCTGCTTCTGGTTCCTTCCCCTAAAGAGGGTCCATGTGATCCTGAGTAGGTGACCCACAGGACCCCACAGGGGCTCGGTGGCCCTTGGCCCCCAGCAAGCGGAGCACGGGCTTGGGCACTCACGCCTATCCTCATGGGTGGGTGGCCTGCCTCTGTCCCCAAACACCCAGCCCAGAGGGCCCTCTCTCATTGACTCTATGGCTCCTCTGGAGGTGACACTTTCAGTCTGTAGTGACAGATGACCCAAGCTGGGAGGTGAGGATGAAGCCCAGAGAGGCGAGGTCTGGCCCCAAATCCCAGTGAGGCCTGATGGAGCTACCCCCTGTCACATTCTGTCTCTCCATCAGTCTGGAGAACACGGGAAAGCTGCTTGTCCACACCCGGCCTCCAGCGGGTTCTGCTTAGTGGAGGGAAGGAGTAAGGATGGAAGAAAAGGGGAGAGAGGAGGGGACAGCAGAGGAGAAGAGGGGAGGGGAGAGGAGGGGAGATGAAAGAAAGGGAAGGAAGGGTAGGAGGGAGGGGGACGGAGGGGAGGGGAGAGGAGGGGGCATGGCAGAGGAGAGGAGAGAGGGGAGGGAAAAGGAAGGGAGGGGAGGGAAGGGGGAGTGCCTTCTGAGGCTGGCTCTGGCCCTCTGTGAAATGCCTGCAGCCCGCACCTGTCAGTAGCTCCTGGCCCCAAGGGTCAGCTGGCCCTGAGCACCCAGACGCGCAGGCAACAGAAAAGTCAGGTACTGCGTGAATCAGGTGCTCTGAAGGTGGCCACTTATTTCCATCATGGTGGGAGCCCAGTTCCAGACCTCCAGGAAGCTCAGGGCAGTTTGGGCAAAGCCATTCAAGTGAGCCTAAGACCTAAGGGGATAGGGGCCGACTGGTGGAGAAGGACCAGGATTTCAGAGAACAGGTGGGTCCCCTCTAGGGCCCTCCAAAGAGATGCTCCCGGAAGGAGTCCCAGCTGCCTGGGGGGTAGGGGGGGCAACCAGGAGGCTGGAGAGGGCCTGTGCGTCCAAGAGTTCCAAGTCAGGAGAGGACACGGATGCTTCCTAGTTGCCTCTTGGGGCCAGGTCTGCACACACTGCCAGGCACTGTCCCCTCCAACCACCCGGCCCAGCAGACCAAGACTCCCATTTCCCCATTTCACAGATGGAGACACTGAGGCTGAGAGGAGCAGTGACTGGCTCTGGGGCCCCAGACTCACAGGGGAAGCCTCAGGACAGCCACTGGCCTTGGACCCCGCCTTGAGCAAACTCCTCCAGGGCCCTGCTCCTCACAGTGTGGGGGGTTCACTGGGCAGGGGCAGGGCCAGGCAAGACCAGACTCCAGAGCAAAGGGCCAGGCAGCAAAATGGGAGGACTGGCTGCTGGCATGGGGACCGGGAGGGGAGGCCACCACCTGGCTCTTGGCCACCAGCCCTCACGTGGCCCTCTCTGATCTGTGGTCTCCGATAAAGTGGAAGAGAAGAGCCACCAGCCACGGACCCTTCGTGGCACAAGAGGAGAACCTGTGCACAGCGAAATCAATCATGGGAGCCACGGGAGTCCACCACAGAGCCGAGGAGGGGCCTGTGCCCAGAATCCCAGCCCGGCGTCAGCCCGGACCTCGCTGGCTCTGCCGCTCTGTGCCCTCTCCAGACGCCACCCATCCAGCAAGAAGGCAGTGTGTTTTATCGGGGGTATTTATTATCAACAATTGCTCCATGAATCTCCCTCTATACACATACATATACATAAGAGGTGGATAAATATTCAGGGAAGAGCCACCGTGCCCAATCTCACTGATGGAGTCAACTTGCCCCCATAAAGATAACGGGAAATGATTCATAATATTTATTTGACAGACATGATATGAACCGTAATAGCCTGTTGGGATTAAAAATATCCGTACGTCTCTGTCATCCACCAATGTGGTTTAAATATTATATATGTGGCCACTGCAGCAACAGGGAGCCGGAAGGCTTATTGATAGTGGCCATAAAAAGGAGTCGTTTTGCACTGAAGAATGGGAAAAGTAACCAAGGAGTTTGCCCTAATGCTCCTGGGTGCTCACGTCGAAACCGCCGAGAGCCGAGGCTCTCCGCCCGCAGGCTGCCAGCGCGCGGAGGCAAAGACCGGCCCTCGGCTCGTGGAGTCCGTCTGGGGGGGGTGGGGGGCCGGCCTGGCTCCAGGCTGAGGCTCAGGGTCCCCACGGAGGAGGCCGCCCCAGGCCCAGGCCCCACCCTCTCTGGCTGGAGACCCCGACTGGCCAGCCTGTCCCCAGCCTCCACCCAGCAGAGAGCAGCACCCTCCGCCCGCCGCCCCCCAAGCCGGTCACTCCCTGCTTCAAAACTCCTTCTGTGCCACTGCCAGAGGGATAAAGTCCAAACTCCTAAGAAAACCGGCCAGGCCCTCCCCTCCTCCCTGCGGCCAGCACCCAGCCCTTCCCACGAGCCACACCTCCCCGGCCAGCAGGGCAGGACTGCTCTTCTGGACCACGGCCCACAGCTGGCCGCCCCTAGGACACTTGAAGGCCCAACTCCGAGGGGCCCCTCTGGGCAGTTTGCCGACCACCCTCCCCCAGCATGCCCCCCCCAAGTCTGGCTGGGGCTTCTCTGTGCCCCACGGCAACCTGTACCCCATGCGCCTCCGTGCGGTCTATTTTTTTGAAAGTCCCAAGGCCAGGGACCCAGAGTCACCCGCTGTCTATTCCCCCCATGGGAGCTGGAAATGGTCACGGAGGGAGGGAGGAAAGGAGGCCCCCCTCCAAACCTGGGGCTGGGCTCTCAGGATCCCCATCTCCGTCTCCAGGCTCGGTCCTTCTAGACTTAGAGAAGCATCCTTTCCTCCCTGGACCTCAGCTTATCTACCCCTGCGATGCGCCTTCAGCATGGCAGGGGTGTGGGGAGGGGGGGTGTCAAGGCCTCTTGAATACCCAGGGGCATTTACTCACAGGAAGCTTTTAAGGGTTTGCTTTGGGAAGTGCCCAAAACAGTTGGCACTGAGACAATCTCAGGGAGGGTTACCCCCCCACCGTCACCACCCTACCTCACCCCTCCCGACCTGGTCCCACCCACCAGCCCCCAGCCCCACCCACCAGCCCCCAGCCCCGTCAGGGAGCCCCGTCCCCGGGCTGATGAATTACCGGCTCATGGTGACAATTGGCCTTTGTCCCACTAATGAGGGTCGCAGGTCCCCAAAGGAGCAACTTCGGAGCTGAGACACTGGCGGGAGGGGCGGGGCTGTCCTGGAAATGAGGTCGCCTGGGAGGAGGGGCCCAGAACCAACTGCTTGCACGCAGTGCCTGGGGTCTGCGCCCTGGCCTCAGCACTCCGCCACCCTGGGAGAGGAGGCTGGACTGAAGACGGGACAGTTGAGCACCAGGCCCGAGCATCGCTGATGAGCCAAAGGACACCTAGCACGTGCTTCCCCCGCTGCCGGCACAGACCCTCACTTTACCCCTTTCGGGGAGACCTGGCTCCTGCTAAGGCCCCCCTGCCCCTGATGTTCCCAGCCCCCTGCTTTGTAGGCGGTGCTGGTCACTTGTGGGGCTCCCACCTCCACCAGTAAGTACCGGGACTGGACAGGAGCTCCTGCTGTCCATGTGGGGAGTCCCCAGGACCTCTCTCAAGCTGCAGACCCCTGTACTTGGGGCTCCTTCCACTTCACCCACAGACCCTGCCGGAGCCCCGCACCCAGTGGCCACTCGTGGAATGGGCTGGCTGCCCTCCCTTGGCGCCGCCCCGGCCCCCTTTCCTCACCCTCTTCCCCGGGATGTGAGCATCAGGGTCCCCACCTGCCATGGGGCAGTGGAATCTCAGAAGGGGGAAATGGAGCCCCAGGGGGTCACCGGTCCCATGCACAGCCTGGACAGCTGCCCGGGACCAGTGGGCTTCAGATGCACTGAACGACATTTGACTATTTTTTTCCCTTAAAAAGATTTTCTTTACTGTCATAAAATATTTTCACGGAAAAGTGAGCTAGCAAACACACTTCGACGTGCCTCTGGACAAGACCGTCTCCTCGCCCTCACCCCCCACTCCCACTCGTGGAGACTGGAGAAATGAACACAGCAGCTAGAACAGAGGGAAACCCGCAGAAAGGATGGAGTCTAACATTTTGCTTGGTTACATTTCCTCAACCCACAGACCTTGGGGTGGGAGGGCAGGTGGAAGTCAGGGGAGGGGCCACGCCCCCGGTGGGGCCAGCAGGGCCCCCCCCCCGAGCCTGCCCACTACCCCCTACTGATGAGGGGCTGCCCAGTCACAGACATCCGAATCAGGAGGGAACCCCAACGGAGGGGGCTGATAGGACTGAACCTGTGGGGTTCAAGTGTGGATCAAAGGCGATAATGTCTGGAAAGCCGCCAGCCCAGGCCTGCCCCGAGCTAGCGCTGAATAAACGGCCCGGCTAATAGGATTATCGGGCCTGGCTGGGGTACAGCTCCCCACACACCTTCCGTCAGGGCACCTCTCAGCCAAGAGCCCAGCAGTTGCCTGGAAAGACAGCGTGCCCAAGGCCCGGCTCCAGCAATGCCAAGTGGAAGCCACGTAGCAGAAATTTCCAGATTGTGCCGTTTATATGCTGGTCCCTGGTCTTCCAGGTTCATTCTAGTGGAGTCTGCCCATGCGTGGGGCTCGGGCCTATGGGAGCTGAGCTGGTTCAGGGCTTTTCCCCACCAGCTGTGCCTTGCTGGGTGGGCCCCTGGGTCTCAGCTCTAGAGAAGCCTGACTCCTGGGAAGGCAGGAGGGGATGGACAGACGGGCCTCCCCACGGGCCCTTGGGGCCATTCCAAGCTGGCTGGAGGGCACACGGACAGCAGCGGAGAGGCGAGCTCTTGCCGACTGCACACCGCATCGCCCGTGGGCAGAGAGCATGGCTGAAAGCTCCTGGGGGAGCCGGCTGTCCCTGCACAACATGGCCCACGCCCGGGACCGCCGGTCCCAGGTTGCCGGCTGGCACGTCACAACCCAGCTGCTGGTCCTCTCAGCTCACTGATCAGAGAAACATGAGCTGACGGGAAAGCTATCACCCTGATAGTCTGACTGGTGTCACTTCCTGGGGTTCGGACTCAGTGAGGTGTCCCATCGTTCCACTCCCCCAACCTCACTGGTGTGGGGTTCCAGACTCTCTCCTGGGGATGCCCCGGTCATCAGCACCTGGGCAGGACCTGGAGCAGAGCAGGAACCTTGCCCGAGTCTGAGCCCCGTGTCCCCCAGGCCATGCTGGGTCCTAAGGATGCAGTCTCAGAGGAAGGCCCGGGGGCCAAGGGGAGGTGGCCTCCTGCCTCACAGCCTTGGGGTTGGCCTGCTAATTACACACGTGTGCTAAAAGGAACGTATTGCCAAGTGAAAAAACAGCAGTTTAAAGTTACCTACGGACGGACTCCAGTTATAAACGCAAACACAGAGGTCTGGAAAGAACCCCCCACCCTACACCACTGCTTGCTCACAGTTCTGGGTTCTAGCAACGGAGCTAGGGAGCATTCAGATGCTCCTTTGTACTTTTCCCCCTGTTCTGCAATGAGCCTTTATTTCTCTACGATCAGAAAAAAGTAGGGTCAACAAAGGCCTGGCTGAAATGTGTCTGAAACCCCAGCGTGGGCCCTGTGTCCCCTCTCAGAGCCCCCAGCCCACCCCCACACCCGTGGCCCATGTGACAGCTCCACGGCCTCATCCATGTCGACTTTGTACAGATAAGAACGCGCTCACCCTCCCCTTGATTGGCTGCGAGGATATTTATCTGATCTGCCCACCTGTCACTGGGCCAGGCGGGATTAATAATACACTTAATTTCACAAGCACGGAAGGTTGTGTCTAAATGGCCCAAATAATTTGGACCACAGAACGACAAGTGAGAGCATCTCAGTGGTTTTCAAAGCTGACACAGAAGCCACTTGGCTTTTGTTCCCAGCTGTCTGTTGCCAGCACAGTGAATGGTTGGGCTCGGCCAAAAGGTTCTGAGCTGCAGGACGGTGCCCTGGACCCCAGCACCCCGCAAATGCCACCCTCCCTCAGCAGGGCCTCCTGCGATGTGGGGGGGGGGGCAATGAGGAGGGAGAACACAGTCCAGGCCCCTCTCCCCTCCAGCTCCAGGTGACACTCGGGTGTGACACACGTCCCATAGGCCAGATCCCACTGTGCCAGCCCATGGCCACCCACAGAGGGGGCAGGACACAAGACCAGGGAGAAAGAGATGAGGGTCAGAGACACCCAGGGGGCATTCTCCAGCTCTCTGGCCAGGTGTCCAGGCGCAGCGCTCCAAGGGCCTGGAGGTAGACCAGGTCTGGCCAGGGGACATGGGAGGGCAAAGCCTCCGGGTGGGGAGGTCAGACCGCCCTTGGGTGGGTGGGGTGGGGACAACTGCCAGGGGTGGTGGCACCAGGTGCTCCGTAGGGAGCAATGGGATGGCTCAGGTTTGGAAGGGCTTTGCACACCCAGGCAAAGTGCTGTGGAAAGGGCCCAGGGAGGCCGGTGAGTCTGAGCCCAGGGGGACCGGCCCTCAGGCTGCCGCCACTCTCGCAGAAATATACGCCACCGTTGGCCCCATTTTGCAAGGAGGAGCCAGGCTTCAAGATGCCAGGGGCCTTGCCTTACACCATAGCTCGGCTAGGGCGCTGTCGGGAGCCTGGTGCCCAGAGGCAGAGCCGGGCTGAGCGGGCCGGTGCAGGAGGTTGGGGACTGGTGCACGCCCCCATCCCCAGCTCCATGCCAGGGCCACTCAGGGGCTGGGCCCCCACTGCCTGGAGCCCCAAGAAGAGCCTGTGGCCTCACCTTGCCCAGACCGCCTTCCAGAGAACTAGTGAGCAAGAGGCCCCCCAGACCACTGAGAGTAGAACTTGAGGCCCAGAAGAAAGGAGGGGCTTGCCCAAGGCCAGAAGCTTCCAGCAGACGCCGGAGTTGAATGAGGCTGCACCCCCCCCCCCCCCCCGCCTTCGACTGCCCTTCCTGCACACTTGCAGAGGATTAGTGCCTCTTGGGGTCCAAGCCACCTGCCTTCCCTGAATGCCTGAGCTCTTCATCACACTGCTGCCCCAGGAGTGCCTTTGTCTGGGAGCCACTCCACACGAAGGAGCTAAGCAAAGGACTAACAGGATTTCTCGGCCGTGTCACTCCTGCCATTACCCTCCTCGGCCCCCTGAAGAGGAATTAGTGCTGGCTCTCCTCCCTCCGGCCAGACCACCAGGCCCGAGCGGCTCCCGGACATCAGCACTTACAGCCAAGCTCACAGTTAAGCCGGCTTTCAGGCCTCTCTGACCGGGGGGCAGGCAAAGGTGCCTGGACGGACCGAAGCTCTCCTGTGGGTCAGGCAGCCCTCCGTCCTGTTGTTGGGGGGCCCCGGTGGGGGGCACAGAGAAAGCTGGGCCTTCCAAGCAGCCTGTAGTTGAATCCTGTTCTGCCCAGCTCACAGGCCGCTGGGGCTCAGGTGAGCACCTTGGCCGCTCTGACCCTGTTTTGTTTCCTCCCCTTGAAATCTCTGGGAGGCAGTCGTAAGCTCAGAGCCGCAGAGCTTGGCATCAGACGCACTGTAGGTGCACAAGGGTGCAAACTCTGAGCCTCGTGTCTCGTTAAAGCGTCCCCTGCAGTGGGCACTGGGTGTTCTGGGTCCCGTGATGAAAGGTGCCGGAAAGTACGGTAGCTGCCCCCGCAGGGGTGTTCTAGGGTCTTTGTCCGGGGCTGCCGAGAAGCCCTGGGCTGGCAGCCATGTTGGTGTCCCCACAAGGCTGCGGTCAGCCTCCACTGGCCCAGGACGACACCCTGCAGGTCCCTTTTGGCTTTTTCCCTCCAACATGGAACCCAAAGGGCAACACCTCTGTTGCCTTAGTTACTCACGTTCTCCGGGGCACTCCAGGGCAGGCTGGAGGGAGCTGTGGCTCAGCCTGAGGGGCCTGGCAGGCCTGGCTGTGCATCCTGGCTCTGAGCCTCGGTCTCCTCGCCTGAGAAGGGGGGTAGCGGTACCCCTCCAGGGCAGTCGTCGTGCCAAAGATCATGACATGGTGCACATACCGAACAAACACTTCATACATCTTGCTCTAAAAAAAATAAAACTTGATGTTGGAAGAGGACACAGGAACTCCCAGGGACCCCCCAAATCATCTGTGTGGGAGGCAGGAGGCTGGCTCTTCCCCCATGAAGCGTGCGCCCACACTTCTCAGCCAGCTCAGCGGCTGGCTCGCAGCCTTTGTTGGGGACTTTTCTGGAGGAGGCATCCCCTCCGATGCAGAGGGCCCGTGCCTGCCCCCCACCAGCATCCCCAGCTGGAACGAGAGAACATGCACCATTTCTATGTCCTCCTCAAGCCAGCGGCGCAGATGGTCACCTTCTGCCCCGTAGATGAGCCCTGTGCCTGGGAGGCTGGACGAGACCCCCGCACGTCTGAGCCTCCACTCCTCATCTGCGAAATGGGGCAATAGGGCCTCTGCAAAGCTGGCTCTGAAGAGAAGATGAGAATATTTTCCTGATTATCAGGCTGCAGGAATGACCCACAGCCTAGGTGAGGAGGCAAGACAGACTTCTAAGGTCAAAGAAGGACAGACTGATGGCAACCAGGAAGGCCAAGACATTGTCTCGACCCACGAGGAGACAGGTCCAGAGAGAGGAACAGATTCAGGCACGAGGCGGTGTGACCAGTGGCCTGAAGCAATGACATGAACGGGGTCACACGGCCGGTGGTGACAGTGGCCACAGCAGAGGTGGCAGGACGGCTTCTGAGGAGGAGGATGGCGAGGTCTGAGATGGGTGGGGTGGGTGGAGAAAGGCACACACGAGAGACACCTAGCAGGTGACCCCGCCCTCTCCATGGCGGCCCAAGGAACTCACGGCATCACAGCCGACTTCTTTCTCAGTGCCTGGACCTAGGATCACGGGTGGGACTCCCGGGTCCAGACTGCACTCCCCAAATACAGGCAATACATTTGCAATCCAAAAATGACCCCACGCATCAAAATTCATGAATGCAGCTAAAGCAGTACAGGGAGGGAAACTTATAGTTTTAAATGTTTATATTGGAAAAAAAGAAAGGTCTAAAATCAGCGACCAAAGGTTTCACCTTAAGATGGTAAAAAAAAAAAAAAGCAAACTAAATCCAAAGTAAGTAAAAGCAAGGAAATAAAGAGCAGAAGTCAATGACATAGAAACAGACCACAGAGAAAATGAACAAAGCCAAAAACTGGGTCTTTGAGAATATCAAGGAAATTGACAGACCCCTGGCTAGGAGGATCAGGAAAAAAAGAAAAAGCACAGAAATTACCAGTATCAGGAATAAAGGGAGGTTATCAGCACAGACCCTACAAATACTAATGAGAGAATGCTGTAGACAGCATTATGCCAAGAAATAGGACAATGTGGACAAAATCAACACATTTCTTGAAAGAGAGACCTTATGAAATTGACACAAGAAGGAATAGAAAATCTGATCAGCCCTATAGCTATAAAAGAAATTGAATTTACTATAAAATATCTTCTCAAAACACCAGGCCAGATGATTTCATAGACGAATTCCATCAGTCATTCAAGTCTTTTATCAAAGATTTTTTTTTTTTAAAGATTTTATTTATTTATTCATGAGAGACAGAGAGAGAGAGGCAGAGGGAGAAGCAGGCTCCCAAGGAGCAGGGAGCCCGATGCGGGACTTGATCCCAGGACCCTGGGATCATGACCTGAGCCGAAGGCAGACGCTTAACCATCTGAGCCACCCAGGCGCCCTATCAAAGATTTTATCAAAAATGTTTCTTCAAAGATTTTATATAAATCCTTATCAAATTTTTAACAAATTAAATCCAACAATATAGAAAAGGGATAGCCAATGATCAACTGAAATGTATCTCAGGGACACAATGTTGGTTTAACATTTCAGAGGCAACCAACAGAATTCACCCTATTAACAGATGAAAAGAGAAAATTCATATAAAAATATGATTATTTCAAAAGATTCGGAAAAGCATTTAACAAAATTCACCATCCATTCATGATAGAAACTCTCAGAAAACTAGGCAGGAAATTATAGAAGCAAAGTTTCTCAAATTGCAAAAGAGAATCTGTAAAAAATAAGCAACATACGGGGACCTTGGCTGGCTCAGTTCACGAAGCACTCGGCTCTTGATCTCAGGGCCATGAGTTCAAGTCCCACCTTGGGCGTAGAACTTACTTAAAAAAAACAAACAGAAAAAATAAGCAATGTATAGCCAACATCACCCTTAACAGTGAAGACAGACTTGTTTACTCCTGAGGTCAGGAACAAGCAGGGGGTTGTATGTGTTAAAAAGATGCCCCTCATCCCCAAGTAGCAAGCCATGGGCTCCGGCCACCTAGCACTTGGCTGCATTTTCTCACCAAGCCCCAAAATAAAATACCGTTACTGATACATACTGGGCCTGTCTGATCAGAGGACTCTGAACTTCACCTAAGGGGTAGGATTTGGTTATTTCCCCGCTGTGGCCCAAACCTGGGGGCTCCCACGGAAGAAAAGCTCAGAAAGGCTTCCCTCACCCTTAAAGTGTAAGCCCTTGGGACTTGTTGTAAGGTAGCCCTGGGAAGGCGCAGGGGACGTGGGCTGGGGGTCAGGCAGACCCAGCTCAAATCCTGGCCCAGGACTGTGACTTTGGTCCAGCCCCTGAAACTCTCATCTATAAACCTGGCGGGAAAGGAAGTCGCCTCCCCCACGCCGGTTCTGAGGCTCTGTGAGCACAGGGCTGACCACGGTTTGTGCTCGTGGGTGTTGGCACCTCCTCGCCTCTGGCCTGGCACATAGTCCTGCTCCTCCTCACTAGCCAACTCCCCTTTTCCTCCCAGGCAGCAAACCCAGGACCCCCCAGGGGCTCCCTCTTTCACAGGAGAAAGTGCCATGCCGTGGTCAGCATGGAGACCACCAGGGGCTATTGGGGTGGCACCCTTCAGCATGTCCTGTCCTCCAGGGCTGCCCTGCCCTTGAGTGGGCCTGCTTGGGGTCACTGGTGGTGCCCCGTGGGGCCTGGGGACTGTTCCTGTTTCACACTGAGCTGAGCTGTTTCCAGGCCCGTATGTGGCCTTCCTTCTGTGACATTTTACAGCGCTGTGACCACCAGCTTCAAAACACACCTACCTTCTCCCATGCTGAGACGTCAGAGGGCTACACTGCTCTTTGTCTAAAGTGGACCCCATATCAGGGCAAGGCCCGGGCAGGAGACCTAGGTCTGTGACACCTGTAGACACATGCTCCTCTGGGATGTGACTGACACCAGAACCATCCAGATCCTTTGCTCCAGTTGGCTATTGCTGCACTTACCCCCGAAAGTAGGGTCTCATGATCTTTCACAATGCCTGGGTCAGGTAGCCCATCAGGGGTCCCACTCTTCTGCTCCACGTGGCATTGGCCGGGTTCACTTGGTGGCGATCAGCTGGCAGCCAAGCTGGTCTGGAGAGTCTAAGATGGCTTTACTCCCACATGTGGGTTTTGGCAGCATAACTAAAAGGCTGGGACTGTCACTCAGATTGCCTACAGGTGGCCTCTCCAAGATGGTGCCTCGGGGCAGCTGGACATCTTATGCCACATCTTAGGGTGCTCAGAATGTCCTAAGAGGCCTGTGAGTCAGGAAGGTGGCAAGGCTCCATCTGACCTAGACTTGGAAGTAACATGACATCATTCCCCCTAGGTCTTATTGGTCAAGCAAGCTGTGGAGCCAGCCCAAATTCAAGGGGAGAGGAATCAGACTCCACCTTTCGGTGGGGGAGGGATCGCCTTGGAGGGGCTGTTTGGCAAGGCTGTTTCTTTGGTTGGCCATACAGAGAGCCTACAAGAAAGATGTTTTATCATCTCCATCAACATCATCATCATCATCTTTACCATCATGAGCACCATCATCATGATTGCCAACATCACTGT
>NW_023270433.1:2727620-2826723 GCF_011800145.1 Mirounga leonina
ATCATCATCATCACCATCATCACCATCACCATCATCAACCATCACCATCATCAACCATCACCATCATCATCACCATCACCACCATCACCATCAACAGCACCATCATCACCACCATCACCATCATCATAATTATCACAATTATCACCATCATCACCATCACCATCATCATAATTATCACCATCATCATCATCACCATCATCAACACCACCATCATCAACCATCACCATCATCAACCATCACCATCATCAACACCACCATCACCGTCAGCAGCTTCGCTCTGTGCTGTGCATCTCTGAGACCGAGGCTGTTAGAATCCCTATGGAACAGATGAAGACACCGAGGCACAGATGAGTTTGCCCATGCTGACCCTGATGGAAACATCAGGCCCTGGATGCAAGTGGGTCTACCCTACATCCTGCCCGTGTGCCCTCCTTTAAGCACCTGCTCCCCTAGTCTCCGCAGACCTCTCACTGCAGACCTGCCAGGGAGGTTCTATCACCCCCCCCCCCAACTAGGGAGATCAGGGCACAGAGAGGGGCAGTCAGGGTGTGGCTGGAGGTCAGTGTCTTGTTTCCAACATTCCTTCTCATCCGCTGCAGCTGTCCGAGATCGGGAGACTGACCCGGGGGGTGGGGTATGCAGAGCAGACACCGGCAGTTCTGTCTACGCTCATCAAGTTAATTGGATAATTGCCACTTCATGGTGCTTGGTGTTGCACAACCTTGAACTTGTTTTTTTACAGAAGCTTTCCTCTGAGCCTCCCGGGAGGCTCCCCTGGATGGCAGATCAGGCCTCCTGCTCTCCCAGGACAGGGACAGTGGGGCCCCTTTTCTGGCAGGGGCGCACAGTGGAGGAGAAGGGCTGAATGACCGTCCCAGGTCACCCAGTGACCGACCGTGGACAGGAGGAGCCTCGCGTCTGCCCACTGCCTCTAGCTCTGACAACTAAATCACCCCAAAGAGACGTGTGTGATTTCATTTCTATTCCATCTGCAGGAGGGGGGAAAAATCAATGTTTGCTAAATGAAAAGGAAAAAGATCGGCAGGAGGAAAATGTATTTTCAACTTTTAATAGGGCATTATGGACAATGACAAGTCAAAAGTAAAGCAGCAGGCCTGTCTGGCCGTGAGGCTGGGCTGATTGGGTGCCAGGGACGGTGGAAGACGGTTACCCCTTCTGCCAAGCCTGGGGTGGCCCGCAGCCTCTGGATGAGCTCCAGCTGGGTGCCCCAAATGGGCAGTGAGGGGGAGGCAGGTAGGAGGGCAGAGCAGGCGCTTCTCTGTGCATGGGAAGGAAATCGGAGCCAGGATGGGGCCTTCCTGCAGGGCCCATACCCTACTCTGGCCACGAAGCATGCCACGGAGGGCAAGGAGGCTAGGGCATGAGGATGCCGCCAGCAGGAGGCTCGCTGCCCTGTCAGTCTCCTGTGGCTTGTTTGGGTGACGTGGATTGGCAAGGTTCTGGTTTTATTCGTTTCCTTCACTCTGGTGTCTACTTAGAGAAAAGTTGTTGAACTTCTATGCGGTGGCACAGTAGGGACACGGCAGTGACCAGGGCAGAGGTGCCCTGTCTGCAGGGTTTCTGGTTTGGTAAGTAGAGTGGTAGATGGTGAGCAGGAGGCCGGGGGCACCAAGGTGGGAGGAGGCCTCACAAGTGAAGGGAATCGCTGAGGAAGCTTGTTTTCAGCTGAAGGAGCTGCAGGAATGGAGCCCCAGAGACCAGGAGGGCTAGTGAGGCTGAGGAACGGGCCGGGCGCCTTGGGGCCCTGCTGCAGGGAGAGGGGCAGGGGGTGAGCCACAGGCTGCAGGGGTCCTGCCCAGGGCCCGCCGCTGCCCTCTCTCAGCCAGGAGTCCTCTTCAGGGGCTCGGACAGATGTCCACATCAGGGCAGGTCCAGGCCTTGCGTGGCAGGGGCATACGCACTTTGCAAACCTCCCAAAGAAAATAAATACAAAATCCCAACTACAGAGTTAGGTTCAGGGCCTGAGCAGGAGCCCCTGCAGGTGAGGGATGTGGCATCACGTTTCGGGGGCTTCCTGGCAAACCCCCATCCACCTGCCTATCATCGTGGCCCCTGCTGCTTCACTTAAGAATCTGTGTCCTCTGCGTGCCGGTCTGTGGCCCTGTTGACCGTGGTAGCACCAGCCTCAGGCCGCCCGTTCGTGTCCGGTCTTGATCCCTTCACCTTGACTCGGCTCTTGGTGACCTGTCAGTGTCCTTCCGTGACTCTCAGTGCTCCCAAGTATAGTTTTCCCGCTGCCTGGGGCCGGCTCAGCTCAGAGCATTCGGGCCCTGCAGACCTTGGCTTCCCTTGCAAGGTGACAGGATTTACAGCGTGCATGGGTGGGGGGACGCATTCCAGCTGAGTCTGAGTGGATAGGTGGTCGAGCCTCGAGAGTTCTCCCGAGGTGACACAGCGAGGCAGGCCAGAGCCAGCTACGACACCAGGGAAAGGCATCAGCAAACTGTAGAGTGCAATGCACATGTGTGCGTTTTCGTAAGACACTCCTCGGCTCATCAAGCCATCTGCCGAGATAGGCCCTCTATAAGCCTTTGATGCTACGTGGCATGGATTTTTAAGTTGTTTCCTTTTTAAAGAACAACAACAACAAAAGGAGTAACTCATTTGAGAAAGTCTGGAAAATTGTACAAAGGTAAAGGATAAGAGACAAAATAAAAATACTAATAATCCCATCATGAAGAAAGAGCCGTTATTAATACTCTGGCTTTTCCACTAGTCTTTTTCTCTGTCATATATTTTATATGTGATATTATATGTTTTTTAATCTAGAGATCATACTCTATCTACCATTTGTACCTTATTTTTTTCTATTAAAATTACATCCTGCACATTTTCCTGTCGCATTAAATACTCAAACTATTATTTACGACGGTTACAGCGGGGTCCAGGAGGCAGATTTAGAGTAATTAGCTATGCCCCAGAATTAAGCACCTCGGAGTGTCCTCTGCACCTCTGTGCTTCTCGGGTCATCACTCCCCAGCGCTGGAACAATGGTCAGAGGTGTGCTCTCTGCCGGGCTTGACACCTACTGCCAGATGACCGTGGGTCCAGCCTGTACAGCCTGGTGAGGCCAGGAAGGGGTTGGCCACCCACTTTGACTGTATTTTGGTAAGTGTGTGTGTGTGTGTGTGTGTGTGAGAGATCTTGAGGTTTCAGTATGCATTTCCCTTATGACCAGGGTATGTGACTATTTCTTCACATTCACGATCGGAACCCAGCTTCCCTTCGGAGAGAGACAGAATTCGCAAGAGCGGGGGCACTTTGTCCACTGTCCTTTGCCCGTTCTCCCCTTGGGATGTGCATCAGTGAGGGCTCCCCACGTCGGCAGGCCCAAGCAGAGTAACTTGAGGAGTGCTCACCAGAATGAGTATTTGCAGGACCCTACCCGGGGCTGGGGACAGGGACGGTCAGCACCCTAGGCTTGAAGGGGCAGGGCGGAGGGCGTGGGACCCAAACCCGGTGGCAGAGAGGCTGGGGGAGGGGCACCTGGCAGGCGCCAACCTCACAGAGGGCGGTGGTCAGCAGGCTGACCGTGACTTACTGCTGCCCCCGGGGCTGGAGGACAAGGCTGTGGACTGCGTCTGCAGGGTAAGCCTCCGAGGACGCAGAGCCTCATGCTGCTAGGTGTTGGGGGCTAGTCCCCCTGCAGCAATGGATGACAGCCACAGCACTTGACTGCAAACCCAGGGGACAGTTGAAATCCAGCCTTGGCGTCCACACTCTGGGTCTCCAGGTGCACCCATTGGATAGAAGAACCCATCACCCCAGGGGCTGCCTGGGGAAAGAGCTCAGGGCCGAGGGTGCCATGCGGTCACTGTCCCACTCTGAGCCTCAGTCCCCTGCCTGTAAAATGAAGGGCAGCTGCCGGTCACCTTGGACAGATGCCATCCCCCCTCCCCAACCCCCGCCTCCCTGCCTCGAGGTGAGCCAGGGCTGTGCCTGCACCCAATGCACAAAGTGCCGGGGACAGGACCTGCTCTGCTATCTGTTTGGCCAGAGAGGGGGCTGTGGCCCCTGGCTGACCACAGCTCCCCTCTATGGCTTTTTTTTTTTTTTTTTGGTATTTTTAAAAATTGAGGTGTAATGAACATATAAACGTCACGCTTCTAAAGCGTTAAGTTCAGTGGCTTTTAGTGTATGGACAGAGCCATGCAACCACCATCACTAATTTCAGAACATTTCCGTCACCCTAAAACGAAACCCAGCCCCCCGGCAACCACCCATCTGCTTTTCATCTCTGGGCATTTGCCTGTTCTGGACAGTTCGGGTACCCGGAATCACGCAATAGGTGGCCTCCTGGGTCTGGCTTCTTTCGCTTACAGGCCGTTCCTGACGTTCATCCACACGGCAGCGTGGGTCAGCGCTTCACTCCTTCTTACGGCTGAGTAATATTCCATCGTGCAGACACAGCACCTGCTGCTAGCCGTCCATCGGCTGGTGGGCATCGGGCCGTTCCCATCTTCGGCTGTTGCGCACAGAGCTGCCCCTGGAAAGAGAAGCCAGCCAGAGCAGCCGACGAACGATCCTCTTGTTAAGGGAAACGTCAAGCCCCACGTTTATATTTTAAGGTTAATTTGTGAATTGACCCCCAGGAGGGAGACCGTGCCCTTCACATTTTCAGAAGCACTTTCAGTACCTGAGCAAAGGCGGAGCCGGCCTGCAGACTTGAGTGCTGGGTTCCAATCTCGCTTCCCGGATGCTTGAAGCGGGGAGCAGAGCCTTGGTGGGCCTGCAGTGGTTCAGTGCCCCCGCGAGGGTGGGGGGAGCTCCAGGAGCCGGGGGTCAAAGGGCCTTCCCTGACCTTGCCACTCTCCCAGAGGCCCAGGAGCCCGGTTTCTTCGTCTGTGAAATGGGAAGATGAGGATGACGTCCACATCCTTGGCTGTTGGAGAGGCAGCGAGCCCACGCTGGGGTGGGGCGGGAGCATACGGCGCGGCCAACGGCTTCGGAGCCCAGGAAGTGAATCGGTGGACCGCGAGGGAAAAGAGGGGGTGCTGAACGGGTCCCGCGTGAATGAGCGGTCGGATGAGCGGAAGCAGAGCAGAGGCTCACCTGCGAATACCAGGGGCCACCTCTTGTCCTTCCGGCCAGAGTGGGAGCTGGGTGCGGGGTCCCCTGAGCTCCTCCCACACCGGGGCGGATCCCACATGTGGCCTCCTTGACCGCGGGACTAGAATTCAGGCTGAGGCTGCCGCAGGCGCTCAAGGGCCCACGTGGGGGTGGGGCGAGCTGCCTTCAGCCGTCCGTGTGATGCCTCCTCCTGGCAGCCTGCAGGAGTGCCAGAGCTGGAGGACAGCCCTGCCCCTCTCCTGGGGCGGGCGGGAGGTGGGGGGGCGGGGGGGGCATCCATCTTGGTCTGACCCTATTAAAATGCATGATAAAGGGAAGAAAAGAGTGGGCCAGGAGGTGAAGGGGGTGGAGGAAGCCTTTGTTTGCTCCTCCCTCCAGGACCTCAGCAGCCAAGAAAAAAGGGGCCTGGGGCTTTGTTCTCTTGGGCTGGGGGAGGCAGAGCTCAATGGGCTGACTCTGTGGGAAGGAGTCACCCTCAAACCCCCAGCTGTCTGGGCACCCCATCACCCCTCAGCTGGCCCGTCCAGCCAGCCTGCAGACCTCGTTGCTCTTGCAAAGATGGTGCTTTGGAACTTTCCTGCCCCGAGAGCTGGTCCCCAGCTCCTGCTGGGGCCCTGAAGCACCCAGGGGGGACAGCCACCCATGGGCAGGGCCTCCCCCGAGATGGCACTCTGGGAGCTGACCCAAGAGTAGGACCAAGTGGGCAGCCAGTCTTTGTCCTGGTGCTGGGGCAGGGGCCAAGGCTCTCTGAAGCAGACGCCCCCACACAGGTGGGCCCGGGCAATCCCTCCAGAAGGTAAAGCCACACGCCCCACTGCGGGGCCAGACCCCACGCTTGGGATTCTAATTCCCCCTGGAGGCCACCAGCAGTGAGCCAGGCCAGGGGCAAGGCCTTTTATGAACATGATAGCTTTGACCCTTACGATCACTTCTTACGGGTTGAATTCTATCCCTCTTCCAAAAAGATACGTTGAAGTCCTAACCGCCCCGCTCCACACACCTCCCCATGTGGGCAGGTTTGGAAATGAGGTCATTCACTGCAGATGTACTCAGCGAAGGTGCAAGCCGATAGAACCGGAGTCCTTACAAGACAATGGCCCACGGGGACACGCGGGGAGAAGGGCACATGCCCCCAGAGGCAGAGATGGGGTGCAGCCACAGCCAAGGCACCCCCAGGAGCCAGAAGAGGCAGGAAGCATCCTCGCCCACAGGTCTCCCCGGGAACACAAACCCTGCAGCATTTTGATTTTAGATTCTGGCCTCCAGAACGGGGAGACGCAACATCTCTGCGGTGGTCAGCCGCTGGGTTTGAGGACAGTCACAGAGCGATTCCTGAGCAAGGATCCCAGCGCTTCGGGGCCTGTCGCCCCCACAACCCTGCCCACCCCCGTGCTCTGCACAGAGCACCATGCCCTGCGGAATGCAGCCCCTGGGGAGGCTCGGGCTGCGAAGGGCAGCCACTTCTTCTAGAGGAGGACATAGGATGCCCTCAGAAGGTGTTTGAACAGCGGGGAGAGCGGGGAGCCTGGCACCCCACCACCACCCAGTTGTGTGTTCTAAAGAATGTGCACAAAAAAGGTTTTTCCAGGCCATGAACTCAGCCAGCACACCTGTATTGTCAGAGTGGAAAAGCCCAGAGGCTGGCTCCATAATTCCTGCATCCTGTCCCTTCTTGGATGCCCTGGAAACCCGCCATCTCCAGGTCCAAAGCTGAGGGTCTTGAACGTGTTGTATGAGCAGATTTGGAACTGCAGCCCACGATGACAGAAGCCTCCATGCCTGATCTCACTCTCCGCTCAGAGGCTGGAGCTCACATCAGCTGGCCCCTCCCACGTCCCCTAGGATGGACGGCCCTCGGTGCGGGCCCTGCTCTGACAGAATGCACACTCTGGGAGGAGGGACATGGAGGTCACACCCAATGTGTTAAGAGCAGCCTGAGTTGGGAGCAGGGGCCCCTAATTGGCCTGCAAAGCCCGGGAAGGCTTCTTAGAGGAAGTGCCAGGTCTAAAGGATGAGCGGGGTGGGTCAGATGAGCAGGGAAGGGTGCACCAGGCACAGGAACATCCTGAGCAGAGACCCGGAGAGGACATGGCTCATTATGAGCAGCAAGTGGTTCTGTCTCCCTAGGCAGCAGAGTTGGGGGTGGCTATGGGGGGGCGGGGCACAGCCAGGTCCCACAGTGCCTGGCCAGTCATGTGGTACAATCTGGGTTTTATCTGAGGGCACTGGGGAGCCACGGAAGGCTTTGCAGGAGAGGAGGAGGGTCATTTTGGAGGAAGAGGTGTGAACTTCTGAACGACGCTCTGGATGTCAGGTGGAGATGCGGGGGACAGGCACGTCGGTGGAAAGCCCCGCAAGAACTCCAAGACGTAGTCAGGGGGAGCCCGCGGGGCCCAGGCAGTGGTGTGGGCATGGGGAGAAATGGACTGGAACAGTGAAAACACTTCACAGTTCTGGCTCTGTCTGCTGGCCTGCTCTCTAGGACTCTGCCCCAAACCAGGGGCAGCCCCCCCACCCACAGGGGTTTGGGGTTTCCGTCTACACATACCCAGGTAGTCCACCTGGGATGAGCCACGAGCTCCTGTCTTCATGGGCACTGGGGCTACAGGCCCACGGGGTGTCCACAAAAACTCACAGCAGGGGGGTGGAGCCTCCAAAGGTCCAGAGTCGTCCTCATCAGAAAGTACTTTGTGTGGTTGTACGAGGTGGGCAGGGGAGCACTCGGTATGCAGTTAGACTCAGCCCTGGGGGGAAAGGGCACAGGAAGGGGTCTTTGTCTCACTGAGGAGGGAAATTGCGGCAGAAACATCATGACAAATGTGATGGTTAATTTTATGTATCCACTTGACTGAGCCAGGGGTGCCCAGATAGCTGGTCAAACATTATTCTGGCTGTCTCTGTGAGGGCATTTCTGGATGAGATTAACACTTGAAGCTGTGGACTGAGTAAAGCAGATGGCCCTCAATAATGTGGGTGGGCCTCATCTAATCAGTTGAAGGCGCGCGCACACTTTTTTTTGTTTGTTTGTTTGTTTTTAAGAGAAACAGAGAGACTAACGCTCCCTGAGTAAGAGTGAATTCCCCAGTGGCTGCCTTCACATTTTATTTGCACCATTGTTCTTCTGGATCTCCACTTGCTGGCCCACACTGCAGATCTGGATTTGTCAGCCTCTGTGACCTTGTGTGCCAATTCCTCATAAGAAATGTTTTCCTCTCTCTATGCACATCGTCCTGGTTCCGTCTCTCTGGAGAACACTGAGTCACAGCACAAGGCTCCCCCCGCCAGGGCTGGCTGGGACCAACCCTGTGGGGCAGCCTGGGCCCTGTTCCCCTGCCCTTCAGATATTGGCCTCCAGCAGCAAGGGAAGCAGGTTGGGGGTGGGGGGCTCGGCAGGTGGGGGCAGGGCTCAGGGACCGTTGTCAAGACGCCAGCTCCTTCCTGGGAGAACAGACCGTGCTCTTTGAATGCCGTGGGTCTGGGGTCACCAGCTGAGTTTCGGCCATCATCACAAAGCCCCACCGAGGTGGGCTGCCCCTAAATGGCACAGGGCAAAGCCACATAGGAGAGGATGATGGGGGTGGGACCTGTGCTCTGCTCAGGTTTGGGCAGATCCAGTAAGAGGTGGCCTCAGGCGCCATATTGGAAAGGACCCCACTGACGACCTCACTGGTGGTCTTTGGAGAGAGGCACTTACTTGTCCCATGTCTGATGGCCAAGCTGGGGTCAAGAGACTGCCAAGTTGGCCTTTTATTCCTCCTGGCGGGAGATGCTCCCCCCAGCCCATCTTCCTCCCTGCCCACTTAGGCTTACAGTGAGGATGCCTTTCCTGGAAAGAACGCGGTCTCTAAGGTGGATTGGTTCGGACAGCTGAGTGCGAGCACCTTGCCGGCCTGGTTTTGCCCGGCTCCCAGCCTAGCACAGCAAGCCCATGGGCAGTGCGTGGCAAGCAGGGCTCGGTGACCCACAGCCCCTCTGCCTCCCCCAGCCAGGTTCCATCAGCCTGATCCACGGTGGCCCGGGGGTTCACTGAGACGCCCCCTCCTCCCACCTGGTCCAGCGAAGCAGCCTCTCCATTGATCCCACGGCCTGGGCTTCCGTACAAGATTTCTTTGAAGATTCACCCCTGCAGCTTATACCACCAAATGGGGCAGACTGAAGCTCAGGGCTCGGACATGTCTCCCTCCAGGTGACGGCCGCCGCAGGAGGAATGGAAGCCAGGCCTCCACCCAGGGCACCTGCCTCCACCTTGCAGGGTCAGGTCCTCAGGGATCGGGTGTCTGTGAAAACTATCCCTAGAGAATTATCCTGAAGCTCCGTTTCCAGCCAGGGCTAGGGTTCCAGAGGTCGCTCCGAGCCTGATACGAACACAACATATCGAATAAACTCCTTTCCCTCTCAGCACCTCTGGGAGGTTGGGGGTGTTTGTCAGGCTTCCCTCGTCCGCTTGGCCCATTTTGACTAGGGTCCTTTTTGCTCAGGGCTGGGGAGACAGCTCAGCCGTCAGTGAGTTTACCGTCTGGCGGAAAGGTGGCCTGAAGCTGCCCTTTCCATCCGGGGCGTCCTTTGTATTCTTCTCCGACAGACACGGGGCTTTGGACACGAAGGCGGCCCGTGGCCACCTGTCGGTGTGAGTTTCCCTGTGCGTGAACAAACACATCTGTTTCCACTTTGGATCTGGGGGGCGGCCCCGCGCGATGGCTGCCATCTGGGCCAGCAGATTCCGAATGGAAGCAGGAGACAGAAACCCCCCCGGGGCGGAAGTGCGCGAGGGGTAAGAGCCCCCCGTGAGGGTGCTGAGGCCAGGGCTCCTCCTACCAGCACCCCACGGCTCTGCCGGATTTGGGGTCCTGGTGGCTTCTGCTCCTACCTATGGCAGGGGAGGCCCCCGGGATCCGGCTCCATCTCTGACCTCGCCTGCCCCACACCTGCCGCACCCCTTCCCCTGGGGGCGCGCTTTGCTCTGCAGCTGGAGGAATCCCCACCCCTTCCAAACTCAACTGGAGCGGCACTCCCAACCCCACCAGTGCCTCCCCTGCCTCCCACGCAGGTCTCCGGTACGGATCCTGACACATATGCATGCAATTTTTAATGTCGACCTGGTTGTGGACAAATGATTGAAGAACTTCGACGTCACCACAAAACTCTCACCCCACTGCGAACTAACAGCTTTGGCCTCCGATGTCCATGCAAACACACCCGCTCACACACACACACTCACACACAAGCGACCAGCTAAGTGAGCACCCACTAAGTGCCACGGCACCTGGGGCTCGGTGCAGAGCAGGTCTTACAGTCACGGCCCAGCACAGCCTGGGAGCCCTGCAGCCTCGGGTCACCTCCCAGCCCTGCCCCATGTCGGGCTGTGTGACCTCCCTGGGCCTGGCTCACAGCTGGTACTTATGGAGAGAGAGAGGACACGTGACAGCGGTACAAGGAGCCCTGCCCTCCCTGAAGGGACAAGACTAGCTCACTGAGATGTGACGGAAGACAGGTGAGTCTGGAGCCTGGGGAGCAATCTGGGTCCGCCCCGGCTCCTCCGAGGAGGCAGGGGCCAGCAGGGACCTGGAGCCTCCACCTGGCAGCTCAGATGCAGCTCACACCATGCAGCACCCGCTCACTGATGCCTCTCCCAGGCCCCAAGGCAGGAATGGGAAACTGAGGCACCGAATGGGGAAGAAAACTGCCCATAGCGCTCTGGCTCGGACTTAAACCTGGGCCTGTCTGATCCTGGCGCCGCGGCTCCGTAAGGCTCCTTGCTCGCTGCTACGGCGGCCGCCTCTTCCGAGAGGGTTGGGGAGGTGGTGCCTCCGTGAGGGAGGGTTGGTTCTGGGCACCGATCTCACCCCACCAGCGAGCGGGGTTGCCGCTGGGAGGCACCGCTGGGCACAGGCTCAGAGCCGCAGCCAAGACGGAGCATTCTCATGCATGGGAGACAAACTGAGCACTGTGAGCTGCTGGGCAGATGGGTCGCTGCCTTCCTGGCAGGGCCTTGGTTCGCTCCTCGGCCAAGGGCCATGGTGGGCATTGGGGATGGCCGTGGGCTACAGCCCTCCTCGGGGGACTGGGGATGTGGCTCCAGGTCCCCGGGCAGCCGTGATTCCTCCGTGTCTGTGCCCCCGCTGCGCAAGACGAGGGCAGACAGGGAGGTTCCTGGGGCCTCTAGGCCATTCCAAAGCCCCATCTGAGCCGGCATCCCCACCGGCAGGTGGAGGCCCAGCAGGATGGCCATCAAGCTGGGGACCCTGAACCCAGCCAGCCCGGGTCTCGGAGCCCACACAGAGATGGCCAGGCACCAGGGCCTGACCCGAGCCAAGCAGCAAGCATTACACCACTGACCAGCAGTCCCCAGAGACACGGCTTGGCTATACGGGGGCCCACAGGTGAACATGTGAGCACGCATACAGCCCCACCTGGGCAGGGCGAGCCCACGGGCACAAAAGTGTGCGCACACAGCTCCCGGAGAAGCACCCGTGGGCACACTGACCTGCCCAGTTACATTCAAGTGCCAACACTCACCACCCCCAGAGGAGTAGATGTGCTCACACACATCTGCACACCCATGTCCAACAAGCCCACGTGGTGGAGGTTCCTTTCCTACGTCCACGTGACTGGGTCATGGGGTGTCCTGATGTCTGGGTGTGTCTGGGAGGGTGCTTCTGGATGAGATTAGCACTGGAATCAGCTGATGGAGTAAAGACGCTCGCTCTCCCCAGTGTGGGTGGGCCTCACCCAACCTGTTGAGGGCCCGAAGAGAATGAAAAGGCCGGCAAAAGAAGTCACTCTTCTACCCACCGAGTGGGCGCCGCTGGCTCTCGGGTCTAGGACCTGGGCTGGAATTTACACCACGGGCTCTGGGGCCCTAGGTCGTGGGCAGAAGATGACAAGACTTCTCAGCCTCCACAATCCCTGAGCCAGCGCCTTACACTAAACCCCTCCCCTCTCTCTCTCTGCACACACACACACACACACCCCTTCGGTTCTGCTTCTCAGGAGAACTCTGACTAACACACCCAGGCTCAGTGTGCAGCCCTAGATGACGGCAGGCGCTGGGGACTCTGGGAATCTCCATTAACCGTCACAGCGAGCCAGTGACGCCAGCTTGGCCATCAGCACTGTCTTCGTGTGAGAGGGATGGGGCTCAGATCTGGCTGCTAGCAAATGGCAGATCTGGGGTTCCCCGCCCAGCTCACAGTCTTGCCTCCAAGTCCCAATGGTCTGTGCTTTGCCTGCAAACACTGGAACACACGTGCGGACCACAGCAGGATACCGGCCGAGAAGGCGTGTTCACGGGCCCCGGGTGCCCCCGATACACCAGGGAATACAGGCATGCGTGCACCCACAGGCATGCTCACGCCTGCAGCGCATGCCCACAGACGCACACACAGAGCCCATGCACACTCATACGGAGCAGACTGCCTACCCGGCCCCTCCCTCCCCACACAGTGACGCCCAACCCCTGCCTGGAACTGGGTGGAAGACAGAGGCCCACCCCACCCTCTCCCCGTCCCCAAAGCAATGACATCTTTCTCGGCTCCTGCCATCAGTGGCCGGGCTGATGGATCACCCTGTGCGGTGACTCAGCTGCCCTTAGCCAGTCCATGGAACGCCGTTCCTTCTGCCAAGGTCGGCCGGCGCCTCCATCAGAAGGCAAACTCTTGCGGTCCCCCTTGGCAGCCTTTTGGCGAAGGTGAAGCACGGGCCCCACGCACACCCCACAGCCAGGAGCTCTGAGGGACGGCCCTGGGACGGGCCCTCAGGCCTCCAGCCTGGGGCCCTAGGCAGCCCCCCGGGTGACGTGCCCCCAAGTCCCAGCTTCTCCGGTGGGGGGCAAAGGAGCCCCCCAGGCCCGAGTCATGCTGGAACGATCCGTGTATGCCCTGGACCTGGCATGGGAACCATATTCTTGAGCCCAAATGAGCGCCCCCTTCAGCATTATCGCATGTCTTGCGGGGCACAGACAGGACCTGCTGTCTGATTAATGACCCATCATCATCTACACGATGACAGGACGACAGCATCTGCCTGTGGGGGGCACATGCGCTTAGCCAGACACGCAGCCAGAGAGCCTCCCTCAAGAGCAGACATCCGGGCCTGACGCCTTGGCTCAAAGCCTGCCTTTGCCACTTGGCCGCGGTGTGGCCTTGGGTAGATGACATCGTCACTCTGGGCCTCAGTCTCCACACTTGTGCACAGGGGCCAATAACTGGACCCTCGCAGGGTCGAGTGGAGGAGTCCAAGTTGACGTCGTGAAGCACGGCGTCCCGGTCGGGGCCAGGGCCTCCCAGGGCTGGTCGTGGAACTGAAAACATACATGCCCCCATGCAGCCTCGCACCAGTGCTGGGGGCTCATGGTCTTTACCCTGTGACCCAGGGGAGGGGACCGAGGCCCCGGAAGGCCCCGGACTTGCCCAGGACTTGCCCGGGCACCTGCCATTCACCGAGGACCCTGGCGAGGCGGTTGTCAAAGCCCCTGTGGCTAATAGAGTCCAGGATCTGAACTCACCCCGGGCTGGGAGAAGCAGCCCCAGGGCCACAACCCAAACGTCAGCATACTGGTATTTCATTGGTTCCTGGGACAATATTTCCCAAAGCAAAGCCATTCCAGAAAAATCTACAGGGTACACTTGCCCTCAGAAAGGTAGGAATTCGTAGGATTTTGCTCTCTGAACAGGACTTGGCCATCGTCGGCCTGTGCTCTGGGGAAGGTCCAGCTGCCCCCCGAGTTCACCTGAGCTGGCCGGCCCTGCTGTCCTGTCCTGCCCCACCCCGGGGCTCAGAGGAGCCGGCTGAGTCCCCCTCCCAGCCTGGAAGGCGGACGCTGACAGGCTGCCTTGTCTGCCTCCCGCTGCCCGGGGAATAGGACACCATCCTTCCCAGGGCTGCTCCGTGGTCAGCAGCCAGGAGATTATGACCCTGCGGCTGCTCACTTGGAGGGGTCAGGCCCCCGCACGGTGGCTGTGCCCCGGAGTCTGGCCGAAGTCAGTTGGCCCTCTGGGTTTGTTTGGGCAGGACGGGGCAGAGCCCCCCGGTCACCCCAAACTGCCCTGGCCCACCCTTCCCATCAAGACCCTGGTGACTGGGGATTCTCCTGCAGGAGAAGCCCCCTTTGTCTCCCCTGCTCGATAGAGGGGGAGGGGCGGTGGTGGCTTCCTCTGGGTGGGGGAGGGCTCCGGTTCGCGAATCCCCAGGGGCTGAGCCCCCGCCCCAGCCAGCCTCGAGCCCAGGTGCGTGACTGTCACCAAGATAAAAGAGACATAATTAAGTTCCAATCAGCAGAGTGATTTGTTATCATAATGTAATATTCCCCTGCAGCCCCTGGGCCCACAGATCCGTCTCCGTCAGGCCCACCGGGTGGGGGTCTCTGTGCGCCTGGGCTGCAGGCCTTCCTGCCACCCTGGGCCCAGCCGCCTGAGGAGCCCCCGGGAGGTGGCGTCCACCCCGCCTGCCCCCTCTGGGCCACACTCGTCCCTCCCCCAACTCCAAGCTGTCCAAGGTGATAATGAAGTCATTTTTCTAAGGAATGTTCACCTGGAAGACAGCCCCGTTGGGGAGCCGGCGGCTAATCGAGCTGGGAAGGCAGGCCCAGGGGAGCGGCGGGGGCGGAGGGCGGCGGGAAAGGTGGGGGCGTGGAGGGCCTGCCGCCGCCGCTGGGGTGATTTATGTGGGCGCTCCTGGGGGCCAAGCTGCTGCCTCTGACTCGGCCCTGGCCGGATGCAGCCGCTGAGAAAACACGGGGCCAGACAGGCCCCCGGCAGCTGAGCCCACCTGGCCTCCGGGGAGGGTGGGGGGGGGTGGGGAAACTCCAGCCTAGCGCCCCAGGAAAGGCGGCACCTAGTGTCTGGAAATCCCACCTCTGGCGCCCCCTCCAGCATGGACGTCGGGGACAGCCTGGACGGTCCCCTTGCTCTCCTCTTTGTAAACACTGTTGGCATGTGTTTGCTCAGTCCCCGTTTGGCTAGGAGCCCCGGGCGGGGGTCAGGGAGACCCTGGTTCATGCCTCGGGGCCACAGCCCACCAGGTGCACTGCACGCCCCCACACCCGCCTGCCCGCCGGGTCATAGCACCTCCTGGCACCTCAGTTTCCCCTTCTGAGAAACAAGCGCCAACAAGAGCAGGGCCGGAGGTTGGCAGGAGGATAGAGCCCCTGGGTGTGGGGCCGGGGACAGAGCGAGGGCTCAGGCTTTCATGAGGATGGTGAGTGGGATGTAAGGAATGATGGACAGGGGAGCCGGCGCCTGGAGGCCAGGGGTGGGGAGGGGGCCTCGGGGCACTTTGTTTACCACTTTCTGCTTTTCTGTGGCTTCCACGTTTGCTAAAATGGGTCTGTTGACTTTCAGTGGGGGAAGCATGGGCTGTGTGTGGCCCAGAGCCTGGCGGGTGGAGGAGGCATGTGGGCAACCACATCGGGCGGGCGGGTGGGCCCCAACTGGGAGGCGGCCGGGGCGGCGGCTCGGAGCTCGGCGCGCACGCTGGTGCCAAAGCTCACAGGCTGCGGTCCCCGTGGAGGAGAACGGGCTGTCGGGTGCGGTACGACCATTAATAGCAGCTTCTCCGGGCCGCGGGCCTGGGGCGGCACATGGCGGCTCAGGACGCCTCAAACCCGGGTCCGGGTAGGGCTGTCCCATGCCTCCGGCATGCGATCCTCACAAAGGGCCTGTCTGGGCCCGATTTTCTTGGTTCCACATGATTCTCCCAGTACCTTCGGCAGGTGCATGACTGTACACTTCACAGGGGAAGGAAAAGAGGCCCAGAGAGGCTGAGTAATCACCCAAAGTCACACAGCTGCAAGGGACAGAACCGGGTTTCAGATCCGAGGGGACAGATTAGAGCTGGTCACTCAACCTCCCAAGGGTGTGCCAATGGCTCGGTGAACCAAGCAGGAGTTCTGCCTGGGCCCCGGCCCGGCACCCAGCACACCCTTCACTGATGGAGCTGTTTGGGGACACGTGACAGACACTGGGCCCCGAGTGGGGCTGACGAGGCCAAGTGACCGGGGGCTCAGAGAGATCACCCAGACCAAGGGGGGCCTGCAGCTCCGTCAGGCGGGACTGGAGCAGGGTGGAGCAAGGGGAGGGAGGGTCTAGAGAGGACCAGCCTGGCCCTACCAAGCAAGGAGCAGTGGGGCCATCCAGACCCTGCTGACATGCAGCCAGGGCGTGGGATGCAGGTCGGCTCTCCTCTCCCCTCGGACATGGCTCACATGTCTCCTTCCAGAAGCTTCTGTGACATGTCATACTGTACATCCACCACCCACCTGTCCATCTGACCAACTGTGCATCTATCCACCCGTCCAACTAGCTCTAGCCAAGGCCGGTGGGGACAAAGATGCTGGAGGGAGAGCCACAGCCTTCCACACGTGGCCTGCCACCAGACAGCACACACAAACCAGGGAGTTAGGTCCTGGCCCTCAAGGATCACCCTGGAGCTGGCGAAGATGCCCAAGATGGCCCAGGCAGGATCCTCCTGGCTCCGCAAGGACCTGTGACCCCGTGAGGAGTCTGGGAGATGGGACAGCAGCTGGGAACGGGGAGGTGCACTTCCCAGGACAGGGAAACAAAGAAACCGGAGTGGACACCTGGGGATGGACACAGGACACTGTGGGTCCAGAAGGGGTCCTGAGGATGGAGTCCTGATAACCAGTCCTGGCCTCCAGTCAGACCAACCTGGGTCAAATTTAGCTCCCTGCCACCACATCAGTGGGGTGGCTGAACTTCTCAGCCTCAGCATCTGAATCTATGAAACGGGGATGCGGGTCCTGGCACAGCCAAAGTCTTGTGCGGATCCGGTGCTGGGCACAGAGCTGGACACGCGTGCTGAAAGTGAAGGGAGTGGCCCCTGGCTCCCAGAGCGGTCTCATCTGCTGCAAGAGGCCAAGGCTCAGCAGCCTGGGTGGCCGCCAACCTCTGGGCGGCATCCCGCCAGCTCCTGGGTGCATAAGAGAACGTGTCAGGGAAAGCACCCAAACCCTTGCAAGAGGGAAATAACGTGATCAGGAGGGGAAAGAGGCAGCCTGTGCCAAGATGGTTATAGCAACGCTATTCATACTGCGAAGAGCTGGAGCCCTCCCAGGTGCCCAACAATGGGGAGCAGGGAAGCCAGCGCCCGGAAGGCAGCTGTGCAGACCCCGTGGGCACACAGCACTTGGCAGAGCTAGCTGCAGAGGCAGGGAGTGGGCAAGACCGGGCTGGTGGGCATGCCGGCCACTGCGTCACAGCTGCCCCAGGCTGGCGGGACAGAGGGCGCAGGCAGAGGAATCCTACCGCAGGGAGAGTGCTTGGGGTCGCCCTGTGGCCCCGCCCTGCAGGAAAGCCCCGTGTCGGGCTGCCCCCCTAAGAGCAGGGAAGGGGCTTTGGCGTCCCATTTGGGAACTAGAACCAGCCAGTCATGAACAGAGGGGCCCATGAGGCTAGCGCATCCACCTCCCTCACCTCCCCGAGGGGTGGTGACAGTCCTGTTAAACCAGAGGACGGGCCCGGCCCTTGTCTGGCCGGTGGGCATCCAAGAAGGGGCAGCTGCTGCCTCATTGGACAGTGAGGGTGTTGTGGAGGGCGCCCCTCATGGACCCCAGATACGGAGACTCTTCTGGAAATTGGGGCCCCCGCACCTTTCCCCCTGAGCCACTCCCTCCTACGGGAGCCGACACCTGAGCATGTTGGGCAAGAGCTGCCCACAGCCCTTTGTCGCACTGGTGAAGGCTGGTGCCCAAAGAGCAGAGGGGGTGGGTGGGGGGAGGAGGAACCCGGGACTCCCCACCCCCAGCCCAGGCCAAAGCCACCAGGGCAGTGGGGGGTGGGGGCGAGCACAGACCCTTCGGGAAGGGCGTGGACCAGTGGGGAGACTCGGGAGCCTGCCAGGTGGACAGGACACGCCGGCAGGGCTCTCCCTGGACCTCCTCAGGGGGTGGGCCGCTGTGGGGAGCGGGGCCTGGAGACCCCAGGGGGCCCAGCTGTGCACAATGCAGCCTCGAGTACCAAGCCCCATGCACCTGCCTCACCGAGCCGGGAGGACACAAAGGGCTGGGTAGGCACAGGGGAGCCTGGCGGAGACCCAGCCTTCCAGGGGACAGAGAGCTGCCCCTGGAACCTTCCAGGTGCGTTGTGGCCATGCTCCTCCAGGCTCTGACACTCGGGAAACCCTTCCTTAGTCGTTGGTTGATTTGGTTCACACTCAACACCATCTTTTTACAAATCTTACAAATAAGGAAGCTGAGTCTAGGCGAGTTCTGGCAGAGAACAAGGACGGAATCAGAATTCGAACCCAGTCTCCAGTGGGGCCCCCATTCCTTCTCTACTGAAAATTGTTGCCACCACCCATGGCTGCTGGATTACGAAGCCCATGAGTGGGGGGGCCCTGGGCCTGCTCCCCGTCGTGCCCCTGTGCCCAGCACTCTGCGGGCACCCGGATGGGCACATCAGCCTACCCACGCTTGTCCTCCAGTTCCCCAGATCCCCCCACTTCCGGCCACAGCGGCTCTTCCCTCCCTCCTCTGGCCTGGATGGCTCTGGGCTCCGGCTCTGCTGGACCCAGGGCGGCTCCTCCGGAACCCGATAGAAGAGCTGAGCACGTACAACCATTTTCTCAGATGAATTATAATTTTCCTTCATTTCCCCTTCAAAACACACTAATTAAACAGACATTGTTAAGACAGCCAATTGAAATTCAAAAAAGCATCCTCTTTCTAAAGAACATGTCCATTTCTTTAGAGGCAATTGTGTGCATTGTGGAAACCGCACACGGACACACACACGTGCATGCTCAGATGCGTGCGTGCACACACACACATGCACGCACACACGCACACACACACGCACAGGCCGGGTACAGGCGCCCAGCCTCACCTGAATGCGTGCCCTCCTGTCCAGTGCCAGGACTATGGGATTGTTTGATTTAATTTTTTCTTTTTCCCCATGTTTGCCACGGTGACCAGGACACAGATAACCTCGGGATGCTCTTTCCTCCTGCCGGTGCCCCACTCCGGCACTGGAGGGGTCCTCGAGGACCCGGGCAGCGACCCTCCTTCCGGGGGCCCCTTCCCCTGCTGGCTACTCACATGGGGTACATCATCTGCTTCACGTCCCCATCCCCCTCTTACCGGAGCCCACACAGAGGCTTCTGGACCCAGCGTGGGGGTGGAGGAGGCCTCCCCCAGCCCAGCGAGACCCTGAGCCCAGCCTCCAGTGTGACAGGCCAGTGGCTTCCAACTGATAGGAATCTCAACTTCAAAACCCAGAGGGAGTTGGGCCTCCAGGTAACTTGAGGGGGGAGGGGCTCACCTGGGGATACCCCCCTTTTAAATATAACTCCTCGATTTTTTTTTTTTAGTCAAAGTGTAGCAAATGTACAGGAAGGTGACTTGGGACAAGGAGCACTCCGCATAGCTGCTACTCAGGCAAGAACCAGACTCTACCAGCCCCGGAAACGGTCCCAGAGCCCCCAGCATCCCTCCCCGGCCTAACCCCTAACACCTGGGACCACTCTTGCTTGTTGGAATTTTAGACAATGGGCTGTCACCAT
The DNA here is from genome assembly GCF_011800145.1 of Mirounga leonina. NCBI lineage: Eukaryota > Metazoa > Chordata > Mammalia > Carnivora > Phocidae > Mirounga > Mirounga leonina. Next base: position 2,747,226 of record NW_023270433.1, read on the forward strand.
TCCCCCAGGAGAGCCCCGTGCAGCCACATGAGGATTTATTCATGTGTGCCTCTGTTCAGAGATGCCTGGGTCCTCTACAGCTCGGAGCCATCACCCGCAGGCTGAGGTGCCCCCCCAGTGCCTGATGGGGCCCTGGACACTCGTCTCCATGGGGCATGTGCCTGGCAGTGGACTTGCTGGGTCATTGACAAGGGATCCCACCGCCACTGTGGACAGCAACCTCCCGGCTGTCCTTACTCCCAGTCTCCCTGATGAAAGGCACGGCTTCTCAGGTCGGTCTCTCCTGCCCCCTGAGTCCTGTCCCCTCCCTCCTGGATGTTTTGCTCCTCCTGGCCTGTGGTCTCGCCCCTGCGTCCCTTCTCCTGGCTAACAGCAGAGTTATGCTTTCTAAAAGCGTCGGGGCAAAGTCCCATTGAGCAGGCAGTTGGGGAAGGCTCGAATTTGCAGGGCCCTGCAGAACACAACCTCCCCAAGTCCCCATGGGGCTTGGCTGCCCGGCACCGGGGCCCAGCCATCGTCCTGCCCCGAGTTACTGCCCCAGCCCCTCGGGCTGGCGTCCGCAGGTTGAGCCCACCTGAGGGATTCCCACAGATTTTCCAGCTGGGAAGGTGCCGACCTTCCATGGAAGGAGTCCCGACAGGGGATTTGAGGGTCAGCCAAGATTCGGAGACTGGTGACTCAGGCTTGGAGGAAACTCAGCCCGCCCAACCCTCGGGTTCTCCTTGCCCCTCCCCTGCACACTCTCCCTGAAGACTAGAGCCCTGCTAGCCCCATGCACCTGAGGGCCAGGCACCCTGACACAGGAGGTGATTCACACCTCCGAGGGGAGGGGTCTGTGGGCTCTTACAAGCCCCTTCCTCACTGGATCCCTGGGGCCTCACCAAGTCCCTGGGGAGGAGGGGTCAGGAGCGCGCACCTGCACCCTCCTCCAGGGGCCATGGAGTCTAACTACCCCTGGGACGGGTAGCACTTGTAAGATAGCCCCTTGTATGTCCCTGTGACCTCAGCCGGGGGCTGCTGCCATCCCTGTCTCTGAGACCCAGGCCCTGGGAGGCTAAGATGACACACTCGGGCTGAGGGGCTAACGTGGGCAACGGGGTGGCGGGGCTCGGGCTCCCAGGTCCATCCACTCCCCCGGTTCTGGATCTTGGGGGAGGGAACTTCCTAGATGGTGCCGTCCCTGGGGAGGGAGGAGGTGGATGCAGGGTGGTGGGGCCCACATCCTCTGAGGACAAAGCCCACACAGTCACAGCCCCGGGGCCTGGCCGCAGCAGCTGCCTCCTTGGGATGGGAAGCTCATGGGAAGCTCAGAGGGCCCCGGGGTCCCCTGAAAGAGCCCCCGCCTCACTGCTGGGTTTGTGAGGGCCCGAGCCACCCTCCCAGCACACTGTGGCAAACAGTGATCCGGTCAGCACAGAGCGAGTGCCTGCTGTGTATGGGGCACCGCACCTGCTGCCAGGGACAGACACGGACACGCGCGACTGGTGAGCACAGGCACGGAAGGCTTCCTGGAGGAGGCAGCATAGCCACGCCGAGGGGAAGGAGGGGGTCCAGGCAGGGCGTTCCCACAGAGGAAGTGCTTGTACAAGGGCCAGGAGGCTGCAGCTGGAGCCTGAATGTGTGAGAGAATGTGTGTGTACGTGAGTGTGTGTGTGAGTAGAAGGGAGTGTGTGCATGAGTGCGTGAACACAAGTATGAGTCTGAGTGTGCAGATATGAGTCTGAGTGAGTGTGAGTGTGTGCGTCTATGGGTGTGAGTGTGCATGTGAACACAGGTGTGAGTCCAAGTGTGTGGATATGAGTGTGAGTGTGTCTAGTGAGTGAGCGTCTGGCTCGCACGTGGCAGGTCAGCAGGGCCTCGTGGGCCACGACAAGGTGATTAGGAGTCAGGACAGAATCCTGAGGCCTGGGGGTGGAGGCTGGATGGAGGCTGGAAGTGGCCGGGGCACCAGCTGGAGGCCGGGACAGCGTGGCGAGGACAGGGGGCAGTCCTGGCCGGGGCGGGTCACTGGGCCAATCTGAGCCGTGTCAGGCAGAGAAATGTTTTGTATACATGTGTATTAGTCAGCGCTTGCTGCATAACAAACCACCCCCGAATTCAGTTGGTTACAAGAACCCACAGTGCTTTCCTCACCGGTGGGTCTGTGGGTCCGAGGTAGGTGTGGGGGGCCAGGCTGCAGGCTGGGTTCGGGTCTGCTCCTGCATCTCCTCCTCCTCGCATGCTCCTGGGGGCAGATCTCTAGAGCAGAAGAGAGCAAGCCAGCTGCGGAACCAGGGGGAGGGCCTGGCCCGCTCGCCTCCACCGGCCATCCCTTAGTCCCTTAGTCCAGGCCTGTCTTGCCGCCCAGCCCCACGGGGTGGGGCAGGGAAGTCCCTCCACCAACAGCCGGAGGTCAGGGAGCAGCGGGGAGCTGTCAGAGGGCAGGAGGAGCTGGGCACCCCACCCAGGGTCCCACCTTCCTCACAGGGCGTTGGGAGGATCACTCCAGGCTCAGGACACAGAGGAGCAGACCCCGCCCATCTGCCCAGAAGGACTTGGCAAGCTCTTCCAAGTACCTTCTAAATGGGGGCTAGTAGGGGGTCAGGGTGCCCTGAGCTTCGCTCCACTGAGCCCCTGATGCAGGGACTCCACCGTCCGGGCGGGAGCACCCTCTGCTCAGGCCAGCGGCCCAGCGGGACCCGGCACTACGGCGATTCTGCCTTCTGGGGTCTGTCTGGCCTCCAGCCCCTCCAGCCTTCACCTTTGCAGGAACACGTGGCCTTGAACACAGAGAGCCTCAGGGAGGTGGGTGCCTCACCACCTCTGGGGGCTGCCCCACAACCTGCCAGCAGCCTCTCCCCGCCCAGCCCTCCAGAACTGTGCAGCATCCTAGCCCTCGGAGCCTGGGGGGACAGCCCAGGCAGCAGCCTCAGAAACGGGTACAGAAATGCTGGATTGACTTGTCAACCTAGCTGCGCAGTGGACAGGGAGGGAGGGGGGAGGGAGGGAGCCCCAGGGGCAGACGGGGGCCTGGGGCCCAGTCTGAGGCTCTGGATCAGCCTCACTGTGATGAAGAAGACTCCCCTCTGCCTCCCTGCTGGAGGCTACGCAGCTTCCCTTACATGCCCCTGGAGACAGGTGCTTCACTCCTGATTGAGGCAGTGGTTAGAAGCATCTTCCTCATTTGACCTGGCTGTGCCCTGGGGTCCCACTTCTGCCTCCACAGGGCAGATCATCAGCGTGTGTTGAGCACCTGCTGAATGCAGTGCCCCGCCCCACAACACAGAAGCCAGTGCCCACAGACGAGGGAGGAGGGAGAGGAGAGAGAGGGTGGGGGAGGGGGACAGAGGGAGGGAAGGGAAAGAGGAGAGAGGGGAGGGGGAGAGGGGGAGGGGGACAGAATGAGGGGGAGGGGCAGAGAGGAAAGAGAGGGTGGGGGGTGAGAAAGGGAGGGAGGGGAGAGGGGGTGGGGAGGGAGAGATGGTGGGGAGGAGGGAGAGGGAAGGGGGTAAGAAAGGGAGGGAGGGGAGGGGGGTGGGGAGGAGGGAGAGGGAAGGGGGTGAGAAAGGGAGGGGAGAGGGGAAGAGGAGGGGAGAGGAGAGAGAGGGAGGGAGGGAGGCAAGGAAGATAGAGAAGAGAATGAGAGAGGGAGGGGAGTGGGGAAGAGGGGTGAGAGAGGGAGGGGACCGGGAGGGGAGGGAGGAGAGGGGGAGAGGGAGCAAGCTTCTGTCTGCTGTCTGTCTTGGCACCACTTAGCCAGAGGGTTACAAAGCCCCCAAGGCGATCAGGCCCAGGGGAAGCCATAAATCTCAATGACCCCCCCCAAGTTTTCTCCCCTCCTGAAACAACAGATATCATTTCCTTTGTTGCAGCCCAGACTCCCAGAGGGTTTTCTGATAAAAAGCCACTTCTTCAAAACATCAAACCCAAGTCCTTTCAGGCAGCCACAGGGTCAGCCTTCCCTCCTGGGGGTGGAGACACGGGCCGGATGTCTAGGAGGGCCTGCCCGCCTGTCTGCCCAGCGGAGGGTCCACGCCAAGGCCGCGGGACCTGTGATCGTGTCCTGGCCTCCTTGATTCTGCCACGACACCACTGAGGGATGGCCGGCTGATCTCAGCTTCGTTACCACTAGCAGCGAGGGGCTCACTCCCCATCAGCGCAGGCTGATCCTGGGAGGACCCTTCCAAAGGGGACTGTTTCCCACGTGGCTTCAGATCTGCCTCCTGTAGCGGGCCCCAGATCCTGGCTCCCTCGGGGGACACCCGGAGTGCCCTCTCCTCGGTGCCTGTGTTGTGACCCCTGGCAGCTAGGACCCACTGAGACATGGAGTGGGGACCCTCAGTCGTGGGGAGGGGAGGGGCGGGGTGGTTTCGTTCTGGGCAGGCTTTATCCTCAGACACTGCAAGGGTTTGGGAAAGCCCCAGAAGGGTGAGCCTCTCTGCCCCACTCTTTCCAGGTGGGGTGCTCTCTTCAGCGGGGGAGCCCCACCTCCATCCTGCCTGCAGGTCCCCCACCCCCGAATTCTTTTGCAGCCCCACCTCCCATACCCCCACTGCCCATGGAGGTAATACCTGTGTCCCCCTCACTGGGAGGAGCCTGGGGCTCTGGGGCCTCCCAGGAAGCAGTGGGGTCGGGCAGGGCCCAAAGGAGATCCCTCAGTCTCTCCCCGGTCCTGCTCTGGGAGCAGTTGCTTAGGCACCTGCTGGGTCCTTCCTTCTAGGCACGACCCCACTGGCCCCTCACAGTAGGGGTGGGGCAGCTTCTGCCACCCCATTCTACAGAGGGGGAGACTGAGGTTAGTAGGGGACTGCACGGCCCCTCCTCAGGGAGGCCTTCCCCACCTGCCCTGCAAGCCGCAGGGGAAGCTACACCTCCGAACTCTGGGCTCCACCTGGGGGGAGGCCAGCGCCCAGAGTCCTCCCCAGCGGGCTCCTGAACATGCAAATACCGTGTCCTCTCGAAGGCCCAGAACGCCTCTGGGCCACACGTCTTGTTTCTGCCCCTGAGCTCACTCTGCGTGGGTTTGTCTTATGTTCGAGGCATGAACTTGCTCCTGAGCAGGGTCCACGGGGCTGGGCGGTCCTTGCAATCGGTGGGCTCTGCAGGAAGGAGCCAGTGTCGAGGGCGGGCGGCCCTTGCGGGCTGGAGAGCCCGGTCTGCCTGCTCCCCTTCCTCCACATCTGGGGTCGCTCGGATGTGGTCGCAGGAGACCTGCAGAGAAAGGAGCACGCAGCCCCAAGCAAGCTCAGCTGCTCTCTGGACTGGAAACCTCAGGGCACTTGTACTCATCTCCCCTGCCCCCCACACAACCCTCACCTCGGGCACAGTCAGAGGAAACAGACTCAGAGAGGCTCAGCCACTGGCCCAGGGTTACTCAGCAAGTACACAGCGGAGGCAGGATATGAACTCAGCTCTGCCTGGGTCCTGAGCCCAGATTTGTGGCTGCACACAGGAGAACCTTCCTTTAAGGACATGGAGGGATCCTTGGAGGCCCCCCCTTTGCAGATGGGGAGACCGAGGCCCAAGGTCACGCAGTGAGCCAGAGCAGGCGGGGCCCTGGGTTTCTGGACTCCAATCCAGAGCGAGGACCCAGTCCCATGGGTCAAGCCCACAGCCCTCCCGCCTCGCCAAGGAACACGTCAGGAGGTCCCCTGTGAGGACAGCGGAGGGGTGCCCGGCCTCAGGAACAACCACCTCTAGCCCCATCCCAGAAGTGCCCATCTGGACACTGGTGCTGGCCTGACCCTCATGTTGGGCACCAGGGGCATCCGCCAGCCTCATGCCTGACTGTGTTGGGAACCGGGGCCCCAGCAGGTCAGGCATGAGCACCCTGGTGCTCCTTCGTGGGGCCTGGGAAGGGCCGAGTCATGCCCCAGGCCAGCCCGCGTCTGCACCAAGTAGCCCTTTTCCCTGCACGCATGGGCCTCGCGGAGGTGCAGGGAGCCCCTCCTGCCGGGGCACACGGACAGCACCCTACAGGAAGCCCCGTGCACACCGCTCAGTCCCACCAGTCAGTCGAGAAAATTTAACTCCTGGATAGCCCAAAGCCTCGCCATGAGTGTGGGGACGTTTTGATGGTTCCTTCATCCCTTCCTTTACTCCTTGAGCATTTGACACGGGCTGGACTCCGAGAGGCCATGGCAAGCCTGAGCGGCTTCTGGCTCCTGAGGTCTCTGGGCCTCAACATACGACTTTGATACCACGTGGCGGGGACTTGGCCGTGCCGAGCTCAGAGTGCGCATGTTGGGGGCCCAATCCAGACGGGGGTGAATCAGGGAGGGCTGCCTGGAAGAAGCCCCATCCAAGCTGAGACAGCAAGGATGGGAGGAGCTATCCAGATGGGGAGGAGGAGGAGGCAAAGGAACACCCGGCACCAGTAGGAAGAGCGGGTCCTGTGCTGGGGTCGATGGAAGCTGGTGTGGCCAGAGCGCAGAGTCGTGGAGGTGTGTGCAGGGCAGGGAGTTTGGACTCTGTCCTAAGGGCCGTGGGCATCTCCCCAAGCCAGGCTTAGTGCTGCACGCTGCAGATGTCATGCTGACCCCGAAGCCTGCGGCGAGCAGGGGTTTGCGTCCAGGGCTGCGTGGCCCAGAGACGGGACATGAGCAAATGAACTGGGGCTGGGGGAGCAAATAAGGAAATGAAATCCAGTGTCAGGGCGGGACTCGCTCCAGACCCCCAGGAGAGCAGGGCGCCGGCGCGCACCAGAGGAGACTTCCAGGCCCCGGTGGGCACGGCCCGGCGCGGCCCAGGTGATTCTCGGTGAGTCAGGGCCAGGACGCTCCCGGCTGGAGACGGGCTGGCTGCACCAAAGCCGAGGCGTCCTGCGGCCTGCACCCCACGGGGCGGCAACGGTGCCACGGGCCGGCTCCTCCCTGCCTGCCCACCGTCCCCCCTTCCACCGGACCCGCACAAACAGTGGAAAGCACTTCCCCGGCACCGGAGCCCCGCAGACGTGGGACAGGGCTTTGGAACGTCCTTCTGGTGGAAAATATATTGGAAGGAAATTGAGATATTCGTGGGCAGCGTGGCCCTCGAGCCCAGATCCAGCCCCAAACCGGGAAAGTGGGAAGAAGGCGTGACGGTTCCAGGGGCAGGTGGCCCCCCTCCCGCCGCTGTCCCTTTCCTCCTGCCTTAGGACGGGGTTCCCATCTAGAGGGGCTTCCGAGGACCCTCACCCTCCTCCTTGTTGGTGATATCTGGAGTGGCCGAGGAAGTGCGTGGAAATAATCTGCTGGCCAATCCAGAACCATCTAAAGCACCCTCCCCACAAACCCTCCCATGCTCATCAGGGGGCCCGAACACAGGCATCCCTCGCCCCTCTCTCCTGCTCCAGTCACCGCGGCCCTCCCCCCACGCGGCCACCGCCTGCGTGTGTCTTGAGCCTTGGCTCACAGCCAGGCCTCTCCTCCCCACCCTCTCCCCTCCCCTCGCTGTCTGACCCCCTCTGTCCACTTGCTCGACACCTGTCTCCCCTACAGCATAAGACTGCACGCTTCCTTTTCCTCCTTGTCCCACATCCGTCCCCACTCCCTGCGTGGCCGGGACCCCCCTCCACACATGCCTGTGCACACTGCTCACACGGACAGAGGAATGCATCCACTTGCACGCATGGGCACACATACACGTGCATGCACGTGTGCACGCTCTTGAATCCTGGCTTCAGGGTCTATTCTGGGCACCGTTCCTCCCTGGCCCAGCACCTGCATTGTGCATTCGCCCTTCACTTAGGAGACGGGCACAGAGATGTTGGTAACGGGCCACCCCGCCAACACACAGCAAAGATGGGATTCGAATCAGCACTACTTCTTCACCGCTAGGCCCACAGCCCGGGTCACAAGCGAATAGGGCTCCTGTGGCCACTGGGTCCTCACTGGAGCTTCTCCCAGGGTGAAGAAGGAAGACTTGGCAGACCGCCCCCCACTCCACGCTCGTGCCTGTCAGCACAACATAAAAGCTAATCTAGAAGTAAACAAATTCAGTGAGAGGAACAGAACCTTTTAAAAAGGAAAATTGAGATGCCCAAAGGGGGTGTCTAATTTTTATCCCATTTCACAATTGAATTGTAAATCTGTCTTGGAGCCGAGCTCCTGGGCCACCGAGCTAAGACATGGTTCAGAGGAAGGTCCCGGGGACTGCGGCCAGGCCCTCACGGGCTTTCTCCTCCAGCCCCTCCAGACCGCAGACCTATGTGGGCAGGGCCCTCCGGCCAAGGCTGAGCTGCGGGGCCCCGGCTCCGCATGGGGTGGCTGAGCCCTCAGCTCCGGAGAACAGGTGCGCTACTGAGCTGCCTTTCCGACCGCAGCGGGGCCACGTGCTTGCCTTCCCACCTCAGCTCCACGGCACCCTGGCCCAAAACTTGGCCTCTCGACATGAGCAGCTTTGTCCTGCAGCTGCCCGACCAGGGGAGGGTGGAGGGAGAGGCAGGCTGAGGCCACCGGCCCCTCCCACTGCCGCGGCTGCACCCCAGGACCGGGGGGGGCGGGGGCACTGCCACAGTTAACTTAGAACGGGCAGCACGGGGGCGTGGCGTTGACCTCTGGTTGCGCAGAACCGAGTGGCAGGAAGCTGGTGATGTTAAGCATTGCAAGGACAACGTGAGCTTTGCAGATGATGTTTCCATACGTTTCTGCACAGTCCCACCAGCCTCTTCCACGGCCCGCGCTCCCGTTTCATGCGCATCCCACGTGGGCTGTCACCCTCGGCACCCCCCGCCGCTTGCTGAAGGCAGCCCCACCACCCTGGCGAGGTCCCAAGAGGTCCCCATGAGGACATGGAGCCTGGGCCGGGGACAGGAAGCAAACAGGGGCCCGTCTGACAGATAACAACGGGGCTTCCTGCAGGGGCGCCCCTCCTCCTCATGCCCCTCGTGTCAGGCCCGGAGAGCATCCATCCCATTACTCAGACCCGCATGACGAGCCGGTAGCTGTGGTCATGATAAGCGGGCTGCCCTCGGCCCTCGTGGGGCAGTGCCCGTGCCCGCGACTGGGAAGGGCAGCCTGACCCCGTCCCGACGCCCAGACCGTACAGCAGCAGAGCCGGGATTCAGACCCAGTTTCTGACGCCCAAGCCTCTGCTCTCAACCCCACTTTGAATCGCCTCCCACGGATTTCAGGTTGCGGTCACCTCTGCACCACCAGACGGCAGGTGGGGCCCAGCTACCAAACAGCCAATCCTGTTCTTCCAGAAAGATCCCGTCCACCCTACAAGCCTCTCAGTGGCCCCAGGCCTCGCCCACCGATGCCGGCATTTGTCCAGTGATCCTGACTCATGTGCGAGAGAGCAGGACCAGAGGAGCCTGGGGGATAGCCAGCCTGGACGAAGCAGTGACCCCCAAGGTCCGGGGCCTTCTATGAAGACAGACTGTGACGGTTCATACCTGGAAGGGGCACCTGGAGGAACAGCCCCAGGCCGACCCCACACCTGCTGATACCTCCTGCAGGTTCTCCTCCCCCTGGGTGGGCCACTCTGGCTTCTCTGTTCCTGAAGGCTGCCCCTCTTCTGACATTTGAGAAGGTTCTTGTGACAAGAGCGTGCATGACTGTCTGAGGACTAATGCACAGATACCCCAGGGAACCCCCCAGCCTTTAGGTCCCAAAGCTGAGGGGTTACAAACGCATTCTCCAAGCTTCAGGTCAGACCATGGTGAGGGGGGATGAGGTTACGGAGTTCTCCCTTCATTGAACTATCAGTGACGCAGAATTTCCATTCCCCGGTACCCACCCCCTCCTCACCCACCTGATCTCAGGAATTGCTTCCATCCACGGTAGCTGGAGCCTCAGCTCCTGGAAAGCATCACAGAAGGCAAGAGGGTGTTTGTTAATAGATAGGCCAGCCATCGGCTCCCCCACAGGTGGCTCAAGAGATAGGTTTTTAGGATTCTCTGTGAAAGTGTGCAATTTCTTACTTGAACTAAAACGGTAGAAGAAAAACATCCGTCCATCCATCTGCCTTGCCACTCAACTATCCAACCATCCACCTGCCCACCCACTCACCCAACCATGTACCCATCCATCCATCTATCCATTCATCCACTCATCCACCCTACCACCCACCCGCCTACCAACCACCGAGTCACATATCCATCCATCCATCCATCCTACTGTCCAATCATTCATCCATCCACCTACCCTACTGCCCACTCATCCATCATCCATCCATCCATCCAGCGACCCACCCCACTGTCCAATCATCCATCCATCCACCCACCTACCTTACTGTCCATTCATCCAGCCATTCATCCAGCCATCTAACAATCTATCCATCTACCCATTTAGCCATTCAGAATTCACTCGGCACCCCCCTTGTATCCACTAGTTCCAGAGGGTACAGATACGCCAACCCAAAGCCTGCCAGTGAGAACAAACAGATATAAAAACAAACACTTATAAAACACAGTCAGGAGGACAGGTTTTCCCCATTGATGGAACTTACCTAAAGGGACTATGTGCGAGGTTGTGCAGTACACGGTCCCTGCCCTGCCTCACCAGGAGCTTCCTACTGGGAGCCCCTTTGCGGCCTACCCTGGTGCTTCCTACCCCCTTACTTTTGCATGTTCTAGAGGTAATACCCTTCCCTCTTGTCTGAATAGCCACATCCTACCTGCCCTCAAGGCACAGCTCAAAGGTGAACCTTCCTGCCTGCTCCTGTGCTCTTGCCGAGGCATTTACCACACTGCATGCAAAGAGCCTAAATCGTCTGCACCCTTCTAGACTGGGGCCTCCCTGGAGGGGCAGAGACTGGGTTCTGTTCACGGGTTCATGGCTGCATCGGGGATAGAGCCCATGCGAGAGCTGATGCTCTCAAGAAGTGTTTATGGGACGGAGGGTGGGAGGGTGGGAGAAACGGCCAGAGCCCCCTTCCTGACCCGCCCATCAGAGTCTTCAGGCTGCTTGGCCTTCTAGGTCTGGGGAGCTGCCTTCCCTCCCCTCTGTGGACCCTCTCAGGAGACCTGCTGCCTGCCTTGAGGACCATTCTCTGAAGCCTTGGGAAAGATGGCCCATGCTGCCCCAGCCCCAGGCCCAGCCGATCCCCATGTCCTCCTGTTCACTCCCAGACCGGTCTCCCAGCCTGGCACTGAGCGAAGCCTTCTGGGGAAGGGGGCTGGCCAGGCTCGGCCTCTGGAATTTGAGGAGCCTTTGGAAAACCCCTGGTCCAACCTACCCAGCCAGTTCCCCTGCACAGGTTCCCACGCACCGAAGCATTTGGGAGTTACTTTGAGGGATGGGCCCATTTCTGGGGCCCATCAGAGATCCCAAGAGATAGGGCTCCAGGGTTATCACCTCTCGGAGAGGGTCACTTAGAAAGCCTGCCTGTCGGAGAACTCTAAAGCCAAGACCAAGGGCCACGGCCTTGACCATCCGCCCTGGGCACGAGAGACCGTGTTTCCCGGCATACACACACTGCTTAATGTTTAACTTCCCGAGAGATTTTCCAACCAATATTGACATTAACTTTGCACAGATAAGAATGTTCAGAGGCGCCCACCCAGAAATCCATCGGGCACCAGCCCAGGTGCGACACACCCTCTCTGGCCTTGAGGGTCTCGTCCTGCCCCGTCCAGAGGCTGATGGTAAAGGGCTATGCTGGGTTAGGGGTGCAGTGGGGATCTCAGGGCACCGAGCCCCATTCTGACTTCCCCTCTGCCAGGTGTTCCTAGACTCTGCTCAAAGCACGTCTCCCGCCCGGCCCCCACCAGGAGGAGCACTTGCTGAGATGGTCCCTGGGTACCTACCTGTCCCCTTCACTCTCCTGGGGGGCTGGGAGATAAACCCCACTTTCTTAGCCAGGCCCCCCCTTAAAGCAGACCTGGAGACAAGGATGTAGGTGCAGGCACCTTACCAGAAGCACCGTGGGGAGGGCAGCGGGGAGGCGAGAAAGACGGGGAGGTGAGACAGGTGCTCTCGCAAGGGGGCTTGTGAGGCAGGGGTCAGGGGCTCGGTCCCCTGCGGGGCTGTGGGAGACTGCAGAGTGCACCCAGAACTGCCCCCTCCCAGGGGGCACCTAGCCTGACCCACCAACACTCTGGCTGAGGATCATTTGTGGCATGAATTTCTCGGCACCTCCAGCAGGCCTCGCCCGCAACCGAGGAAAGGGGACAGCCTCTGACCTCCACTCTCAGGGGACCCCCGGCAGACCGGGTGCTGTGAACCCTCCTGCCCTCACTCCCGGGCTCACCCTGCTAACTCGGGAGAGCTCTACCAAGAGATGTGACCACCCCCATTCTAGAGATTAGGACACTGAGGCCCAGACTGGTCACGGGGCCTGGCCCGGTGGCACAGCCAGTGCGTGGTAGGGCTGGGTTTGCCGGACCCCTAGCTGCATGGTGTGCTCTGAACTGATGGGCCGCACTCCCTGAATGTCCAGCCATGCAAGCTCTGCTGTATGCAGGCCTCGGAGCTCCGAGTCGGGAAGAAACCCAAGGTGGCTGCCTTCTCCTGAGCCGTGTCCAAGGAGGCCACCCGTGGGGGCAGGAGACCTGGGATGGCTAGCTCTGCCTCCTTGGCGGTGGGACCTCGGCCAACATGGAAACCCTCCCTCTTTCCGTCGGCAAATGGGGGGAGGGGGCTCGGGGCTGATGAATGCAGGCACAAACCTACGTGGAAACTCTGAGAACATTCCTGAGGACGGCCAGGCTGACCAGCTTCTCTGGAGAGTCTCGGACAAAAAGTCCAGTGCTTTTCCTTATGGAAAACTCCACTGGTGATGAGGCCGAAGGCACGCTCAGAATAACTGGCAGGGACACAGGGAGCCCAGGGCCCTGCCTGCGGACCAGGCTCCTGGGGAGGCAGCGCCCCCCAGAGGTGTCCCCGCGGCCCACCCCTTCGTCGTGCTGCCGTGGGGGCCGAGTGCACAGAGCGAAAACCAGCCGTCCCTCCCTCCCCGGGCTCTTGGCCACTGGGAATCTTTTCTGGAGCGACGCCTGTCTCCCCAAGCCTCCATGTCGCCTGGGCCCGGAGCTTCTAAAAGCCCCCAGAGAAGGTCAGCGAGCGGGTGTGCGGAAGCTGGGTGCAGAGCTGGAGCCCCGGCCCTCCCATTCAGAGTCGCGATGGGCTGGGCTGCTGGGGATGCGTGCGTTCTGTGCAGGAACCTTGACATCAGCCCATCGAGCTTTCTGGAGCACCTGAAGTATCAGCCAGACCAGAGGACACCCGCGGAGGGGAGGCCACCACGGTGCTGAGCAGCTCGGCAGGGGTTTGTGGTCTGGAACCCGGGCAATGCAGGCACAGACCCCGCCCCAGGTCCCACGGGGGTCTCTGGGACTGTGCTCTGTTCTGGGGTGGGAAGCTTGGCCTGAGCACCCTGAGCAAGCCAGGGGGCCGCCCCGTTCCCTTGCAGACCCCGTGCCCAGTGAGAAGGGAAGGTGGATAGCCATTGTCAGCCCCGCACAAGCCGAGGGTCCCCAGCCGGCTTCCTCCGTGGGCAAGGTGACGCGGGTTCTTCTAGACTCTGTTCTAGGCTCATCTCTGCAGAAGGAACTCCTGTTGGCGCCCGCTCGGCTCTGGCCAAGTGCACTTGTTGCGATGCGTGCTTCGGCCCGGCCTTTTCCTAAATCGCCGTGGCTTCTGCGCAGAGCCCCAGCCCTGCCCCGGCCTCCATCTGCAGCCACACGCTTCCTGCCCACCTGCCAGGGCCCAGCCCGCTGCCAGCTGCAGTGCCTTCTAGACTCAGAGACAACAAACTCCGTGCTCTCTGAAAGAGGCTGGATCCCAGAATCAGAACGATGTGAATTAAAATCCCGGTCCTGGTGTTTTACTAGCCATGTGCCCTGAGACCGGCGGCCTAGTCTCTGTAGAACGGACGGGCTAATTCTACTTCGCCGCAGGACCCACCGAGGGGAGGCGAGCCCTGTGCGCGGTGTGTGTGCGAAGTCACTGTTGGTAAAACCGTTTTATTTTCACGTGTTCATCGTGCATCTCTCCAGCAGCCCGGCGGGGCTCACGAGATTCCCGGAGCCGACAACGCGGCCTTCCAAAACTCCCCGTGGTTTTGGCCTCTGTCCCACGGTGGGGCAGACCGAAGTCCAGGGGCAGGGACTGAACCTCTGGGAGGTGTGTGAGGGTCTCCCCAGGGCTGTCCTCCGGGGACCTTGCCCCCAGCCCCCATTCCACAGATGGGAACATCGGGGCCGGGAGGTGAGGGACTGGTACCTCTCACTGCCCATCAGAAGCAGGGCCAGGGACAGACGCCAGGTCTCCTGCTTCATCAGTAGGCGGGGAACCCCGAGGTTGGGGGCCTGGGGAGGTGGGGTGCCCCCTCCCTATGCACCCTGACCTGGCCCCACTTCACCCATAAGTCCAGGTCTTGGCTGTTGCCCAACAACTCTGGAAGGAGACTTGGTTCCGTACTGTAATGGTTTTGCCAGGAACATCTTCTCTGCTAGGCACCGTGCTAGACCCTCCAGAAATTTCTGAGGGAAAAGAGACCCAGGCCAGCCCCTCTGGCCACCACGGTCTGGGGGGTGGGGGGGATGCACACAGACTCCTCACAGACTCCAGAGGAATTGATGTGGTTTGTGGGAGAGGGACAAACCCAGTGCCCCAGAGAGAAGACCCTCTCCCGCCCCCGCGGAGCCAGGAGAGGTTGACTCGCCCTCCCGCACGGCCCACCGCCCACCGAAGATGACTGTGGAATCTGGGGCGAGCTTGGGCCCCAGTCTCTAGGTACAGGGGAGGTGAAGCCCTCACCCACAAGATGGCCCAAACCCACCCTGTCTCACCCGACCAGCATTCATTCACGCAAGGAATGACCACCCAGCCCCTGCAGCTCACCTGTCAGCTCAGGACTGGCACGGCCACCAAGCTCACCCCGTCCACCCCCCTAGGCTCACAGACCAACAGGAACCCCATCCTCTTGCCTGGACCAGCAGAGCCAGGCACAGGCCTGCCCAGAGCCCCCCAACCCCCAGGCCCTTCCTCCTCCCTCCGAGGGACTAAAGGAACACCCATTCCCCCGCCTGACAGTCATTAACCGTGGCCACTGAGCTTGGCCCCCCAAGAATGCAGTGGTGAGCAAGGTGGGTGTGAGTCCTGTCCCCGGAGGCTACTCTCTGGTCTGAGTCCATGTGGGGTTCCACAGCCAGGAAGTCAAGACCCCTGCTCAGCTACATCCACACCCCTCAGAAAAGCCTCAGCTTCTGCTATGGACCCACGGCGGGGATAAAACCACCCTCTTCCTCTTTCACAAGGAAACATCTGACAAAGCAATGCTGGACTCTGCTCCAGGAAAGCCAGTCCTCCAGGTGAGTGCTCTCTTGCAGAGTCACGACGACAAGCTCACCAGGCTTTCTTTCCTTGCCGGGGCTGCTAGGAAGCTCGGGCTCACATTAAGTGCCCAACAACACATTCTCTGGTTCCTGAGATGACTCTCTTCCCCTATCTTTCCAGAGTATTCCTGAGCTTTTCCTTTGATTTCTGTGTTTAAGTTCTGTTTCAGTATGTATTTTTGTCAAGAAGATTCCCAACTTAGACATAGAAAATGTCTAATTGTGTGATATCCCCAGCCACCTATCTTTGTATAATAAATACCTTTCAGCTGTGTCCTCAGAGCGCTGGTAAACGCACACACGCACACACACAATCTTCAAAGCCCTCCCCTTAGCCCTCTCTCCTGGATACATCACACCCTAAAGGTACGAGTGTGCGCACGCAGGTGTGCGAACAATCGCGTATTGCTTGTGCGCTGGACGGAACGAAGCAGAATCGCGAATGCGTGGTGTAAGCAAGCAGAGGAGGGAAGGAGAGAGGCCCTGCTGAGCGGCTTCTCCAGAACTAGATGACGCTGGGGGGGTGGGGGGGGATGGGAGAGGGAAGGCTGGGGTGTCCTCAAATTCTATTTTGGATCGTGAAAGGGAAGACGGACCACACTGCCCTCTGTTGTGACTACAATTACAGCCCTCCCCGCACCCACGGGGCCAGGCAGCGGTGTGTGGACACGGGCGGGTGGGGGACCCTCATGGCCACCCTGGGAAGTGGCTGACAGAGGCCCGGGGCCTGCTTTGCCCCTACGAATGTACAGCCTCAGGGGTCTCCTCCTGGCCCCCAGTTGTGCACCTGGCAGACGGGAGTTAGTGATTGTTCCTTTCAGAGGAGAGAGAGTATCCACCACTTGGGTCAGTTGGCATCACTTTCCTGACTCTGGGCTCCCACCCTATAGACTCTGGCCCCAGAGAGGACCCCACAAAGAGCAGGCCCAAGCCCGATGCCCCACTCTGGGAGGTGTGAGGGAGCCGCACCGGCCATTCCCCTCCTTTTCCCCTCCATACTCGGGGCTCAGTGAAGGTGGAGACCCGCCCTTCACCCCACAGGCAAACCCAGCACCAGGAGATACTGTCCCCACCCCAGACCCCTTCACAGCACCCCGTCCCAAGGTCACACCCTTCCCCGCCCAAACCCGTGCAGTCGATGAGCCCACTCATGTGGGGACAGTGACAAGTTCCACCCAGGATGGAGGGGCCGCAGGCGTCTGGCCACACAGCCCCCGGGGCCCAGCACGCGTCCTAGGATCCCTGGGAAAGCCACCCGGGCCACATTGTGGAGCCTCCTCAGCTAATCCTTAAAAACAATTCATCCCCACTGCAAAGGGCAATAAAGAAAGGATAATCAGTGTTAATATTACTTATGGTTATTGATTTCAGCTTTAAAGAATTGATTTCCAGTCTGGGCCCCTTTTATGAGGTTCTTTGCAGAAGACACATGGATGCAGCCCACCACCATTCGTGGACGCTGCCCCCTCCCCAGGCCCCGGCTGCAAAAATCCCCCCAAGGGGAAGGGACGGTGGTGGCCAGAAGGGCAGCCGGGTGGGGGGCGGGGGGAATGCTGCGAAAGAGACACTTCGCTACCCTGTCCTCTAGCAGGTGCAAACGTCCAGGGCTGGGAGGATCCTCATTTGTCCAGGGACCACCTGCGGTTTCTCTGAGCTCACCACCCCAGGACGGTCCATAATATTTGTGGAGCCTTGCTCCCTGGGCTCCTGCTGAGCTCTCCCCACCCGGAGGCCTTCCCGTGCCCACGCAGACCCTCTAATCCCCCACCCCCATTTCTCCTGGAATCCTCAGGGTTAGTGGGGGCCCTGCTGTGGGCTTCCACGGCCCCTGGGCTCCCACCCACCACAGTGCTGCCAAGTGCCCACTGAGAAGCCTGGGTCCCACAAGCGTTTCTGAGCACCTGCTAGGTGCCCAGTTAAAGGATCCTAGAATGTCAGATTTAGAGGACAATGTGACAATTTAGAGACACGTTAGAGATGGGGACATTAAAGCCCAGAAGGGAAGGGAATTTCTCAGAGTCACTTGTCCCCCTGCTCTCTCTGGGGGCACACAGACCACACTATTCTGCCAAAGGCAGGGGCAGGAACGGGACAGAGCCTCTGTCTTCTCCAGGGCTCTTCTCATCTACTAGCAGAACACCGCCTCCCAGGCACGGGCCTGCTCTCTCACCAGGCTAGCCTCCTAGGAGGGACGAGGCCCTCACTCTCACGCTCTCTCCCTCTCTCCCCGTCTCTCTCTCTGTCTCTCTCTCTGTCTCTCTCTCTCTCCCCCCAGCGTTAACTGCTTCAGGTTCAAGAAAAGCCAAGGCCTCAGATTTCTAGTTGTCTCCAAAGAACAATTTCTTGCAAATGATGGGATGCCAGGATTCATTCGCTCATTCCCTTAAGAATTCATTTACTTGTTGAAGTCTTTACCATGCCCCGGCACTAGGAATACCAAAGAAGGGCCAAAACGGGACACAAGACAAACGCAGGCATTTTGTAATGGCCTTAAAGGAATAAAAACCGCAGCCCTCAAGAAGAGTCGAGGGGGGCGGGAGCCTCTGCGCCCTGCGGAGGTGACGGTGACTCCCCGGACGCGTGGACGTGCTGCCCCACTGCACACGTGTCCGCCCTGGGGGTGCAGATTCCAGGATCCGCTTTGCGGGTGAGGCCCCTCCCTGAACTCCCGGGGCCTTGGCAGGCTCCCATCCCACCCCAGGCCAGCCCTCCGCACTGGCCATGCCCTCCTTCCTTTGACCACCAGGCCCTGTGAGAATCCGCCAGAGCCCCTAGTCCTCCTCAGAAGTTGTGTGTGATGTCGGGAACTGTGGACCCTGCAGGCCTCCCCACACCCCCCAGGGTTTTCGGGCACAGGTGGGAGCTCCATTTGCATGCCTCCATCACAGCACCCAGCAGTTACCTGAGATTACCAGTTTGGTAATCTGATCCCAAAGCTCCGATCCTTCCCCAGGGAGTCCATGACCACATTCCTCTCGCCAGGCCCCCAAAGACAGTGCTGGGCCTGGGGGCCTGGACATTTAAGGGCACGCCCCGCCCCACCCAGGATGCAATGTAGGGTTCTTCGGACACTGAGCAAGCAGTTCCCCTCTTCGCTCCAACCATGTGCTGTGACACTCCCTCTACCAGAGCCCCCCCAACCCCCATCCCTTCCTTCTGGTTTCCAAGCCTCGGGACCCAAGCCCAAGTCCACTCCTTGAGCTGTCTCTGTGCTTCACAATTGGCCCCAGGGAAGATAAAGAGGTCCAGCAGCAGTCACCAGCCTGCCCAAC
Source organism: Mirounga leonina (assembly GCF_011800145.1). Classification (NCBI taxonomy): domain Eukaryota; kingdom Metazoa; phylum Chordata; class Mammalia; order Carnivora; family Phocidae; genus Mirounga; species Mirounga leonina. Next base: position 2,765,739 of record NW_023270433.1, read on the forward strand.
GTGGGACAGTTTCATGTTATTGTGCCTGGGTCTCAGATGACAGTGACCATTCTCTTCCCACCATGGCTGAGCCACAAAAATAGAGTAACCTCCCTGGGCAGAGGGCTCGCCCTCCATGCCCACCTCCTTGCATTCCACTGAACGCACCATCCCTGCCCCAGACTTGGGAGGGGCAGCCAAGCAGCCTCCCCCGAGTGACCTTGCCTCCTGAGTGGCCGAGAAATTCTGCCCTGACTCGGTTATCGGGGAGTCAGCGGGCCTGCTTCTGTCCTCCGTAGACGCCACCCAGACCAGGGCCCGTGCACTCCTGCCAAATCTGGGAGCGAAGAACAGGGGGCCAGGTTGCGGGGGAGGTGTGGAGAGCGGGGCTGGCTGCTCCTGAGGCTGGGGGCCTGGGCCTGGGGGAGGGGGGCGGTTGGTGATAAACTGGGCCTTGAAATAATTATTATCTCAAACCCTCCTTAAAAACTACATAGGGCAAAATGACTTTAAATATTGTTTTAGCCTATTACCAGCCTATAAATTAATTGTTCACGGCACACAGAGGCACCGTGAGGGGGTGGCTGGGAGTAATTACGCACGAGGTGGGAAAGTCCCCCGAAGAGGCATATTTTACACTTAAATTATAATTAAATTCCGAGAAGTCTCCTCCACCCAGTGCACAGACAGAGTCTGCGTCAGCCTCCCCGAGAGGGGCGACTCTAACCGATTTATTTATTTGCTATTAGAAGATAAGAGCCCGTGGCCCATGGGGTCTGTGCTTCACTGGCAGACTTTGAAAAAGTCCGGATCCTGGCCTCTGCAGCAAGTCCCCAGGGCTCAGAACTGCAGTTATTAACCCCGAAGATCCAGAACCTACCCAGCAGCCTGCAGGGGAGAGAAGCACAGCGATCCTCCCGGCCCCGGGCCAGGGAGCCAAGCGTCAGGGCGCTTCTGGGTCTGCGAGCAGGGGCCACCCGGTGGGTGGAGGGAAGGGTGGCGGGCGCCCTGCGGGAGGCCTGCAGACATGCCCAGCTGAGCTGAGAGCCCGAATGCCCCACCAGGACGGCATCGAGAGGCAGCAGTGGTCTGCCCTGCGCTTCACGGCTCTCGGGGCCAGTTTTTGCTCTCTCCCCTGGAACGTGCCGGTGACCCATTTGAGGGTGGGGAGCAGGAGGGCGGCTTAGCAGTGTTTCCCCTTTAAGGCCGGTCACTGTGGCTGGTATCAAGGCGGGATGGTGACACTCACCGTCTGCGTCCTCTGCCACCATTCTAGACTCCTTGCTCTGCCGGTCCGGGAGGCTCACCTGGGGGGCTGATCCACCCCTCACCCCCCAGGGTTCGGAGCCCCTGGTGGCTAAGCCCTTCCCCGGCTGTGGCTGCTCATTGGTCTGCTCCCTGAGCGAACGGTGCACAGAAACAGCAAGAGAGGCCTTCAGCGCGCAAGCAGGTGCCGAAAGCGTCCTTTCCTGTGCTAGAATGTAGCAGCAGCGTGCGGCCTCCTGATGCTCGGGCCCGTTACCCCTGCGGGGTGGTCTCTGGGCAAAAAGGAGCCTAAAGTGACCAGTGGGTCGGCATTAGTTCACGTTTAATGTGGTTCTAATGGTGTCCCCCGGGGGAAGTGTCCCCTTCTGGGAGGCAGGACCTCTAGACCACAGAGCCCAGTCGTGGGATGGAGAGTACAAGTTTCCCCAGCACGTCGCTGAGCGTGATGGGGAGTGGGGCCCCTCCTACCGCAGCCTTGGCTCCCAAAGCCAGGACTCTGACTGCTGGGGGCACAGAAGCTTCCGTCCGAGAGGAGGGCTCCACGAGTCACGGGTGGTATCTCCAAGCTAGGTGTTCATAGGGCTGCTCATCGCTCCCTCAGGCCCGCACCTACCACACGTGCCATGATTACGGCCAGATGCCCACTGCCATACCTCCTCCGGGTATCATGTTTGCTCTCCTGTATCTAGTTTTCTTTCTTTCTTTCTTTCTTTTTAGGAGGGGGGAAGAGCAGAGGGAGAGAGAGAATCCCAAGCAGGCTCCACCCCCAGCACAGAGCCAGATGCAGGGCTCTATCTCACACCCTGAGATCATTACCTGAGCCAAAATCAAGAGTCTCACGCTTAACCGACTGAGCCACCCAGGTGCCCCTGTTTCGTTTCTTAAGGTGGCCCGCGAAGCTACGGAGTTGAGGTTCCTTTTCTGAGGTGCAGGCGGAGAGCCGTAAATCCCGCTCCAAGCACGGTCCTTGTGCTTTCATCCTCCTCCAAGTGCTATCTGGTTTCCCTTGTGATTGTTTTGACCCACTGGTTCCATAGGAGTGTGGTGTTTAGTTCCCATATTTGTGAATTTCCAAACTCCCTTCCAAATTAGAACGAATTTCCGATTTCATTCCATTGTGGTCGGAGAACATATTTTGTACAATTTCAATCTTTTTAAATGTACTGAGATTTGTTTTATGCGGTCTGTTAACATGCAGTCTGTCCTGGAGAATGTTCCATGAGCATCAAAGAAGGATGCATGTTCTGCTGGAACATTCTATAGATAACTGTTAATTCTCATTGGTAGGTTTGTTGGAAGTTTTCGGTTTCCTTGCTGATTTTCTAATTGTCGTATCCATTACTGGAAGTGGCATATCAAAGTTTCCAACTATGAGAGTTGAACTGTCTGGATCTTCTCTCAGTTCTGTCCTTTTTTGCTTCATGTATTTTCGGGCTCTGTTGTTAAGTGCATATATGTTTATAATTGTTAGATCTTGATGGATTATCATTAGAATCTCCTTCTTTGTCTCTAATAATAGTTTTTGACTAAAGTCTATTTTGTCTGACGTTAGTAGAACCATGCCAGCTCTCTTTTGCATACTATTTGCATGCAATATCATTTTCCACTCTTTTACTTTCAACCTACCTGGTATGCGACTCTTGATCTCAGGGTTAGGAGTTCGAGCCTCACATTGGGTTTGAAGATTATTTAAAAATAAAATCTTAGGGGCGCCTGGCTGGCTCAGATGGTTCAGTGTCTGCCTTTGGCTCAGGTCGTGATCTCCAGGTCCTGGAATTGAGCCCCCACATTGGGCTCCCAGCTCAGCGGAGAGTGCTTCTCCCTCTGCCTCTCCCCCACTCGTGGTTTCTCTCTCTCTCAAATGAATAAATAAAAACTTTTTTAAAAATCTTAAAAAATAAAATAAAATGAACTGAGTCTATTGTAAACAGCATACCATTGGATCAAATTATTTTATCCAATCTGCTCATTTCTTCCTTTTAATTGAAGAGTTTAATCTATTTACACTTAATATAAGTATTTATAAGAAAGAACTTCTGTCATTTTGCTATTTACTTTCTACATGTCTTTTTTCCTCCTCTATTCCTCCATTACCGCCTACTTTTGTATCAAATAGACTTTTTCTAGTGCACCATTTTAATACCAGTGTAATTTCCTTTGCTATATATTTTTTAGTTATTTTCTTGCAGTTGCCTGAGGATTGAAATTACCACCTTAATTCATAACAATCTAGTTCAGATTAATACCAATTTAGTTTCAGTCGTATATAAAAACTTGACCCCTGTATATCTCCATCTCCTACCATCATGCTCTTATTGTCATCCAAACTACATCTTTATACATTGAGTGCCTATACATCAACCTAGGTTTATAATGATTACTTTATGTAGTTATTTTTTTATTATTGACATATAATTAACATATAATGTTACATTAGTTTCAGGTGTACAACACATGATGCAGTGATTCTATACATTCCCCAGTGTTTTCTGCAACAAGAGTAGCCACCATCTATCCCATATTCCCTATGCCGTGCCTTTCATCTCCATGGCTTATTTATTTTATAAATGGAAGTTTGTACCTCTTAATCCCCTTTATTTGTTTCAAAGCAGTTATCTTTTAAACCAGATATTTTTTTAAAAGGAGTTACAAACCAAAATACATAATCTGCTCATTGTATTGAAGATTCCCTACGCATGACACATCACTTCTCTCTTTCTTTCAAAATTCTCACTTTGTCTTACAGCGTTTGACGGTTTGATTGTGATGTTTCTGAATCTCTGAGTTCCTTGAGCTTCCTCGATGTGTAATGTTTCTTATCAAATTTGGGAAGTTTTTGGCCACTATTTCCTCAAATATGCTATCTTCCCTTTTCTTTCTCTTCTCTCCTTCTGGAACTCCCATTACACATATTTTGGTATGTGTATCCCACAGGTCTCTGAGGCTCTGTTCATTTTTCTTCTCTTTTTCAGACTGGATAATCTTAACTGACCTATCTTCAAGTTTGCTGACTTTTTCTACTTCCTCAAGTCTGCTGTTGTACTGCTCTAGTGATTTTTTTTTTTTTCCATTTCAGTTATTGTGTTTTCCACTCCAAAATTTCTGTTTCTTTGTTATATTTCTGTCTCTCTCGATAGTCTCAGTTTGATGAGGCATTTAGTTCTTTCTAAAGAACTAAAACTATGAGACATAGTTTCCTTTAACTCATTGGACATATTTAAAATAGCTGACTTACAACCTTTCCTAGAAAGTCTAGTGTCTGGAGTTCTTTGGGGACAGGTTTTACTGATTTCTCTTTGTCTTGTGTAGGATCCATACTTTCTTGTTTCTTGGCATGCCTTGTCATTTTTCACTGGAAACTGGACGTTTTGAATATTATAATGTGGCAACCCTGGAGACCAGATTCTCTCCCCCGCACCCCCCAGGATTTGTTGTTGCTGCTATGTTCGGTCTTTTGTTATTGTTGTTGTTTTTAGTGATTCTTCTGAACTAATTCTGTAAAGTCTGTATTCTTTGTCACGTGTGGCCCCAAAGCCTCTCTTATTAGCTTATGGTCAGCTACTGATTAGACAGAGATTTCCTTAAAGGCTTCAGGCCAAAAAGAAATCTTCTAGCCTTTGCCAAGAGGCTCTGTGTGTGTTCACAGCACACCTTCAACACTCAGTCGGGTGGTCTCCAACTCTGCCTTAGCCTTCAAGTCTGGAGGTCAGCAGGAGGTGAGAGCTGGGGACCCTCTCAGCCTTTCCTGAGGATACGGTCTTGAATATGCACTTGGCCTGATAATATTCAATTATCTTGAATAATTCAGAGCTTTCCAAAGCCCTTAAGGACATCTCGGTCCCCAGCCTTCCTCCCAAACTTTGATCAGTCTTCTGTTTGCCCCCACTGTTATCCTTTACCACTAGTGGTAGTCAGTAAACAGTTTTTGACCAACGTCCCTGGGTGTGCATCTTTAGCACTAGGCCAATTCTGCGTTAGGTGGACTATCTTTTGAGCTGGTTTTCCAGAGAGTGCAAGACAAGTCAGAAATGATTGATTATGACTCTTTGTGAGTGAGGTCTGTTCTGCCTTCTCTAGTGTTGGGAACGTGGGCTCTTATTTTCATAGCTACTACTGAGCCGAAGAGCAGGGGATGGGGCTGGGGTAAGTTAAAATGCCATAAAGTCCACTGTTCTTCCTGAGAATCAGCTACATTTCTTAAATAACTATTCCCTGGGTTGCTGCAAGCCTTTGGTTGATTTCCAGCGGGCTGTAGTGACGGGGGAAGGAAAGTAGATACCAACAGATTTTGCCTGTTTTTTTTTTCATTGTTTTATAGAAGGGCAGAATTTAGAGTCCACCATTGTTGACATCACCCCACACTTACTTTAAATCGCTGAATCATCGTGCTCAGGCTCTCATTGTGTTTTCCCATCCACTGATAATACCCAGCAATAGCCACCCAAGGCCATACATAGTCTTTATAATGACTGCTTCTCCCGCCAAGTATCAGACGCTTGAGATACCGCAGTCCCTTCTACTGGTATGCCATCCCAGCCCACTACTGGACAAAGTTTTAACATTCGTGTCACTGTCACAAACCAGGCTCTGTCACTGCTTCACCTACAACCTGCCATTCAGCTCCAAAATCCCATTTTAGAATTTGCTTCCTGGGACCGCTTCCAGTATCAACGGCACGCTGCTCTTACCTGTCCTGAGTGCTTTCAAGTTTTGCATCACCCAGGCCATCAGATGTCCCAGTGGCCCATGGAGGTCAGGGTGAGGGACCTGACCCTTCAGTCAGATTCTCTAGGAACCAGACTCTGAAGTGCAGATTGGCAAGCAGGAGGCTTACTGTGAGGCAGAGCCCACAAGGGAGTGAGGGATAGAGGCCTGGCCAGAGGGAGGCCCGCAGCAGAGGCTTCAGCTGACCGCACGGGAGGCTTTGCAGGTGGGCTGGCCCTTTGCAGTTTCCCCAGTTAAGACAAGGGGACTTTGTGCCCCATACCTGCCGGTCTAGGATGCAGGTTGCACTTGGATGAGGCGGCCCCCTTCCACCCAGGCAATTCCTGGAAAAGTACTTAGCTGTGAGCTGTCAGCAGGCAACAATCCCAGGAGCTTGGAGGACAGAGACCTCAGTCCTGAAGTGGAGATGTGGGCGGTGTGTCATCACAACCACCTCTGTGGTTTAGCCCCAGCCTGCCAGGAGGCCCCTTCTTCCAGGAAAACACCCTCAGACCCCAGAGGTGCTCATCTCTAGATGCCTCACCCTCCCACCTGGCCTTTTTGGCACATTTTGGACAGTTCCCTGTACTAAGTTCTCTCTGTTGAGCCTCCTGACATGGGCTCTGGCGTCCTTGCTGGCCCCTGGCTGATTATTAGGTGACTGCCAAGGCCCCCTCAAAACTGATATTCTCAGCCAGGTTGCCCAGTGAGTTTATGGCAGGGTGGAGAGAAAGCCAGGCCTCCCACTTCCCAGCCTGCATGCTCTCTCATCTGGTCCTGGCTGGACCTACACCTGCTCGGCCCCTAAGTGGCATCCCTAGCCCTGACCTCCATGGGCCACTGGGACATCTGATGGCCTGGGAGATGCAAAATGTGAAAGCACTCGGGACGGTTAAGAGCAGCGTGCAGATGGAGACGAGCCGACTCCTGCAGGCAGATGTTGCTTTCCGTTTCCTAGATGGGCACGCAGGAATCCCACCCCTCCTGTCCTCACGCTCTGGAGACCCTGCTCAGGCAGCAAGCCTGGAGGGACAAAGATGCTCTGGTTGGGTTCCATGCTTCCCCGAAGAACAGAAATTCTAGGGCTGGGCTTCTGAAACCCTCCTCCTACAGGGGCAGATGGGAAGAGGGCATGTCTGAGAGCGAGAGGGACCCCCAGGGGCTTTCTCTGTCCTGCCCCCAACGGAATTAGCTTTGCTGATGGTAAAGGGAATACGTGCTCACTGTGAAAACATAAGTAATACATTTGAGCAAGACATGATGTGCGAATTACTGAGTATAAGGACCCAACTAGCGCCCGCCCTGCAGAGGATCCAGGGAACGCTGGCCTGCGGCCCCCGGGGTTTTCACCGCCCCTGCCCAAACGCTGTTTCTGCAGCTGTCCTCGCTCGCCAACAGGGGCCTGGGGCGCTGGCGAAAGGCCGGCCTTTCTAGTGGAGAGATCTGGCTGGGACTCCCAAAGTCACCGGCGGGGTGACTTTGCACCCCCGGGGGATGGAAGCAGCAACGCTCGCCTCTCCGGGACGCAGCCCTGGACGTGAGAACGTGGGTAGAATGCTAAGCAGCGAGCCGGGCACTTGCCAGGGTCTTTGCTGACATTCCTGCTCCAGCCCCTCTGCCTCCAAAAGGGGGCCCAGGACAGCAGGCTGTGGTCAGGGTCACCACTAGGGTCACCACTCCCCGGGGGCCGTCTTGGAATGGTGCACTTGGGAAACGCCGGCCAGTGCAGCCTTGCAGAAGGCGCCTAGGGAGCCGTCTCTGAACGGGAGGGAGCACGGAAATCAAACCCACAGGGTGGCCTCATTAGGAGCCAAGCTTCCTCTCGACTGAAAGCCCTCCGGCCTGTGGTCTAATCAAGCTCACCGCTGCCTGGGGCCTGGCTCTTCGGCACAGTTCACTCCCCACCAGGTGCCCCACTCCCAGCCTCCACCCCCCAGAAGGAGTGTGCCCCCAGGAAGGGAGGCGTCTACACCCCCCACACACACACACACACTCAGCCTCACGTGGACGTCAAACCGCACCAGCCCAGAAAGTTCCACAGGACCAACGAGCAGAGGGGACGCGGCTGTCCCGGCCTCCTTCGGCGACACTGGGCACTTCACAGAGAACTTTCTCTGCATTCCGGGCCCTTCTGCAGTGTGGACTGGGACCCCCTGCAGCCCTCAGAGCGGGAAGAGAGTTGCTTGAGTCTGGTGCCCTTGGAGGCCCAAGAAGGAGGCATCGGGGTGCCGTGGAGCCCCTGAGGCCAGCAGGCAGCTGAAAGTGGTGTGGGGGTCCCCTGGGTAGGAAGGGCTGGGAGAAGCGTGAGGCCCCGGCGGGGGGGAGCCACTGAGGCCAGGGTCCCCAGAGAAGACAACAGAAGCTATACACCCAGGCTCTCCCCCGACCCTCGAGGCTCTCCTCGGTTCTGGGGGAGGAATGGAGGCAAGGGTGATGGGGCCCCTGGCCCCTCCCCACCGCTCTGCCTGTGGGCTTGCCCCCAGCATTCAGTCCCACCCGCCCCGGCTGGCTTGGGCTATCCTGGGCGTGCTGTCCCCCAAAGCCACAACCAGCCCGTGAGCCCACGCTCAGCCCCAGCCCAGGCCGCACAAACCCCAGCATGGCCCCCGCTCAGCCGAGGAAACTCCAGAGGGAGGAAGTGCCCTGTGTCTGGTGGGGAGGCGGGATCCGGACCCGAGCCCAGCCCCGAAGCCGTGAGCAGGGTACCCCTCGTCCTGGGTCTGAGCAGAAATCAGGACACGTTCAAGATGGAAAGGAAAACCCAGCTCGTCAGGTCCGGAGCTGGGCCGCCCAGCCTGGGGCAGGTCTGGGGCAGAGGTGGGGTGGACTGGGCCAAAGCCGCAGGGCAGCCAGGAGGGGCAGAGACAGGGGTCCAGGGCAGGCCCTTGCCCTCAGGTGGTTTGGGCAGAAGGCGCCCCTCCACTCTTCCAGGCTACAAGGGACTCAGCACTGGGGTCTTCCTGAACTTTGCCTTTTATTTCCATGGGGCATGGCGGGGGGGGGGGGGGGGGGGGGCAGCCAGCCTCATCCAGGGCAGGGCAGGGCAGGGCCAAAGGTGAGGATGCTGACAAACACCCTGATGCCGCCCCCGCCTTTCCCCCTCCTGTGGCTCCCATCTCCCCGGCGCCCAGATCGTTTACTTGGTCCTCGCCATCCCGTGTTGTGCCTTCTGTAGGCACACCCCCAAGGCCAGAGTACTGGTGACTGCCTTGGGTAACCCCAAACCTGCACGCCTTGACCACGCTCACTGCTGTTTTTTAAAGTAAGCTCCTCCAGAACGGGGAGCTTGCGGACTGCTGTCCGTGTGGCGTCAGCTGGCTGGAGGCCCCCCGAGGCAGGTGCTTACTGGCCTAGGGCTGGGCCTCGCCCTTGGGCGGGGCTGAAGGTCAAGCATCAGAGTGAGGGGGACTCTCCCCGGGAGCCTCTGTTTCCCAGTCTGGGCTCTGAACTTCCAGGAAGCCTCCGCTGGCTAGTCCTCCCCTCCGCCTGGGGACAGCCCAGATGATTATCCCCGTGTACAGAAGGGAAACTGAGGCACAGTAAGGAAGTTGTCCCCTTTGAGCCAGGCTCATAGTGAGCACTGGGCTCTCCTGCCTCCCAGCACGAGGACGCGGTCCCTGCGGCACCACCTGTGGTCCGACCACCCAGGCCTGGCTCAGGGACGGCCTGACCCGATGCCCCTGTATGGCCAGCCTGGGAGCGGTGGAGCTGGGCAGGGGCGGAGCAGGCAGCAGGTACTGGGGAGAACCTGGGCTGCCCAGTCATGTGGGGGAGGGGGGAAGGGGCGCCTCTGGTGTGGGGGAGGCCTGGCCAGCCCGCATTTGCCCTGCAGCCCCCCCACTGCTCCTCCCCCCATGGAGAGTTTGCTCCTTCCAGAGAGCCTCCCCGGCCGCTGTCAGGAGCCTTGGCGGGAAGGGTCGGAGGAGGAGGACCAGCAGGCAGGGCAAGCTCACCCCCCCAGCGGCTGCAAGGGCCCTGGGCCGGCCCTCAGCCTCCCTGAGCCCCATCCTTCCACAGAAGGGCAGCACGGCCAGCCCACCAACGGGGACAGGGAAACAGCGGCTGGATTGGAAGCCGGCCCCCGGGATTCCAACCCCTGGGGCCAGAACTACCCTGCAGCTCAAAGTGGGGGGGATGGCGGGGGGAGAGAGAGGCCGGGATTCAGCCCCCCCTCGCTGGAACCCACGCAGAGGGCGCACGGCAAAGCCCCCTCCCCCCACGGGGAAGTCCTTGGTCACGCTCACCCACGTTTATTTCTGATCCCCCGACCCACTCCACGCCCGCTGCCTGAGACCCGCAGACCTCCAGCCTCCCTCAAGGCCCGGCCCCAGCTGTCCCCAGCAGAGGGACACACACAACAGCACGTGGGGGTCCAGGCCAGCAGGCGGACGCAGCACTGCCCGCACCGAAGGGCACGGTTCCAGAAAGGGCACAGTCACCAGGGCTCACAGCTGCTTGCGGCTGAGCCACCGCGGGCGTATTACATGCCCACACCTCCCCCGGGAAACCGAGGCCTGGTGCATGGGCCCAGCAAGGACACACAGCCTCGAGTGGCCAGGCGGGCTCCACGGAGGCCCTGGAAGCCACAGAGCCCAGGGTCCCGGCCCCCCACCCTGCACTGGGCCCCCACTCCCATCTTCTGAATCCAGTCTGCAGGCCATTTGAACCCAGAGGTGAGCTTGAAGAGAGATGACCAGAGGCTGATCCCTTGGGTTTTTTTCTGGCAAAATTCACAGCTTCCTGTCACTCAGATGAAAGACGGGGAGGCCATCAGGTTGGGGGCGAAGCCCTTCTGATGAGCTTTGTGTGAATAAATCAGAAACAAGGTGGAAAAGACCCCCTTGACCCCCTAGCATAAAGACGCAGGGAAATGCGTTAAGGACAAAACTCCAGGGCGCCTGGGTGGCTCAGTTGGTTAAGCGACTGCCTTCAGCTCAGGTCATGATCTTGGAGTCCCGGGATCGAGTCCCGCATCGGGCTCCCTGCTCGGCAGGGAGTCTGCTTCTCCCTCTGACCCTCCCCCCTCTCATGTGCTCTCTCTCATTCTCTCTCTCACAAATAAATAAAAATCTTAAAAAAAAAAAAAAAGGACAAAACTCCAGGGTGCACCAAGCTCCCCGGGGACCCCACAAGCCCCAGCGAGTTCTGGAACCCAGCAGCTGGTGGGGCGGAGGCAGGAGGGTGTGCAGCCAGCTTGGCCCACGGTGCCCATCAGGTAAGTCTTCCCCAGACTACTGCTGGCAACCCCGGCAGCCCACAGCCCAGAGCCACTCTCTCAGTCCTCCCGGGCCTCGGTTTACCTGCCTGTCCAATGGGCGTGCCAGCAGTTCCTGGACCAGCTGCAGGGGACCCCCTCAGAGGCCAGCCACAGAGTGTGGGCATGTCCTCCACAAGGAAGGTCGGGGTCACCCGTCCTCCCCAGGGGGCTGGTCACCCATGGTCTCTAGCCCCCAGCAACTCACCACAGACCCCTTTGCCTGCATCACAGTGACTCAGGGACATGGAAACCAAGCAATTTGTAGCTGCCTCTGTGGGCTCCACAAAGAGCTGACAGACACCCCTTGGAACTTCTGGGCGCCCCATCCCCACACCTCCACCTGCACCAGCCATGCAGGGCAAGCACGAGGCCAGCTGGAAAACACATCACCTCCCTGGGCCTGGCCCAGACTGGCTGCCTTGTTTTCAGGCTGGGGTCACCGGCCCATCCGATACAGAGAGGCTATGGGGGGGCGGTTCCCAGAGCACCAGGCAGGTGGGCAGGACGGAGGAGGAGGAGGGAAGGAGAGGGGGCAAGGCTAAGTGGGCGGTGGGGAACTGGGGAAAGAACGGGGTGGCGGGTCCAGGGTGTTTGCAGCCAAGGAAAGGGGGCAGGGAAGCCCCAGGCAGGGCCAGGACCAGACCCGGGGTCTGCAGCCCCCACCCCTCAGGGCCCCAGGCACAGGCCCCCGGGCTCCTCCGTTCTCAGCCTCAGAGAGGAAATTGCAGCCCAAGAGCGGGATCAGACATCCATGTGGGGCCGGGATGCCTGAGACGGGCTGTGAGTGATTCTCACACCGGCATGAGAGTGACCGCCGCTGAGCGTCCCGCAACCACTGGGTGGGGCTCTCATTTGGCGGGGGGCTAGTAGCCTCACATCTCAGACCTGGGGTGGGAAGGAAAGCCGGAGGCTTCTGTGGGCCATCCTGCGGCTCAGGTCCCCACAATGGTCTCTAGCCATTGGTGGGGTTGGGACACAAAGAGGTTTCTGAGGTCCCAGGGCAAGAAGTGGCCACTGGGGACAAGTCAGGGTGGCGTTGGCTGTGCTCCCTGGGTCACTGAGTGCTCCAGCCCCTCCACCTGGGTTCCCGCCCGGTCTCACACCCCAGGGATAGGGGCCCAGAGGCAGAAGGTCCAGGTCACAGGGGCTTTCCAGGGTGTACTGAGCCCAAGGCCCCCTGTGACCTCAGCCTGAGGCCCCCTGACCACTGCCTCTGCCCTCTGCTGGGGCCTGGACGCCTGGGTGAAGGTCACCGGTGACCCACAGCAAGCAGAGTAAGGTAGGGAGAGACGAGAGGAAGTGCCACTCCGCAGTGCCCTCGAGGGAGGGAAGTGGCCGCAGGTACAGAGGTTGGCAGGCCTCTGTCAAGGACAGGAGCTCTGGAGAGGTGACGTCTGAGCTGGACATGGGGGAAATGTGCAGTGTGCTGGGCACAAAGGGATGCCAGCCGACCGAGGGGCAACGCCGAGGTGCAGAGGTGTGGGGTGGCGGATGGCGGGCTAGACAAAGGCCAAACCTCAGGGCACCGTGAGGTGGGAAGTCAGCCCCAAGGGCATCTCCAGAGCCTCCTGGCATGCTCCAGACGGCAACAGGTAGACGTGCAAGGTTCAGATTTTGTGTGTTCTAGAAAGATCTCTCCAGCTGCTGAGTGGGCAGGACAGGACAAGGGGCAGCCAGAAGCGAGGAACTCCCGTGTCATCCAGGCAGAGCTGAGGAAGATGAGGGTCAGTGTCTCAAAGACTAAAAACGAAGACCGTTCTCCCTGCCACACATTTGGGGGCCAACCAGGCCGGGGTGGGGGGGATGGAGCCCATCTCCCGTAACGGGGAATGGCCTGCTGTGGAAGGGGGCTGCCTAGTGAAGGAAACCACCCCTCCCTGAGAGGCATATGGGGTGGAGAGGGGCAGGAGGGGTCCTGTTCCTCTGATTTTCTCCGGGCCCCAAAGGAATCCACTTGCCCGCTCTGGAGCTTGGCATTCCCACCAGTTCCTGGCCCCGGAAAGTGGTGCGGGTGGGGGGCAGTGCTGCAGGGCTGCCAGGGTTGGGGGGCAGATAGCTGCAGGAGGGACCCCAGCATGCAGGGGTGGCTGGACTGGGCACAGGCTCGCCACATTAAGGGCCCGCCTTCTGGCCAGGGATGGGGGCCTGTTGCAGTCAGCCCTGGAGCCCCAGCTATGGGCACTGGGAGGTGAGGGCTGAGGGGCAAGGGGCCTGCCCTCTGGGACTGGCTTTGCTGTTCCATCTCCTTCCCCTCCTGGGGGGCGGGCCTCAGCCTCACCGGTAAGAATGCTGGGGGTAGTCTCCCTTGGGCCCCACCGTAAGTGTGGGACTCCACCCTGGAAGCCACTGGGGAAGCCGCCATGAGGAAACCGAGGCACAGGGAGGCAGTCACTTGCCCCGGCCACACAGGTCCCTCTGACTCAGGCCAGTGGGCTTACCCTCGAGCTGGGCTGCCCCGGGTGGAGGCAGGGGCAGGGGGGCAGCCTCATGGAGCAGCCGGAGGGACAGGTCCCGGTTCCCAGCAGACTGAGACCACTTTTGCTCCCTCAGCCCCTCATGCAGGCGTCCTGCCCTCAGCACCAACCCTGAAGTCCATGTGAGCAGGGGCCCCGGAGCCGGGCAGGGCAGCCCCCTGCTCCCAGGACAGGCCGGGAGCCCAGTCGGGCACTCCAGGAGGTGGGGCCCCCGGAGACCTGTGCCCAACATCAGGGAGGCTGTGTCCAGGCTGCGTCCCCAACATGGGCTGGGTCCGCGAGGGAACACAGCAGACCCCTTGCCTCCGTCCCGGGTCTCCTGTGCCCCAGGATCAGGCCCATTGCAGCTGGGGAAGCTAGGGCTCAGCAGGTTCCAACCCTCCCTAGACCTGCAGGCCAAGGGAGGGGTGGGAGCATCCTGGGATCATCCCACACCTGCCTGTACATGGGGGAGCTGCTTCCTTTCTCAATGTGAAGCCACAGGGCGGTTTTAAAAAGAGAAAATGCACTCGGGGTCTGGAGGAGGGAAGGCACCATAAGGGCTGGAGGCCTCAGGCAGGGAATCAAAGGATTCCGCACCAGTAAGCCTGGAGGTGTGTTGGGGAGGGGTTGGGTGGATGTGCAGGGAGGCGCAGGAGGAGGTCTGGGGTCTGGGCCTTGTGTTCTTGGTGTCACGGTGGGCTGAAGGAGGCCAAGGACATGCCACACCGGGGCTGGTTCACCCTTTGTGTAAACAACCCTGGGAAATCAAGTCTCCCTCCAACCGTGGTGGGGTGGGGCGTCAGGCCCATGGCAGGGCAGGCGGCGGGGGCCAGGGGACGCAGGGAAGCCGTCTGGCTGGGCGGTGCCCTCTTTCCCCAGAGTGGGCCAAGGGTAAGGGACCCAGAGGCCCAGGGAGGGCAGGAGTTGTCTGAGGCCTCTGCACACCTAGGCTCTGCAGACTCAGGGGCCCCAAGTACCATCTGCCTCAAAGGTGCCCTGTCCCCCAACTCTCCACTCAGCCTGGAGCCCCACCACTGCTCTCACTCCTTGGGCTCCTCCTGCTGAAATGCAAATTCTCACATCTTCTTCAGAGCACCTGCCCTTCCAGGTCTAGATTCAGGATCCTCCAAATAATATCATAAAAGTCTTCTCTCCTGAACAGGAAGAGCCTCTCCTTGGTCATATGTCCCTTTTTGCCCTGGCTGCCAGGAAGCTCAGCACTGCACTCAGGACACCCTCTGCTTGCTTCCCCACCCAACCATGCCCTCTGGAGTTGGCCTTGTTGTTCCATCTGTCTGTCTTCTTTGAAATGCGTGTGTTCCTGGCAAACCTCCTCAGACCTTAGAGGAGAGAGGTGGATTTGGCCGACATTGGCTTGAAGTCACGTGAAATGGAGCTGCACCCACCAACGAGGCTGATGTCCAAACGGGCCTCGAGCTCAGGAGGCAGTAGGGCCTGGGTCCAGGTCCAGGAGTGAGAAGGGGTGAAGGGGAAGGTTCTGCAGGGTCACTCAGGAGCCCTGCTGGATATCAAGGGGCTGTCGCTGTGGAGGCCGGAACCCGGTGGGGTTGGCACGGGACCCTGGGCAGGAGAAGGGGCTCCGGGAAGAGGCCATGTGGAAAAACCCAGACCAGGGTCATTCTCCAAATCAGCAGCAGCTGGGGGATGGGTGATGGGGGGCTTGGACCCCCACACCTCCCCTCTCCGCAGCCCTCTGTGTCCAGGCCCACACGTCCTGCTCTGGGGTGCACCCAGCTGTCCCTTTAAGGAGCTGGGGGCTGCTGCTGGCACAGCAAACCATCGGCCAGTGCAGAGACGGGCACGTTCCTGATCCTTCTGGAAGGCTGGCTTGCAGAGGAGACAAAATGTTCTTGCTCAGCTCAGTAAACAAGCCTGAAGTGCTTTGAAAGCGTCTGGCGATACAAAGGACTGAAATAAAGGCCAGCATTGCCAAAGGAGGCCCAGCTGCGGGGAGCCGTGTGCACGGGAGGGCACCCAGGCTGCTTGCCACCCCAGCTCCCGGTGGGTCACCTCGAAGGTCACTGTGTGCGTGCCTGGGCTCCTGGCCATGGCCTGAGTGTGCAGATGCGGGTTCTGAATGTGAGCTGGCCAGGGCGCATGGGGACCTGCGTCCCCAGGTAGGAGCCTGGGAGCACGTCCTCCCCAACGGGGTGCCCCGTGTCCACACGTGTCGCTGCGGTGGGTGTGTTCGCACACACACGGAGTACATGCACGTGGGGACACACAGCTCTCTGGATCACCCCAACACTCCCTGGGAACCCAGCTGGAGGAGATCCAGCACCACCCTTGGAAGGGAGCAGGGAGCCCCGCTCCCCAGGGAGCTCATTAAGGGCCCGCGGAGCAAGGAGACCTGGCGTCTGCAGGACAAGGAGAGCCAGGCGAGAAGGCACGCTTGGGGCCCAGCCAGGAGTATTTTACACGGCAATCATGGTGCTGAGGGCAGAGGAGCTCCTATGGGGCTCCCCCAGGCGCTAGGGAAGGCAGGTCCCTGCATGGTATGGACGCCGAAGCCTGGCCTTCCTGGCAAAGACCGGCCTCTGGTACCATGTCAGCCACTCCCAGCTCAGCTGACCCGGGTCAAGTGATTAAGGACTCTGAGGCTCCCTTGCCTCACCTGTAAAATGGGCAGAACCCTATCCGCCTCCCAGGGCCGTCGTGAAGTTTGGAGGAGAGAGGCTTTGGCCGGACAAGGGGCCTACAACAGAGAAACACGGCCCCCAACGCCCACCTCGGCGTCACAGCCGGGCAGAGTGTGACCAGGTCCCAGCCCTGCTCCATGACCGTGTTAGGAGCAGAGGGAGCAGAGGGTGTTACTCCCCGTAATGGACTCTTCCCCACCGTCACTCGCCAACACTCAGAAGCCACCAGACCTGGCAGTCTGCCCCACTTGGGGCTGGGTGCCGGGGGGGACAACACACTCCCCAGGCCAGCTCACTCTGCTGTTGGCATGGCACCAGCCAGGGCCTGGGCAGTGGGAGGTGCCAAGCCGTGGGAGAGACACACGTGTGGCCTTGGGACCACAGCCGGGGCATCAGCCTGGCCTGGAGGGGGCCGGGGGTAGGGAGAAGATAATGCATGAAGCCTGCAGGAAGGGGGAGAAGGGTAAGGGCGGACGGACCAGAAGAAGCGGCCAGAGGAACACCAGGCACAACAGTAGATGCTCAATTAATGCCTGATGAGTCAGTGGTGAAGCCCTGTGAAGCAAGAGAAAGCTGAAACCCAGGGGGATGTCCCTCTAAGGTCACAGTGTCCCCGATTTGCCTGGCCCCAGGGCTGTGCCCCCTCCCTGCTCGAGAGGCTGGGCTCCCCCCACCCCACCCCCGCCTGCGCACCGAGCGAGTGAGGGAGGTCCCACAGCTTGCACCTCTCCGCGTGTCGCAAACACCTCCCGAGGCGCAGGGCTCCTGCCCAGGAGCCCACTCTGTCCTCTGTTCTGCTGGCAAGCCGAGCAGCGCAGGAACGGCCAAGCCCCTAAATTCTTGCCCAAACCCGCGGGGCGGCCCCCAGGAGGCGAGGAGCATCCTCCTTGCCTGGCTGCAGCAGGAGACATCCCGGCCAGGAGGCCCATTTAGGAAATGGGTGGCGGGGAGCTGCGGGGGCGTGAGAGGCCACGGTTGCCAGCCAATGCCAGGGCTGCCAGGCCGTCCACCCCCTGGGCTCCCAGCGGCTGCTGGGGGGGACTCCCCGGCAGGGCCCAGCCTCTGGGTACCTGCCAGCCAAAACCACTCAGAAACCACAGGCCAAATGAATCCACTTTCTGAAGTGTCCGGGGAGTGAGGGAGACACGCGGTTTCGGTTCCAGCGCCGCGGCCCCGTGAAGCGTGAGGCAGCGCCGCCGTGGGAGGGGGCGGGTCACGGGCCCCGAGCTGCCCCCCATCCCGGGGCCTCAGCGCCCGGCTGACTGCGGGCCCGGGACGTGTGCTCAGGTCACCCTCTTGTCTGTCCAGGGCTGGTCCTGGCCCCGAGCGGTGTCGGACAGCCCTGCCGCTGTCGGCCGTGCCCGCCCCAGTCCCAGGACGTGACGGAGCCACCCAGCGTGTCCCGGGCCCGGGGTGAGGACCGGGTGACGAGGCCAAGCCGTCAACACAGTCTCACAGGGACCCAAACCCTCGGCCGCGGCGGTGTTCCTCCCACAGTCTGGGTCCCCCTCCCTGGGCCCTGGTGTCCACACGGCACCTGCTGTCACTACGCTGCAGGCAGGGGACCCCGGGTGGGGGGGCAGCCTCTGTGCCCCGCCAGGCGCGCCCTGCCTCATGTCACTGTCATCTGGGAACTGGGTGCCAGGACCACACCAAGTGAAGCTATGAAAGTCCACCTAACACGTCCAGGGCACACGGCAGGTGGAGGGGCCGGCCTTGAACCAGGGGTCTGCCTCGGTCCCCACGGGCTGAGCTGCTAGGCCACAAACGCTTGGCCGCCAAACCCCGCCTTGGGAAGGGAGGAACAGGGCCCCCCCAGCACCGAGAGGCAGGGAGGGGGCAAGGGGTGGTGAGGCCAGAAAGCAAGCAAGTGTGCCACGGGAGAGCACAGGGCTCCAGGCTGTCCTGGGGTGGGGCAGGGAGGGGGGAGCCTGCCACCCACAGAGGGTGGCGGCTGGGCAGGAGGCCAGAGCCTCCCCTCCCTGTCTGTGTGCAGGAGGAAGTCAGGGTGGGAAAGTTCGGGGGAGGGTGCAAGGGGCGGATGGTGCAGGGGAAGGGTGAAGACTGGGGAGGGTACGGGGGAGGTTGGTGAGAGGGGGCGTGCAGGGGGTGGAAAGATGGGGAGGTAGGAGGATTCGGGGTGGGGGCGGGTGCAGGCTACAGAAGCCCTAGCCCAACCCCACTGGCTGGGTGACTCTGACCCCTCAGCCCCCAGCTGGCCTCCCTTCCCCATCATGACAGAAGGAGAGGGCCTGCTGGAATAGGATCCTTCTCACTGGGGTCAGGGCAGGAGAAGCTCAGCAGGAGGGCACCCCCAGCTCATCAGTCCGTCGGGGAGCAGGGAGGCAGCCCAAAGCCTGTGTCAGGCTCCGGCATCCGTGCGACCCCAGCAAACACCAGTCCTGCCTCAGAAGGCCCCTCCGGTGACCTCACCCCAGGCATCACACCAGACACAGGGAGGACTTTCTCTGGTACCTGGCATGCCCTGCCTCCCGCCCAGACCACAGTGGTCCTTGGGAGGAATGGATAAGGGTGCTGGGGCTGAGGGGTGCCCAGACGCAGGACTCCCGCACTCCCGCATGCCTTGCCCTCCCCCACGAAGCCCTGGCCTTACGGGGAACGGAGCTGGCCACGGCTGGACCCGTGGGGGCCTGGTGGGGGCTCCGAGGCCAGAGCCTGTGAAAACTCACGGGGGCACTTGGATCCTGAGCAAATTCTCTAAGCAAAGCCCCAGGGAGCCGCCGTGGAGAGAGATCGAAATGAGCTGAGCGGGGCCGGGGAGAAGGGAGGGGCGTGGAATGGCCCTCTGGGGACCCGGGGGCATCTCGAGACGGAGCAGCCGCGGAGAGGGGGCACCCAGGCCAGAAAGGGAAGCGGAAAGAAAGCTGACACTCTGAGAGGGGGCAGGAATTGGCTTCCCTATCCCCCTCCCCCCACGGGCCTCCAGGGAGGGCAGAGAGGAGGGGGCTGTGGTCCTCCAGAGCAGGAGGAGCGTGGGCAGCCGTGGGCAGCCAGGCCACGCTGGTTTGAGACTCCACCTGCTGCAACAGAGATGCCAGTTCACTTGTCCCCGGGCTCCCGGGGCCTCTGCACCCCCAGAGCCCTTTCCCGGGACACTGCCAACGTGTCCCAGAGCTGGTGTTCCAGGAGCAGCTTCTAGAAGCCCAGGAGCAGCCAAGTGCCTTCCTGCTTCCCCCAGCAGAGCACAGAGCTCCATCCTCAGGGAGGAAGGGGCCTTGAGGTTTGGGGATGGGGGGGGCCATGGGACAGAGCCACCAAGTCAGGCTGCCACCTCAACTCAAGGCTGGCGAGCTCTTCAACAGGCTGTGGCCGTCCAGGTCCCCCCACCCTCAGCTTCCACAGCTGGGCGTGTCTCAATGGGTTTAGTGGACACTTAAGAGCTTAGAGCCCCGCCTCCGCATCCCCCACCTGCAGTCCACCACACACTCTCTGGCAGCCTCAACTTCCCAGAATATGGGTGCTAGCCCATCACACGCTTGTTAAACAACCCGCCTAGGCCGCCCGTCATCCCAGAATGGAAGCGCTCATCGTTCACAGGCTCCATCTTCCTCTCCCAGTGCAGATCCCCACCCTTACGTCACACCTCCTCCTCCTGGGCCCTCTTCTCAGGGACTCTGAGGATGTGCAACTCCACCAGAAGCATCTCTGGGTCTGCCCCACTCCCCTCGCCACAGATGGCCTCCACCCCGTCCCATCCCTCCACGCGCTGTGTACAAGCTGGCTGAAGGGCTAACTCACACTAGAGTGGAAATGGCTGAACAGTGGGTTGCTGAGTGAATTTTCTCTGGAAATACATCACCATTGACAAAAAAGTCACTCTTTAGCCGAGGGCATGGAGTTTCAGAGCAGAGAAAGACCCCAGGCCCCAAGGTGGCGTGCTGTCTAACCCACCGTGCCACCTTGCAGCTCCTCCTGCCCCCTCCCTCCTCAAGGCCCACAGTGGGACAGCGACTTGACCGGCCTCAACTCGAGTTGGTGGCAGGGCTGGGTCAGGATCCCAGGGGTCTGGACTGCACCAGACCCAGCTGAGAGCAGAAGGCTGAGAGCCCTCTGACCCCCAGAAGCGTCCCCCGGTCGTGGGACTCCAGGAATCAGAGAAGGGTCCCACGGGAGCGGTCTGGTGGGGAGTGGATCCGTGGCCCCAATCACCAGGCAGGAGGGGAGGCCAGAGGCCTCCAAATTCCAGGCTAATTGGCGTCTGGCAGAGCACACTCCTGCACAGCAGGCCTGGCTTTCCCACCCCGCTCCATGCTCTGACACCACCCCCCGGAACACCCCCCAAAACCCAAACTGACCCAGCCCTGCCCCCCCGGGTCACCCCAGGAAGCCTGACCCCAGCCCTCTCCAAGCCCAGAGGCACCATGGCGGCAGGGGCTGCAGGCCTAGAAGGAATGTCTCCCTGACCTGGGGGCCTGAGCATCACAGGGAGCCGAGCCTGAGACAGACACAGGCTCCAGAGGCCCAGGAGATTAGAGCCAGCCACATAAACAGTGATAGTCGAACCGCGTCCACACTCATCCAGACGTGGCGATGAGGAAACCGAGCTCTGGGCAGAGCACGGCCCCAAAGGAATTGCCCAACGGGTCTGTTGCAATGGGGCTTGGATTCCAGGGCCGGACCGCCCAGCCTCCCTGCCTCCCAGCTGCCCTGAGCGCCTAAGGTTTGGGGACAACGGCTGCCAAGCAGGGTGAAAAGGTCAGGTGTCCCTGGGCCTCCACGCCCTGTTGTCTATGGACCGGACAGGATGGGGCAGGAATGGAGCCTCCGGGGCAACAGTGGCTCAGAGCCGACCCTTCCCCTCCTGGCACGGTCCTGGGAGGTCGCCTGGGAAGCAGGGAAGGAGTGAGGCCTAGCGGCGCCCCCACGAGCCCTACCCCGGTGGGGCTCCCCGGTCTTGCCCGCAGAGCACCGGCCCTGGGGAGCGGACCACTGACCGGCAGGAGGGCCCTTCAACGTGCCGCACAGAGCGCAGCTCGGGTCTCGGGAGGTCCCCTGAGCTCCGAGGGGTCCACCCAGACCGCCGGGCCGCGTCCTTCCTGCCACCGTGGGCCTGCTGCGGCTTTCTCCTCCCAGGGGCAAAGGCAAGGCCAACCCGTCAGGCCCCAAATCTCTCCTTTTCCCTGCAGACACTAATTCTTTTTCAGTCTAGTGGACACTGACCGCGCACTTGCTGGTGTGGACGGGTACGCCGCCATCCCCTCCCCACACCTGCCCGTGAAGCCAGCGCCACCACCCCTTTCTACAGGTGAGGACGCAGAGGCCCGAGGAGGTGAAGGGACGCAGCCAGGACCACACCTGGAGCCGTGGGGTCTCCTTCTTGTTTCTGGGCAGACAGCTGACCGGCAGCAGCAGGCAGCCCCTGGTGCGGCCTGAGGGGCAGATCGACCCCCTGTGGTCTGTGCTTCCCACGGCCTCCGGCCTCCTTTGGAAGTGAGGGTCGTGGGAGGATTCGGAACAATGGATGTCTTCCCGCAGTCTTCTGGGTCAGGCATCCCCCCGTTCTGCATTCATTGCCCTGGTGAGATGCCCACCATCCAGGGGCTCAGCCTCCCACCCCAGGGACACACCTGGCCTGGCACCCAGGGTTCAAGCACGTGGCTCACCAGTCACATGCCCCGATACCCTTCCAGAGACTCGGTCTCGCCTGCACAGCAGGAGGGGTGCCACGGCCCCCTCGAGAGCCAGCTAGGAGACATGTTCTTGTGACATGTGCTCGGCATGCAGCAGGCCGACCCCCTCCTCCTCCTCAGGGGACTCCCTCTCCCCTGCTTCCTGGGACAACCAGCCCCGTCTTTTCCACACCCTGGCCCTCCGCAGGCTGCCTGGCCCGCAGTCCGCACCCCCGCTGGGAGCATGCAGGGCGCTCGGCTCACACCACGGCACCACCCAGTGCTCCCTGCCGCCCGCCTGATGGGCACCGCTATGACAAACTGGTCGCTGGGCCCCACCTCCCGACCCAATCCACCTCACCGTCGCAGAACATTCAGGAAGGCTCAAGTGACCCGCCATGGCTGAGAGCCCCAATGTCCAGCGATGGCCGTGCTCGGGGCGTGTCCAGGCACGTCCAGCCGGCCCGTCCACGGCAGGACCCGTGTAATCTTCCCAAAGCAACACAGCTAGTTAAAAGTTTTATTGATTGAACACAATTGAGTGTAAGTAGTAAAAGTTCTCCCGATGTAACCCACTTTTTCTTAATGGGTAATCTCAGACACTCGAGTCTGTATGTTAAAGGAGCTTTAGGACAATTTAATAGCTCATAAAATTTTATAGTCCCAGTTGAAATCAGAGTGATAACTCTGGTCTGCACAGCTATAGTTCTCTAAACGTCCCTCATCTATTTTTTTCCCTCTGTTTATTGCAAAGTTAACATCTGCTCTGCTATGGGGGGGTGGGTGGAAGAAAGGAAAACAATGATCTATTTTTCCAGAAGGGAGGTAAGACATTCGGGCTCTCCTGGCAACATCCTATTTTCCAAACACATGGTTTTCCTTTAAGTCCGAAGGAGGTCTGATAAACCGGCTGACCCGCAGTTGGCCCAAAACCCAGCAAGCATCGGCGCCCCTGCGGGGACTGCTGATCCAGCTCTACTCAGGCCACGGCCACGGCCTGGGGTTGGCGGAACCTGGCAGGGCCCGTTAAGAGTCACAACCTGGCCCTTTATAAAGTGCCCACTGTGTGCACAGCCCGGAATGGGGGGGCACAAAGAACAAGGACACGCGTGCTCACACCAGCGCCGGCCCAACATGGGGGGGGGCCACCCACACGGCCACAGCGATGTTGCGATGCACGCCCCAGCGTGGGGAGCCTCAGAAATGTCACGGGGCGTGAAAGGAAACAGACGTGGTGTCAGATTCCTTTTATATGAAATGTCTGGAATTGGCAAATCTTTAGGGGCAGGAAGCGCACCAGTGGTCGCCGGGGCCGGGGGAGTGGGAAGGGGCTTCTCTTGGAGCGGGGAACACGTTTTGGGACATATACAAAGAGGTGGGAGACGCACAGCATCACGTACGTGCTCAATGCCACCGAGCTACGCACTTTAAAATGGTTCCTTTTACCCTATGTGAATTTCATCTCAATGAAACAAATTTTTTTTTGAAAGAAGGAAATTCAGACCGACAACATGACACACGGGATGGTCACCGGGGACAGACCCCAGACGCCGTGCCTCGTTTACCCCTCCAGCCTGTGCAGAGGTCAGACCCCAGAAACTCGGAGCAGGGCAGCCGGTCAGTGGGGCCAGGACGGGGCCAGTAGGATCGAGGGCGCAGGCTGGCTACCCCGCAAAGTGCGATCGCAAGGCTGTGTCCCTGGACGCCGTGGGACGGGCTGCGTTCCATCGGAGCTCACTTAGGGGAGGGCACATCACGAAGAGCCCAGGTCAGCGTGGGGGACGGGCTCTCAGGCACCCCAAGGGGGCCTGCCGAGGGGCTTCCCGGGGGTCAGAGGACACGCTCAGCTGGGAGCACCACAGGGGTCAGGGCAGAGCCCCCACCTGCCCCAGGCGTCCCCATGGGCCTGCTTCTCCCCCACCTCCCTCAGCCACTCCCCTCCCCTGCAGTCTCTGGTCTCCTCCCAGATCTCCCGTTCCTAATTCGTACCCAGGAGAGGAAGCAGAGCAGGAAGCTGTTCTGTGCCCTTCTCGAAGGCAGCCATGCCCTCGGTGAAAGGCTTCCTGCCCAGAGAGAAGGACTGCCCCCCTCCACAGCAGCCACAGAGGAGCCCTGGCCACACGTGGCCGCCTGTGAGGGGGGTCCTGGGCTCTCCCACGGACCCACCGCTCCCTGGACAGCCTCCTGGGTTCTTGCCCACCAGGGAAAAGGACAAAATGAGGGCACAGGACTTTCGTGTCCTGCCATGTGGGAACCCTCCTGCACAGTCAGGCAACACTGTCCCACAGACCTCAGATGCCAAAGAACGAAGCAGGTGTTCAGCCGGGACGGGACCCTGCTGCCTGGTGGGATTTGTGGGTTCGGGGAGGCCATGCCGCCATGCACACCCCAGGTCTGCCCGGGACTGGGCTGAGACAACCTCCCAGGATTCGAAACCTCACTCGGCTAGCAAGAAACGTGCCTGCTAAGGAATCGGCAAATCTTCAAATTCATAAATGCCCTCCAGGGCATGGTGACCCCTTGAGATGCAGGCAGGTGTCAGGGAAAAGCGCACAGGGACCACCCTGCTACTCAGAATAATCCCACATGAGCAGGAGGGGCCTTTTCCGAGCACGTGGCTTTTCTTGGGGTGGGCTTGCTTTCTCCGAGGGTCAGTTCTCATCCCCCTGGGGCCGCCCGCGCCCCTGAGGAGGGTCTGCAGCTCGAGCAGAGGGCAGGGTCCACGTCACAGGCCTGCGTGGAGCCCTTGCACGTGGTTGCCACAGTACAGGGCTCTGCTGGCCACCCCGGCTGGGTCCCCGGCCCCCCAGTCTCTGCTGCCTCTTCTGTCCAGAGCAGATGCCTGCCACTCTCCGTTCCCCCCATCTCCGCCTCCTCCACCTCCTCCTCGAGGCCTTCGTGATCCCACACCTACCGACGCTGCCCCCCTCCCCCCAGCCACTGAGACAGCCCCCTGTGGCCTTCCCTCGCAGCCCGTGGCTGTATTTAAGTCATTCTGCTCTGTGATCTCATCTGTGTTTCTTTTCTGCCTCAGCCTCCATGGGACCCGATGAGGTCCCGGCCATCCTCCTGAGCCCGGAGCCCCAGAGGCAGGTAAATGTTTGTTGAATGATGCCTGAGTGTTGAAACGGAACATGCTCTGTGATCAGGACACCTGAGCTGGAATGCTAGCCTTGCCGCTGCCTTGCGTGGTGACCGTGGGCCAGTGACTTGGGCTTTGCTGTCCATGGAACAGAGAGAATGTCACAGAGACTGCAGGCCGGCCACTCCCCACCACTCCACTGGCCCGTGGATCTTGAGCACGAAAGGGTGTTCTGAGAGGTCTTGATGGCACCCCCACCCCCAAAGAGAGAGGCTGCCGTGCGCGCTGCCTGGTCTGCTCCTGGGCTCTCGGAGAGGCTCCGATGGGCGGACACAAGTGCATTGTGGGTGCGAAAATAATCAGATTGCAGGCGGAGGGCGAGAGGGAAGGGGAAGATAATTGAATATCTGAGAGGAAGCTATCCTCAAGCCGGCCATATCGCGGTTCCTTCCCACACTTATGCTCTCTAAGCGCTCCCTCAAATGAAAGAGTTCTATTATTTTAGGACTCATAAAATATACGTTAAAGTTACATCACATCACAGCCATAATCATAACCACACTTACTGAACACCTACTACGCGCCATGAAACTCTCAAGATGAGTCTGACTCTCCCACTCTGCAGCTCGGAAGACGGCGGTGGCTCGTGGCCAGGGCGCCCTGGCCACGGGGCCACGCTGGTCTCGGCTGGAGAGGCCGCCCGCTCCCAGCCCTTTCCATGCTCTCCGGCACCCGGGCTCAGCCCATTCCATCATGGTGTGGCGTCACACGACTATTCATTTCCAAGTCTGGTTACTATAGACGCAAGATGAAAAATGAGCCAATCACACAGTAAATCCGAGCCGCTCAGGGCGAAACACAATAAAAGGAGGCAAGGCAGTGCCAGCCAGACGGATTAAGGAGGCGTCGCCTCTGAGAAGTTGCCCTCTCGGGCCCCGGGGTGACATTGAAAGGGCACAGAGAGGTCTCACCCCGCCAGGTCGAGAGGGTCACAGCCTGGGCGGGGGCAGGTGCCCGGGACCCCGCTTCTGCCAGGACTCGCATGCACGACCCATGAGGGACCCCGGGGCCGCTGACTCTGCCCCTTAGTTTCCAGGTCTGCAAGACGGGGCGGCCAGCTGGGGCGGCCCTGGGACCCAGAGAACGCACACGGCTGGGAAGTTCTGGAACAGGGTGACGGCCCCAAGAACGCGCCCACCCCTGTGTGCGCCCCCGCATGATCTTGCTAATGGAATGACTACTTCCCGAGGGAAGAGGCTAGTGAAGGCGTTTCAAAAGGAATGCATAGATAATACACGTCGCTTGGCCTTCGCAGGCTGCTTGCCCCCGCCCCAACCCCTGGAAAGGGTCGGGGGCAGCTTGACACCAGCTCCAGAATCATTTATCCCCCAGGGTCAGAGCTCCACTGACTCTCAGTCCTGGCTGAACCTCCTGGGGAGGGCTCTAAACGTTCACGCCCGGCCCAAAGATGCATGTTACTGGCCCGTGTGGCCAGCAGGCCAAGGACACTAGCCCAGACCCCTTGACCCCTATACTCCCCAGGGCACCCAGCAAGTGGGCCCCCTGCCTGTGAGCCCTCCTGAGGGGGCTGGGAGGCCACAAACCCCCCGAGTGGGCCAGCACAGCCCAGTTCCCTAATGGCACCAGAGCCATGCGGCCATTTGCGTGAAGTTACACGGCCCGGAGGGAACTCACAGATCCCCACGAGGCCCGAGAGCCCGTGTGTTCCAGGGAGTCTTGGTGGAGCGTGGAAGCCAACGGGCCACCCCCCCGCCCCCAGCCTCCTGCCTCCCATGTGAGTCTGTCAGACAGGAACACAACAATGCAGCCAAATAAGACCCCTCCTTGGCCGGTCCCTGGCCCTGTGGCCGCGAAGGGTCTGGAATGCTCTGAACGTCACGGCAACGTGCCACAGGGCCACCCCGAGCAAGCGAACCCCTCTGCCTGGAGAGAGCCTTCCAGCGCCAAGTGCTCCAGCTGCAGCCTGCCCCGCGGAGGAGAAAGGGAAGGTCAGGAATAGTGACCCTCTGTATTTATTGGGTGTTTTGGGTATTTTGTTCATTGTGGATATTTTGAATTAATTTTAATGTTTAAAAAGATTGCAGTAAAGCATTATTTCTCTAGATTGAGGAGTTTCCTGGAGCCTGGCCGGTGTGCTTGACTTCCCTCACCCCGGTTCCAGCCCTGCGGCTCTTGCACGCTGTCACCTGGGGCCACCCCGCCTGCTCTCTGGGCCTCTGGACCCGCTGCCGGTCACGCTGGTGACCTGCCGGGCCCCCCAGCAGGTGAGACATCCTCTGGTCAGGCTCCTCATGTCCCCCAAAGTACATCACGACGGTTAAAAGCTTCACCTCCAATGGGGCATTTTGGAGATTCAAGAAGTGCTCTTTGGGGTCATCAAATGACCGTGGTGGGGGGCAGTAAGCAGCAAGCGGGGCCCCTCCGTTGTGCAGACCCCCGCCAACCTTTCCTCTTGAGTCCCGTCCTCCTGAGTCTCACACACACTCTAAATGTCCCACCAGGCGTTCTGGTCCGTGAGAGACTGTTTTTCCCAAGCCAGAAATCCCTGAGCGTCTTCTGTGCGTGTTTAACGACCACTGGCCTTCCCAGGAAAGCACCTACCGTTTGCTGAAGGCAAGATGCCTTGCTCTGTCTGGAGCTTTCCCATTTGGGAAGGGCACATCACGGATACGGCCCACTGTGCCGGTGGCCCACACCCGTCCCCGCGGATCCGGGAACTGGGGCAAGACTTCCGACAGAGCCCCTACTGGGGATGTCGTGGGGCACTCACTGATCGAAATACACATTATTTTATTACCCATGGTTTTCCTTTAACGCATCCCTTATGTTACAGTCAGAACACTCTATTTTTTTCCGAAATTCTACGTGAAGCGAGTTCTATTTCCCATGATCTTCCTCTCAGACCGTCAGTTCGGGGGTCCAGACTGCCCCCACCAAAGCCCTGGGAATGTTAGAGGATGCTGGAGCCCAGGCCAGGATGCTGGTACACCTGGTCTGAGCAGGGGGGCAGGTGGGGGCAGGCAGGGGGTAGAGGGGATGCTCTCCTGCGCAGCCACCGTGGGGACCCTCAGGTGCCAAGCCCAAGCCGGGCAGGTGGCCCCGGCCCTGCTGGCCTCCGTTCCCTCATCTGTACAATAGAACGATCCGGATGCTGCCGGAGCCGGGCACACGGACACCGGGAGGCAGCTGCTCTTACTCGGCATCGCGGCCCCTGGACCGTGTGCTGTCCGGCGGCCTCACCACTTGCATAGCCTAGGCCCTCGGCGCGGAGCCGGCTCATAACAGGTGCTCATCCGACGTGTGCCACCGTACATGAGGCTTCCCGGGGCCCACAGGGAGGTGCGAGGCTCCCATTCCTCCGGGGGGGGCTGCTGGAGGCTCCCCCTTCCCATTGGGGGGAAGTAGCATGTGACAGGTGGCCAAGGGGAGGGTCTGTCTTGCAGACGCAGGCCCCCCCAGCCCCGTGTGAGCAGCCGTGTGCTATGAGGGCCGTGGCAAAGGCTCATGATTCCCGCGGAGGGAGGGAGACCCATCTGCACTCCCTACTCCCACCAGCACACAATTCCCACAGGGGGCTGTCAGTGGCCGGGGGTGGGGGGGCGGTGATGGAGAGACCACTGGTCTTGCATGAGGCTCTGGAGCTGGGCGTGGCGGGGGAGGCCAGGCAGAGGCGGCGGGTCGGTGGGAAATGAGGGACAGACCCCTCCCGGGAACCTCCCTAGAATCCCAATTACTATCATGGAGAAGAAAATGGGAGGCCCCCCACCTCGGGAGAGAGCCCCCGATGCTTAATTAGCGCATTATCTTCCAGCCATCCAACTGAAATGGGAAAGCAAGCCGAGGAGCTAAGCGGCTTTGGGATTCCAACTCCGTCCTCCACCCTCCTCCCCCGCACAGCATCTTTTGGGGGCTGGTTTTTTTGGGTGTCTGATGAAAGTCCTGGGCAGGCCAGGGAGGACGGGAAGCTGGGCCAGGGGTGGGATCCCCCCACGGGGGCAGACCACCAGCCGAGAGCCCAGAGAGGGGCAGAGGGACAGGAGGTCCGGGTCCTTTTCTTGTCATCACTGCTTTCCAAGCGGTGTGTCCGGCCTGGACCCGTCCCAGGCTGCCCACTGTGTCTGCTGCAAAGGAAAAGAATCTTTTTCTGTATTTTATTATGGGATCACTTACGCTCAGCAAAGCTCATCCTTTCTCGTGGTCAGTTCTGAGAGTCCTGACCCATGTATGTAGTCATGTAACCACCCTTCGTCCCTTCACCCCCAGTGCCCCTGTGCCCCCACCCCAGCCTCAGGCAGCGTCCGCAGCACTTTCTGGGCCTATGGTTCGGCCCTGGCCGTGGAACCAGGCAGCGTGAGGCCCGCGGAGCCGGCACGATGCACCTGAGCCTCACCCACGGCGCGGCAGCCTTTTACGGCCGAGTGGTGTCCCTGCAGGCGTGGGCCCAGGCCACTTGTCTGCTTCCCAGCCGAAGGACATCTGGGCTGCTTCCGGTTTTCGCTCAGCCAAGTTCCAGAAAACGGTTTCTCATCCCAGAACAGGCTTCACGGCCACCAGCCCTGGAAGAGAGTCCCTTCCACACGGGCGGCTGGGTGTGGACATCTGGGCAATCGTGAGGATTGCCGGGGAGCAGTGAGGCTTGGGGTTCCCAGTCATCAGACACCCTGCCCAGGACACCCCTGCACTCGGCAGTCGGGGTCGCCACAGACCACTGCCAACCACCTAGAGTCATGGGCCTTTTCCAAACCTGGGGTCCAGGGGAGCCTGAGGGTGGGGCTGTCACCCACTCTGTGCACGAGCGCAGCCCCACCCCGGCCCCGTGCCTGCCCACACCCGGCCCTTCCCAATGCCCTGGGCTTAAACTCAGCACGGGCGAGGGGGACGCGGGAGACACCACGCTGCTGTTTCTCAGTCCTGCCAGCCATGCAGTGCGTCCCTTTGTTCCCGAGGGAGGGCCGCTGGGTGGCCGGGCTCGCTGCCCCCTTGCGTCCCCGCCGCCCGCCAGCAAGGAGATCACTCAGGCGCTGATACGATCGCCGCGGGACAGGCGGAAATTGGAGTGTCCCCGGTGCTTGATCGCGCCCGCGCCAGCCGCGGCCACAGGGACATTAAAGGCCCGCGTAATGGCCCACATTCACTCCCCTAGCAGCCCCACCATGACCTTGGGCGGCTCGGAGCCCGCTGCTGTTTTAATGAAAAATCAGGAGTTGGGGAATGGCTATGGCTCAGAGAGGGCAGGAGGGGGGAGGGCTCTAGGCAGCTGCCCTCAGTCCATCTGTCCACGCCGGCCGCAGGCCCCTCCACCACAGGCCATCGGCCACGCTGGGCCCTCGTGGGGGCTGGGGACCCCTGAAGAGACAGAGAGAGCCCCACCCCGTGGAACACTGGGATGAACCTGTGAGCTGGGGAGAGGCTGGGGAGGGGAAGGGCTACCAGGCCAGGGCAAAAGGACACTCCGTCCAGGCTGGGCTGAGGTACCGACTCCGCTCACCGGCCTAGGTTTCCCCAGCCCCTCCAGCTCTCCTAGTAAGAACTGACAACTCTGATGGAGCACCTACGGGGTGTCCCCGCTGTCCCCACAGCACCCTGTGACCCTGGGCTGCCAATCCTGCCACCCTATTTTCAGATGAGGAAACAGAATCGACTGCCCAAGTCACACAGCAAAGGGAGGCAAGCCGCTGGGGTGCAGAGCCCTCTGCCTGGGCGGTGTCCGGCGGCCCCGCACATACCCTGGGCTATTTCTCCCAGCTCTTTCTAGAGGCCAGACCTGGCCCGCCCTCCCCAGCCAGGGCCCTGCCCCCTCACCTCCCACCCCCACGCCCTTGCCAGCTCCCCTGGGCTGATGGCAGACCAGACAGGTGAGCGCCTACCCTGGCTCTTTGTAGCCACCTCCAGGCCCACAGGGAATTCAAGTACCAAAGTCAGGGGCAGGGCTGAAGTGTCTCTGCTGGGGAGGCTCCCAGCCCTCTTTCCCCTCCCGGGGCCTGGTGGGAAGGCCCACCAGGCAGCCATCCCCTTACAAACACACACAAAGGTGAGCGACCCCAGGCTGACCCTGCAGTGGCCGGCAGAGCTGATGGAGTTGGGGGCCAAGCGAAGGTTCGCTGTAAGGGGGCCCCTCTCTCTGGCTGGGCTGGGGGTGGGAGGAGCCTTCCTGCACCTCCTGTCCCCAGAGGTGCAGACATCACCCCGGGGCGGAGCCAGAGAATGAGGCCCTGGAAACCCGGGAAATGAGGGGTTTCGGATTGGATGCCCCCACCAGACCCAGGATGCCGGCTTCTCTGGGCAGGGCCCCTCCAGACCGAACCTCCCTCCGCTGGGGCTCCTCCTTCCCACTACAGTCCACGGCTAGCCCACTGATAACCAGGCTATCTGCCTGCAGGAAATTTACTGGAAACCTTGGCCTTGGCCCTCTCTTGCTGCCTCTTCGTTCTCTTCTCTCTCCTCCTTGGCCTCTCCTGGGATTCGGGAAGGCAGGTGCCTTATTAGCTTCAGCCACTCCAAGCAGGCTCAGGAGGGTCCCTCTCCTGGGACCTCATGACCCCCTCAGAACCCCAGGTCGGACCCCCTCTCTGAGAGGGGCTACATCAGAGCGGCTTCCTTGGGGACATCAGCCCTGCTCTGAGATCAGAGAGAGAAAACAAACGCTCAGTGATGATGGCAAACAGGTACAGATCCCTCCCCAGGGGCTGGCACATGCTAAGGGCCATATGTCTGTTCACGCTCCATGCCCTTAGCCATCACTTGGACCGTGACACTGAATACCACCCTCCCGCTACCTTGTCTTTCTATACGTCCCACGCCTTTTCAGAAAGTCATGCAGCTCTCGTTCCGTTTTCCCAACGTGACCTCGTGGGAGCCTTCCTGGGTTACCACCTCTCACATCCCACACCCCTCCGTAGCCTCAGGGCCCCGCCCCCAACACCACGTGCCCTGTCACTTCCACAAGAAGCCTTGGATGGTTCAACCCCTGCCCCAAGATGGTACCCCTCGAACCACTGCCTTCATTTTTCTTCCGTGCTCCTGGCACATAGTGCAGCAGACTGCATGCAGTAGGTGCTCAGAAGTGCCGACTCGCTCCAGAACTTTGGAGTCACGGAGCGACTATACCCCATAGTAGAGCTGGAGACCAGGCGCCCACGGGTCCCAAGGGGCCCAAGGTGGGGGCGGGGGACGCATCCCTTGCTGAGTGCTCTCGTGGCCCAGCCGAGCCGGCCACTTCGTCTGCACCTCCCCACTAGCCTGTAAGAGCTTCGTGGGCCCTCTGAGGCACACGGTCCCTGCTTACAGGTTAGGAAAATGAGGCTGTAATGGGTGAACTCACTTGGCAAGAGGCAGGGCTGAGGTTTGCACCTGGCCCTTGGCACCACCTGGCACTAAGGCTGTGATCCCTGGTGCGTGGTAGGTGTCAATGGCCACGAGACCACAGAAAGCCCCCTGCAGACTGCTCCTACCGTAAACGCAGCCCACACCTGCCCAAGCGGCCCAGCCCAAGGCCAGCCTGCAAGGGCACCAGCCACCCTGGCCCTGGTATCGCCGCGTTCAGAGCCCTGTGGGGTTTCTAATCAGCCCCCGTGCGGAGTGCCGACATGATTTATAAAGTGGGTCTGGGCCACGGCTGCCTCCACTCAGCTAATGAGCACCAGGCTTTGGCAGCATCCACCAGCTGCGTGTTGGGTTCGGAGCAAATCACCCCGGACTATCCCCACCACATGCCGGCAGCAACCAGTAGTCATGTCACCCCTTTCCCGGGGTGGGCGGACACGACCTGGCCGTCTCCCCCGGAGGGAAGGGGGGCTGGCAGTCGCTGCTGCCACCACGGGGCAGTGATGCGGACCCTCCTCTGCCCTGGCCACCTGCCCCCACCCCCCGCCCCCCCAGCCAGGTGGACTTGGGGTCTAAAGCCAGTGAGGGCGGGAGGGCTGGGCGGGAGTGCGGCTCCGCCCCCGAGGAGGAGGGACGCAGGGAGGGACGGTCCTCACCAGAGCCATCTTCCCACTCCAGGGCAGGAAGAACAGTAACCCATCTTCTGGCCCGGAGTCACCCGCACCCCACGAGCATCCCCTGTCCCTCCAGGCACCACTGAGGTCACCTCTGATGCAGCCCACCCCCAGCCCACCTGGAGCTGTACCTGGAGCCCACACTCTGCAAACAGCCAGCACCAAGTGGCAGCACCTCCCTGAGCCTCAGTCTCCTCATCTGTAAAATGGGCACTTTTGCCACAAGGTCCTGGTGTGCTTTCTGTGAGGTGAGACGGGTCACACAGTAGATCCAGAGCCGGGCTCGGGCAATGCCCCACAACCAGAAGCCGTGCTCATTAGTGTTGTCACTGGGGCCCGGCGCCCCATGGCCCCGTCCAGAGCCGCCCACGTTCTCTTCCTGAGGCTGAGCGGCGCTCGCCTCGCTTCCCCACGCAAAACGTCCCAGATGTCTCCTTCCTTCGCCAAGCCGGCTCCACTCCACCCCAGCCTTCCAGGTCTGCCGAGAGCTGGCTTCCTCTGGTGGCTGCTGGTCCCCAGGGACCCCGTTCTTGCCCCTTCCGCCCACACGGCTCCCGGCACGGGAGGCCCCTCGGAGCCACGGCCTACTTGGCCACATGTTTGCCCACGTGGTCGGGCTGGTTTGTGGTGGAAAGGACATGGGGCCAGAGTCCAGGGAGGGACCAACACCTCCTGGGAGCAGGATGACTTGGCTCAGCGACCGTGAGAGCCCACAAAGGCCTAGGAGGGGGAGCCAGCCACGCCGGAGGCCACGGCGAGTGTGCCAGAGGCCCAGGACCCACAGATAGCCAGGCACTCCGAGGATCTCTGCCCTGCTTGGAGATCAACTACGCCAACTTTATCCTTGCTACACCGTCAGCCAAACAGGTTCCGAGCAGAGAGTTGGCGGGGACTCTTCAAGCTGCAGCGTGTAAAGAAGACAAAAGAAAGTGGAGAGTCAGCATTTGCCCGGCGCGTTTTCGCCCCTGGAGAGCGTTTCGGGGCCGGGACGTCAATCACAATGTGCTCTTGGGCCACAAGATGACGAAATGGGGGAGGGCGCCAGGCTCGGGCCCCAGCTCCCCCCGGGATGCTCGCTCCAGCTGCCAAAGGCCTGGCAACTGCATGCACACAGCTGTGGGAAGTCGTGGGGACTGTGGCACACACGGCAGCAGGACCACTGCCACGGCAGACGGCCCCAACCCCCGGCGCCTCTCAGAGGCTGAGTCCAAAGCAGACCGGCTGTCGGGGACAAACAAGACCAGGAGGTGTGATGGGAGCACTGATGCGCTGAATCTATGTGGCTCCCACTCCGTGGACGCTTCGAGATCCTTGGTTTTAATTACGGTGATAGCGGGCGGTCGTGGGTTTTGTTTTGTTTGAGTGTCTTCACTCAGTAACGGAAGATGTTAGCAGCTCTGTGCCAGACCCCAGATGGCTCTGTGGACCTGGTCTGTCTAGGAGCCGAGGGACTCCAGCCCTCATGAGCGGTATGTTCTGGGCCATCCTAGGAGTCTTGCCTGTCACCAAAACCCCAGCTCCTATCTTTGCTATGAATTCAACAAGTCCACGTGGAACCTAGTCATGAGCAAGGCAGAAAAACCCGCTGCTTTCATGGAATTTCCATTCTGGGGAGAGAGATGGACAACTTGTAAGTAAATAAGGAATGTAGTTTCTGCTGAGTGTACCGGATGTTACAGAGCAAGCGAGGAGGGCCAGGGACAGAGAGGGTGCAGAGAGGGAGGCAGGGCAGCCCTCCCGAGGATGGGACCCTTGACCTCACAGCTCATGAAGTGAGGGAGTGAGCCATAAGAACACTGGGAAGGCACTCTGGGCGGGGAAACAGCAGGTGCAAAGGCCCTGGGGTGGAAAGAACGACATGGCTGGGCCGGCGGGCATGCAGAGGACAATGTGTCCAGGAGAGTCACAGGGTCAGCAGGGCCAGATGGAGAATGATGGCACCATTTAAGGGAGAGGTAGACACCGGGAAGATCAGGTCGCTGGTTTGGACATGCCAACTTTGAGCTGCTAGGTAATCTTCAAATGAAGATATAAGATGTCGTCATGTTGAGGCGTTGTGTGTGTGGTTCGATATACAGAAGTATGGATCTCAGGGTGGAGGTCAGAGGTGGACAGATCCGTGTGGGGCCATCTCCACACAGGTCGCACTTCACAGGATGGGTCCACGGGAGGCTGAGGGGGAGGGGCATAGATGGGACTGAGCCCTGGCACATCCAGGATTAGGACAGGAGGATGCGGAGCAGGGAGCAAGGGCTCCCGGCAGGCAGGAGAATGCCTTGGAGTGCTCCCGAGGGGCAGTTCCATCTCCGTGGGATGTGAGGAGGAGTTTGGAAGGAGAGTGACTGAGGGGTGAGTGGGGTCGTGGGGTTTGGAGGTTGCCTGGAATGAGCCTGCGCGGAAGGAAGTCCACGGCCAGGCCCGAAGAGCTTTACAGCTGTCCTGGCCCCCACTCTGGAGACCAGGTATGTTCCGATTCCTACCGCCACCCCCAGTCATCCTTCAGGCCACAGCCAGAGGAAGCTGGTTTTCAGGGAACGCAGAGCATCAGGCCTCCTCCGCTGATGCCTGCGGGCTCCCCAGCACGCTCAAGGTGGAGGCCTGGCCTCCTCACGGCCCCTCGAAAGCCCCTCCAGGCAGCCTGCCCCTGTCCCAGAGGCTCACTCCTCACTGGGGTCCATTCACCTCCGCCCCCTAGACCTCAAGCTCCCCGAGGCCCCAGCTGTGTGGCCAGCCCATCTCAGAGGGGACACGGAGTCACGGCCACAGGAGCACAGAACGTGCCAGCTGGGAGGGACTGCAGTGG
This sequence comes from Mirounga leonina, assembly GCF_011800145.1. NCBI lineage: Eukaryota > Metazoa > Chordata > Mammalia > Carnivora > Phocidae > Mirounga > Mirounga leonina. The sequence continues at coordinate 2,801,594 of NW_023270433.1, forward strand.
TCAGCGGGCCAACCACGCTCCCTGCCACCTCTCTCTTGCCTCTCTGCCGTAGTCATCTGGCCTTCCCTTGAATGCCCCCTAGGATGAGGGGCTCAGCACAGTTTGGACAGCTGTGCCCCAGCTCAGGGGGCTGGCCTGTCACGGCCGCGAGTGGGGGTGCATGCTCCCCAGCTCGGGGGCCCTGCCCCTCAGAGGCCTGGACACCCATGCGGCTGCCCTTCACCAGCAGGAAGACTGCACCTCCGCGGACCAAGCTCCCGGACGTGGGCTGTGACACACACCGTTTCATTGGGCCCCCGCGTAACCCAGTGGAAATAAGGCCTCTGTCCCCTGAGAAGGAGTCACACAGGTGTTCCCGAGTTCTTTCTCGGAGGCCCGCCCCCCATTCATACCCATCATGCAGGAGAAAATCACGTCCTTTCTACAACACACACCCTCTCCACGGAGGCGCTGTAAATACGGAGAGATGACATCGCTGGCGGTGTGGTCCTGTGAGTGATGTCATCTTGGGGGCTGCCTAGCAACCCCAACAACGTTCGGGAGGCTCTAATTCTTGAGTAGGGTAAAGTCACATTTCTGCAGCTCAGTTAATCAGCTTCCTGGCAACTCCGACAAGATGATCTCATTTTATTCATGACTATTTTATGTGAAATGCACTTTTAGCTCTAAGAGAACACAAAGATTTAATTCAAAACCCGCTATCGCTTTATGTTTCCAGGGTGCCGTTAACACGGCATCCATGCAAATAACCATGGTAACACATGGGTAATTAGTATATACGGCACGCGGCATTAACACGGAGCCAGGGCCAGCTCCCCAATCAGCGCAGATTACCGCACGTTATTACTGGAGTAATTACCTGCAGTAACACACAAATTGAACTAAATGGTCAATTGAAGTAAAGTGAATGGCTTTTTATTCTCGTCCCTAAATAATGTGTCTGCTCGGCTGAGCCGTTCAAGGTAAATAAAACTCTCCGACTGATGGCCTCCCCCCCTTCCCCGCCCTGCCCTGGGTGGGGGGTTGGGCCTGGCCCAGACAGGTGTGGGGCACCCCGCGGGCTCCCCAGCTTCCCCGCCGTCCCTGCGCCTCCGCAGAGCTCGGGCCCTTATGTAACACGCCCCCTAGAACGAGGATGCGCACACAGCTGTCGTACTCCTCCCCCCAGGGAAGAGGGCACAGAACTTTCCAGAGAGAGGATGGGGTGAAAAGGCAAAAGGCCTTCCTCCCGGGGATGTTGTTCTTGCCCCTCTGGTAGGTGGGGCTTCCTGTCGCAGGATGTGAGGGGGAGGGGAGGTCAAAGGTCAGTTCTGCCTTATTAACACAGCGTTTCTCAAATTCCATAAACTTAGAAGATCTTCAAACAGGAAGTGGCGCAGGCTCCTCCAGGAGTCTGAGCGGAGCTGCCCGGCCTTCCCGGGAGAGCGGGAGAGCGGGAGGGAGGCAGAGGCCCCGCAGCGGGTGGAAGGGGCCAGCAGTCCCGTGTCCCGCTGTCCTTCCCCGGGCAGAGGTGCGCCAACGATGGCGAGGGGGTCTGGGGACTTTGGGCAGGAAACGCCCCGTCCTTCGTGTGTCCTTCACGTGACAGATGCAGAGTGGGTTCTCTGCAGGCCTGGCCCCAGGGACTAGCCCTCAGCACGACGGCCACCGCCCCGCAGGCCGCCCGTCCAGGCAACGTGGAACCGTGAGGGCACCAGGTGCCACGAAGGCAAAGGACAGAGCACCAGGGGCTCCTCAGAGGGAGCGAGGTTGACGGCGGCGGCAAGGGGGAGGAGGGAGGCCCAGCCCAGGACCGTGGGCAAGTCTCCGAGTCAGGGAACGCGAAAGAAGGCCACTGATCTTATCACCACCTTCATGTGCCACGGACACATTAATACCAAGGGAGAGCGAGATGCAGACGGAAGAAAAACGTGACTTAAAAACCCACAGCCTTATCTGCACTCCACTGTGGTGGGGCAGACTCATCGCGGGGAAAGCTGCCGTTTTTCAGAAAACATTCTGAAAGGCTTTGGTTTTCAGGGTGAAGGCACCTCATCTACTCTGGATTGGAGAGGCCGAGACAGGCAAGGGCAGAAGATTGCACTCCAAATCAAAGGGGATTTCCAACCAAAATAGCTCGTGGGTGCACACTCTCTCCCATCCCACTGCTCTGGGGTGCACACTCTCTCCCATCCCACTGCTCTGGGCCAAGTGATAAATGCAGCATAACTGATGACCCGAAACATACAGTGGGGCTACAAACACAATAACGTCTCCAGAGATGAGGAACACAGGTGGGGGGTGATGGGCAACATGGCCTGCTGAGCCCAGATCATGGAGCCACAAGGTGGGGGGGCTGTCTGGGCTCTTGGTACCCCCTGCAGGGAAGGGGGACCTAAACCTAGGTGGGACCAGGACACAGGCCTGTGGAAGGAGACAAGAAAGAGCAGGGCAGCCCCTACACCAAGGCTGAATGCAGACCATCACTCATAGACACGGATGCAAAAATATAAAATAAACTACTAGCAAATTGAATTCAGGCATAAAAAGGATAGTGCGTAATTAAGGAATTGTATTTATGCCAGAAAAGGAGATTTGGTGATCATCGGGAAACTGATCAATATAATTCACCATGCTGACACATTAAGAAGAAAAATCAGACAGAATCTTACTACATGTAGCAGAGACACTTGCAAAAATTCAACATCCATTCACAATTAAAACTAAAACAGCTCTTACAAACCAGGAACAAAAGGGAAATTCCTTAAGCCATTTAAGAGTATCTGCCAAAGTCAGCATACTTAGTGGTGAAATATAGAAAGCTTTCCTTCTGAAATTAGAAGCAAGACAAGAATTTCTCCTCTCACCCTTTCTGTTCAACATTGCAATAGCAACCCTCACCAGTGCAATAAGGCAAGAAAAATAAATGAAAGGTGAGAAGACTGGAAAAGGAGAAACAAAACTGTCACAAGTAACGTGATTGTGTCACAGAGGATCCAAAATGAACTACAGGTCAGTAATTAGAACTACTAAGAGTTTAACAAGGTTGCTGGATGTAAAATCAACACATAAAATCAGATTTATGTCTATATAATGGGAGTAAATAGATAGAAAATGAGAATTTTTAAATGATACCATCTGCAATAACCTCAAATGAGATCAGGTACCTGGAACTAAATCTAGTTCTGTGCACAAGACCTCTAGAGAATAAATAATTTTATTAATAGACATTCATGAAGACCTAAATAAAGGGGGGACATAGATCATGTTTATGGTTTAGGAAACTCAACATTACAAAGATGTTAATTCTTCCAAATTGATTATTTTCAAGTCGGGTTCATTGAAGTATAATGATCTATAGTAAAATTTTTCCTTTTTTAGTGGACAATTCTCTAAATCTTGACAACCTTAAATAATTGTGTAACTGCCACCATAACCAACATAGAGAACACATCCATCACCTCCCAAACTCCACGCCAGTGCCTAGCAACCTCTGATCTATTGTCCCTATAGTTTTGCCTTTTCTAGAATGTCATTTAAATGAAATCATGCTGTATGCAACATTTTGAGTCTGACGTCTTTCACTCAGCATAACTCATTTGAAATTCATCCCTGTTCTTGCATGTATCCATAGCTCATTCATGTTTACTGCTGAAAAGTATTTCATTAGATGGACGTACCACAGTTTGAAAAATATGTGAATTGCTTCCAGCTTGGAACAATTATAAATTGAGCTGCTATAAACATTCACTCACAGAGTTTTAAGTGATTTTCTTCACTCACAGAGTTTTAAGTGATTTTCTTGGGTAAATACCCAGGAGTGGAATCCTTGGGACATACTGTGAACATGTGTTTAACTTTGTAAGAAACCGCCAGACTGCAGAGTGGCTGGGCCACGTTGTGTTCCCACCAGTGAGGTATGAGAGTTCCAGGTGCTCTGCATCCTCACTCGTTATCATCAGTTTTTAAAAGTCATGATTAGAGGTTATAGTGGTACATCATTCTGCAATGACATAATGACTAATTACACTGAGCATCTTTTTATGTGCTTATTTGGCAATCATACGTATTCTTTTGATGAGCTGTCCTGTAATGTCTTTGTCAGGTTTTGGTATCAGACTAACGCTGACCTCATAAAAAGTAGAATTGGTAGAATTTGCCAGAAAACTTACCTAACTCTGGAATTTATTGTTTTTGGAGGGTTTTAAACAACAAACTCCAATATATATGGGAGTTTAATGTTTTTTTTTTTCTTGAGTGAGCTTTGGTAGCTTATGTCTTTGAAGGAATTTGTCTATTTCATCTCTAAATTGTAGAATTTGTGGGCACAAAACTGTAATAATATTTATTAACATTTTAATATCTACACGGTCTTGGGGCACCTGGGTGGCTCAGTCGTTTAAGCGTCTGCCTTCGGCTCAGGTCATGATCTCAGGGTCCTGGGACCGAGCCCTGCATTGGGCTCCCCGTTCAGCAGGGAGTCTGCTTCTCTCTCTCCCTCTGCCCCTCCAAAACCCCCCACACCCACTGTTTGTACTCTCTCACACGTACTCACTCTCTCAAATAAATAAAATCTTAAAAAAAAAAAATTTCAGTGCCTGGGTGGCTCAGTTGGTTAAGCGACTGCTTTCGGCTCAGGTCATGATCCTGGAGTCCCGGGATCGAGTCCCACATCAGGCTCCCTGCTCAGCAGGGAGCCTGCTTCTCCCTCTGACCCTCACCCCTCTCATGTGCTCTCTTTCTCTCATTCTCTCTGTCTCAAATAAATAAATAAAATCTTAAAAAAAAAAATATCTACACGGTCTGTAGTGATGTCCCCTTTTTCATCCTGATACTGGTGATCTGTGTCTTCTGTCTTGTTCTCTTTGTCAGTCTGACTAGAGATTTGTCAATTATATATGGTCTTTCCACAGAGGCAACTCTGGCTTCATTGATTATATTTTCCTCTAGCCTTTTTCTTTCCTATCTCATTGATGTCTGCTCATTACTCTTTCCTTCCTTCTGTTCGCTTTGAAATTAATTTGCTTATTTTTCTAGTTCCTTAAGGTGGGGTTTAGATCATTGGTTTTCTTTTGCTTTTCTTTTCTTGAGTATATTTGATGCACAGTGTTAAATTAGTGTTAGGTGTACAACTTAGTGATTGGACAAGTCTACACATTATACTAACTTCACCACAGGTCCGTCTGTCCATCTGTCCCATTACATCACTGTTACCGTATCATTGACTGTACTCCTTATGCTCTGATTCTTGTTCCTATGACTTACTTATTCCCTAACTAGAAGCCTGTCTCTCCTTCTCCCCTTCCCCATTTTGCCCATCCCCCACCCCTTTCCCCTCTGGCAACCATCAGTTCATTCTTGGTATTTATACTTCTTTTTTTTCTAAGATTTTATTTATTTATTTGACAGAGCTTTAATTAGCAATAATCGTGCCTCGGATAAACCTCATTGGCTACAATACTGCCACTGCGCAAAGCTTGACAGAGCTTTAAAGAGAGACAGCGAGAGAGGGAACACAAGCAGGGGGAGGGGGAGAGAGAGAAGCAGGCCTCTGGTGGAGCAGGGAGCCCGATGCGGGGCTCGATCCCAGGACCCTGGGATCATGACCTGAGCCGAAGGCAGATGCTTAACGACTGAGCTACCCAGGCATCCCAGTATTTATATTTCTCATTCTGCTTTTTGTTCATTCATTTTTTTTTTAGATTCCACTTATGATTAGAATCATATGGTATTTGTCTTTCTCAATCTGCCTTATTTCACTTAGCATTATACCCTCTAAATCCATCCATGTGGTCCCAAATGGCATATATCACCTCTTCTTTGTCCATTCATCTATCTATGGACACTCAAGTTGCTTCCATATCTTGGCTATTGTAAATAATGCTGCAATAAACATAGGGTGCAGATATCTTTTCAAGTTAGTGTTTTCCCTGAGTATACACCCAATATACTGGAATTACTGGATCATAGAGTAGTTCTATTTTTAACTTTTTGAAGAATTTCCATACTGTCTTCCACATTGGCTACACCAGTTTGCATTTTCACCAAGGGCACGAGGATTTCTTTTTTTCCATATCCTCGTCAACACTTGTTATTTCTTATGTTTTTGATTTTAGTCATTCTAACAAGTGTGAGGTGGTATCTCGTTGTGGTTTTGATTTGCATTTCCCTGATGATCAGTGATGTTGGGCATCTGTATGTCTTTTTGGAAAAATGTCTATCCAGGTCCTCTGCCCATTTTTTAATCAAATTGTTCTTTTTTTTGGTGGTGTGATTTTCTTTTTCAATGTATTTAACTATAAATTCTCCTTTATAAATTTCCTACATATAAATTTTCCACAAATAAATTTAAGCTATAATTTTCCCTTAAACATTGTTTTAGCTGCATCACACAAAGTTGATATGCTGTATTTTAGTTTTCAGTCAATTCGAAACTTTCTGTCATTCGCCGTGCTCTAACTTCTCCCCTACACTCGCTGCATGGCCCTGGGCAGCTGGGGCAGTCAGGGATTGGAGACCGCTGACACGGGAGAGTTCTGGCGGGGACTCTGGGACTCCGTGTCCGGTATCCTGGCAGAGACGACACTCGGCCCCAGGCCAGTCCCAAAGGAACTATTCGAAGGAGAGAGTGAGTCAGGGCTCACCGGCCACGCCGGTGTCCCAGCATCAGGGCCTCAGCCTTCCTGACCCTCTGGCTGCGGTGGCCCCCAAGGTCTACTTACCCCATGATCCAAGATGAGGGTCCTTCACCTCTGTGCTCCATGTGCAACGGTCCAAGTGCACATGACGACAGCAGTCAAGAAGCCCTCACCGGGAGCTGGCGGGGGGGGGGGGGGCGTGGGCCAGCGCTGCCTTGGGGGCCTCCTCTCAAGTGGAGAGTATTATGGCTCCTTTCCCATGTTCCCCGTGGTCACTGGGCCCGTGGGGTCCCATGTCAGAGAAGAAGCTGCAGGGCCAGGGACTCACAGAAGCCCCCTGAGTGTTCGGGGAGTATTGTAGCAGGAAAGAATGAAGCGGGGAGCCAGGACAGATATCGCCCTGCCCACCAAGCCCCTATTTCTTTCCTTCAGTCTAGAAACCAGGTGGGTGTTAGTGTTTCTGAACCAAGGACATGGATGTTTGTGAGGAGAAATGCCAAGTCTGGAGCCAGCAGCTTCACCCCACAGCTGGCTGGGACACCCACCCTGGGGGCCGGCTCCTCCCAGGCCGGGCATGGGGGTGCCCCCCATGGTGCATGGGGTCCCTGCCAGGCAGATCACATTACGCTCGCCCAGGGCCCTCCTCTCCGTCCCCACAGGAGGAGGGCGAGCAGGACGTGGAGAGAGAGAGCACGCGGGACCCACCACGGTGAGCTCAGGGGGACCCAGGGGCAGCTCCCGAGGCCACTGGCAGGCACAGGCCTCGGCTCTGCCTTCACCCCGACCACTGAAGGAAGAGCTTCCTTTTCCACCAGCTGCCGGTGCCCCGCCCTGGCAGGGAAAGTGGCTGGGGGGGGGCTTTGTCGCCCCAACACCAGACCTCTTGAGCAGCATTCCGCCCCCCAGCCCCACCTTCTTGCTGCATCTAGAACAGGCTTCATACTGTCCCGTTTTCTCCGAGATGCAGAAATTGCCAGTGGCGTCCGTGTTCTTAGACCAAATTAGCCACACTTAACTCAAGTGCCCGCCGCCCGCCCGCCGCCCGCCACCCGCCACCCGCCTGCCTGCCCACGTGCCCAAGCCCACAGCGGGCCTGACTCACTCGAAGTTCACAAGCAGGGAGCCATCGGCTCCCACCCGCCGCCGTGATAAGCAGGCTGTGATTACGGAGCGCCGGGCCCAGCTCTGCTGCGCTGCTGTGTGGCTTGGGGCCGTGTGCTTCCCCTCTCTGGGCCTGGCTTCCCCCTCCATAAAACAGGGGCTGGGGGTAAACCAGGCCTCTGTGCTCCCACTGAGCCCACCTGCCCAGGAGGAGCTCGAGCGCAGACGAGATCCAGCAGCCAGAGCCCCTGGAAGCATCCACACAGCCCGCCCCGCATGAGGCCTGTGCCCACCGCGGGCCGCACCCGGGACTCCTGTTGAGGACCCGGCTACAGAGGGGCTGCCCCCTCCCAGAGAAGCCCTGACGTCCCTAGGGGAGCGGCAGAAAGCCTTCTGGTCAGGGCCAAGACACTGAGGGGTGGAAGTTGAAGAAAATGGGTTTGGAGGCTTTTGCGTGAGACCCGCCGGAGTTCAGGCCCCCGCTCCACCATGCTCTGGGTGTGTGACCTTGGACAAGCCTCTCCCCCTCTCTGGGCTCCGGTTTCCCCGCGTACAAGATGGGGACACTAATCCCCGCACCAGGGGCAGGGCATCTAAAGGACACGGTGCAGTGCGTGGCACCCACCGCAGGCTTTGGGCGTTTGCCGAACGGCTGAATGGAAGAACACACGTGTGCGTGCGGGCTGATAGCACTCTGCGTGCTCCAGCCCCAGCAGCTGGCGGCCTCGGTCCCTGGGGTGCTCCTTGGGGAAGGGCCCCAAGACGGTGCGTGTCTGTGCAGAGCGCACCAGGTTGAGTGCAGAGACCCGGGTCTGCGCCCGGCTGGGTGTCCCGCACCTGAGGCTCTGCCTCCCCTGATCCCGTTCGCTCACCCGCGGACCCAGAGAGTAATTCGGGGTAAGGACGCTGGAAGGGGGTAAGAACCAAGCTCCCAGCCGAGGAGGCTGGGCTGGGGCGCTATCTCCTGCCACCCCCCACCCCGCCGTCCCCAGACAGAGACGTGATTCAGATAGACTCTTCTAACGCCTATGATCTGTTACATTTAAAAAATTATACAGGAAGAGTCTGTAACATCTCACGGACCTGTATACTTACAATTTACGCACTTGACTGTATATAAGTTAACCTTAATTTTTTTAAAAATATATTTTTAATATAAAAACACTAATTCAGCTCATTGGACACAAAGCCGTCATGACAGAATAATTCCTTGTCTCAGCACCCCCCCATTCCCATCCCCCAGAGGTAGCCAGGTCAGAGAGAGTCAGGGAGGCAGGCCCAGAACCAGGGCAGACACCTGTCCCCGCTGGGGTGCTGGGGATGTGCCAGGGCTGCCCGGGCAGGAGGCTCGGGGCCTCCAGGAAGGAGGAAGGCCCAGCGACGCACGCGGGTGGGCAGGGCAGAGGGAGGCTGGCGGGGTTTGGGAGGGTGAGGCAGGCCAGCGGAGCCCACGCGGCGGCACCTCAGCCTCTTAGGCCAGAACGTGTCATTGCGCCTGCAGGTCCCGGGGCACTCGGCCCCCCGATTCCAGGAAGCCCCCCAAAACCCCGCTGCTGAGAGCAGAGTGCATTCGCCGCGGGCCCTGGGCTCTCCACCTGGACCCTCACGAACCAACCGACCTTGGGCTGTAATGGGAAATGGGGCGGCAGAAGTCGCCAAGGCCCCCAGGAAAGGGTAGCTGAGGGCTGGAACATTCCTGACCCCCGGCCCTTCTCTTCAGTCAGGAGCAGACCGGGACTTCGAGAAGGTGCAGGCCGGGGGAGATGGCGGGGGTGGGGGGCGGCGTGCTGGCCTCCACTGGCCTGCCTTCCCTGGGAGTTTCTGGGGTGATGCCACAGCCAAAAATAAGGGCAATTCTCCACAGCATAGAAGAGGCACCAGCCTCCTTGACTTGATCCACACAGTCCAGCCCTTTGCTCCAAGTGACCCCCAACCCATCCTTCTGCTTCCTTAGCCCCCCTGGCCCAGGGCCCGACAGCCACGGGCACCCACCCACCTGGGACTTCAGCCCCCCGCTCACAGCCAGCCGGCAGCCCCAGCCCCTCTGCCTCTCACCCGCAAGTTTCTGTGCCTGGTCTCCTCCCCCAGGTGACATTCATTCAACCTTCAGGAGCTCCCAGCTGAGGGTCCCGTCCGGGCATCCCAGAGCCCACGCTCACAAGCCCACAGGGCACGTTTGCCAGAATAACAGGCAGCCAGGTCCTAAGGGGACAGCAGACATCAGCCTTGTGAAGGAAGAAGGAGCAGCCTTGGCAGAGGTCCAGAGGTGAGGAGGAGCCGGGTGTCACCCCGCGGGGTCTGAGGGCACTGGGGGAGCTACGGAGGGCTCGCAGCGGGGAGGGGGGGGCAGGTCAGGGACAATGGCCCAGGTACCTGCTGCTTCCGCAAAACCACCGTCCCATCCCCCCACCGCCACCCCCCAGGGCAGAGGGCAGGCCGGAACTGCAGGCTTTGCCTTGGGGTGGGGGTGGGGGGCTCTTGCTTTTTAGACAGTGTCCAGTTGGACTGACAGGCAGCTTCAGGGTCCCCACGCCCTCCCACTGCAAGGACGGGACAGAGCAGGCCACACTCACATCCCCCTGCTTTCCCAGGACCTGGCCACATACTCGGCAGTTCTGAGGCCAAAGGCCACCCTATGTGAGCTGGTGAAGGGGGTAAGGGTCCTGCCCCAGCTGAGCCACCACTGCTAGATGCCAACAGGGAAGGGGACCACACCCTAATGACCACCGGCGGTAATCATAATCCCGGCAACTGGCCCCTGCCCCTGCTCCCAGCCCCTGAGCTGCCCCAGAGCCCCTGCAAGTGGGGAGTGCGGCGGAGGTGACGGAGCTGGGACTGTGGCCCTGAGCACATGGCTCTCTCTTCACACCAACCTCCTTCCTTCCCTCCGCAGCAGTGCCGGGGCCCCTCACCTGTCAGGGGAGGACCCCACTGGCTCCCTGACCGGGCTGTCGCCTGGACTAAACGGGGCACCCACACTCGGAAGGCCAAGGCCAATGCCAAGGCAGGTCCAGAGCCACCCATCCAGCACGGCCTCCTTGCCACGCTGGCCACGGAGCACGTGGCCCAAACGGAGACAGCACGTATATGAAACACTCCTGATTGCAAAGACCAAAACAAAAAACCACATGAATCCTTGTTTTTTCCGAGGCACATTGAGATGATCTTATACAGAGTACGTCTGGTTACCTAAAATATATTCTTGAAGCTAATTTCACCGGTTTTTCTTTCTTTAATGCGGCTACTAGAAAATGTTTAATTGTGTTTACGGCTCTCACACATAGGGTCGTGTGGCGCCCCGGCTGCAAGGGACCGAGGACCAGAGACCCGCAGTCCCCTTGGGGGGCTGAGCGCGTTCATGCGGGACAGAGGGCCCAGGCTGGGAAGGGAGAGGACCGGCACACGGGGACATGCCTGGGAGGCCACCAAACGCAGGGTCGCAGGGTCATGGATCCAGCAAAGGGGTGTGACCGTGTGGAGCAGCTCCCCGGGCTCAGCTTCCCAGCTCCCTGCTCTGGGCTCTGGCCCTCCTGGCCTCCCTTTGCACCGGCTGGAAGGACGGAGGGGCCAGGCCACCCTCCCGGCTGCCACTACCAGGCCCACAGTGCCCACCCTGGCCTGCCATCCCCCCTCCCCGACTGCCAGAGAGAAGAAGAACCAATTAGCACCTCCCTCCCCGAGCCCAGCGACCCCACCACCTCTCTCCATCCCTCTGGTTTTCTCCTCTCCCCGACCTCCTCTGCCTGCCTGCCCGCCCGCCTCTCCCGCCCCCCTGCCCACCCTCTCCCTCCAGCACCAGCCGAGTGGGGAACAACAGCTGCCATACACAGCAACAAATCTTCCGCGTTCCCCCCTCCTTTATTTACACCGGGCACACAGTAGCAATTCAATCTGAAAAAGGGCCGTGTTTTCGGAGGCGTGCAGCCCGAGAAATTGATGTTTGTGTTAATCAATCTTGTAGGAGCCTGCGGGGCTCAGAGAGGTACCACACGAGAGATTTCTTCTATTGATTAATTGGATTCCGAGAGGGGAGTGGTGGGGAGGAAATCAAATACTCCAAGCGCCTGGCAGCTTCGGAGACGGTCCTGTCCCCTACCCTGCACAGCCCCACATGTGTCTGGGGGCCCCTCACTCAGCGTCCGGCACCAGCTGGGGGTCAGGACTCCTACCTCCGGGGTCAGCTCTGCCTGACTCTCCCCTGTCTGGGAACACCCCTGCTCCCGCCGTCACCCTCCCACTGCCTGCCTAGGTGATCCCTCGCCTCCAGAAGCGCCAGGCCCCCCATCCTGACAGGAGCCCACGTGGCCCCATGGCTGCATGCATGGGGCCCACAGCAGTAGCATGGGCCGAGGAGGAGGGCCGAGCCCCCCACGCCCCATCGGTGGCAAGTCTGGGCCCTGGCACCCACGTATTGGAGCCAGTCCATGCTAGCCGAGGCAGGCCGGCGGGCCACCCAGAGCGCGCACCTCCTCGCTTCAGGAATCCGCGCGCAGGCTCGGGAGCTGCTTTCAGGGGCACGGGCTAACCCGTCCCCGGGTCTGGGAGGGCCAGGAAGTGGCAGGCAAGCAGTATGGGAAAAGAGTGCAATACTCTGCCTTCACATGAGGCTTGCAGGGCTAACCGAGACTGACCCTGCCCGGGGGTTCTCACCAACGGGGTGGGATGGACAGACCCACCTTACAGACATGGACACAGGGGCTCCGGCTGGAGAAAGACTGGGCCAGGGTTCTGCTCCGAGACACCTGGTCCCCAGGAGTCCTGCGACCCTGGGCCCAGACGCCAGCCTCATCCGCCAGGTCAGTGGTGGGGACGTGTGAGTAGGCCCCCCGCCGGGGCATCCCTGGGAGTCTGGCTGTCTGACGGCTCCCTGAACCCTTACACGTCTGGGGGGCAGGGGCACCAGCCATCTCTAGAGAGTCGCTAGACTGTCCCTTCCTCTCTAGGCCAACAGCCTCAGGGGCATCACCGACGCAAAACTGTCTCGAGAGAGTACAAACCCAACCCTCTCTCGTCTGTCAGCATTACTGACTGAGCGCCTACTGCATGCCAGCACCCATCATCTGATTCGATCCTTGCAATCACGACCCCTTGCTGGAAGCCTCTTCCCCGCCTTGTGGCCGCGAGCGCCGTGAGACGGACGGCGCCCGAGTGGCACGCACAGCGTCTCTGCCTTCCCCGCAGTCAGGGGATGGCGGGGCAAGACCAGGCAGGAGCAGGAGAGGGGTCCCAGTCCCACAGAGGCCTCCCACGCACCGGGCCTCAGCTTCCCCATCTGCAAATGGGTCTGAAGAGAGACATCAGCCGTGACCCCACCAGGGCATCGTGCTGGGAAGCAAATGTGATCTCTAACCAACTGGATGGAATGCCCTGGAAACAGCCCAAGGACCCCATCTTCGCTGGCCTCGGGGGAGCCCCCGGGTGCAGGGTAGGGGAACATTGGCCTGGACCCCCTGAGATCCCGTCCTCCTTGGACCGCCCAGTGCTGCCGTCCTCATGCTTGCCGTGTTCCATCCAGAGGCCTCTCCTGTGACACGGGGGGAGCCGAGAGCTCGGGGCGGGGCCCCCCACTGTTCTGGACCGGAAAGGAAATGGATTTGTAAGGATAGTCAAGGCTTTTTTCTCTCTTTTTTTTTAACTAGTTAATTGAGTGAGTCTTACCCCATTTCCTACACAAGCTCGCACACACACACTCGCATACCTTTGATTTCCCAACAAACAAACAAAGCGTCATCTCTGTTACTGCACAGAATGTCCTGTTTAGGTTGACAAGAGCCAAAAGGGATGACCCCAAGCCGTCCCACCACAAAATGCATTTCCAGGAAGAGGTCGATGGCATGAACGCCTGACCCCCCCCCCGCCCCCACCCCCGCCAGAGAAAGCCCCCGGGAGGCCGAGTCGGCCCCGAGCCACCCTCCAGCCCACTGAGGGCTGCCGTCCCCACACCCCCAGGCTCGCCCTAAAACCACCCACCACACGCCGAGACCACCCTGATCAAGGAGAGCGACAGGACTGAATAGGGAAAAAAAGTAATGTCCCATGAGGAAAACAAATCACAGACAAAGCTGAAGGGCAAAGGACAAATTTGGAAAAATAAGTGCAATATATATGGCTGGAAAAGGCTTTATGTTATTCATATAGACAGGGTTCTTTTCAAAATGTTTAACGTCACAAAATTCAAAAGTTAAAAGAACACAGACATCTCTTTGCCCATACCGAATTGGCTAGTGATATTTTTTGCTAACACCTAAATTAATAAGACGGCCCACCTACTGCCCCGGAAGGAAAAAGGGCAATTTCCACACACAGAGTGACACACGGCGGGCCCCCTGACCTGCCTTGCTTTCTCCACCAGAGACGTGGGCAAGGAGGTATGGATGCTGGTGTTGGCTACGGCAAAAGTAGTCAAAACGGTTCATGGCGGGGAGGGGTAAATCCATTGCTAAATCTTTACACAATGTGACACCTCCTGGGCATTTAAAGTCATGTGGTAGAAGGACCTCACGTTGGGGCCTCACAGGAAAAGGTAAGAGAGAGGCAGCAGTAAGGCACAGTCCCGTGATGCTTACGTGCTCACGTGCACACGCACATGCACGTACACACACCTGCACACACGCCCGTGCATATACACATGCACGCACACGCACTGCACACACGCGCCCGAGCACACACATGCATGCACACGCACCCACACACATGCCTGTGCACACACACATGCACATACACACACCTGCACACACGCCCGTGCATATACACATGCATGCACACACACCTGCACACACACCCGCACACACAAATACATGCACACACACCTGCACACACACATGCAAGCACACACATGCATGCACACGCACCTGCACACATGCCCACACACATGCACGTGTACACACGTGTGCACAATCGAACACACCCACCCGCAGGCATGCACACACTCACACACATGCATGCTCGCACATGCACACACAGGTAAACAGTGCAAAGATGTGCACCCAAATGCCAACCCAGGTGGTCTCTGGGTGTGGAACTGATTTCTGCCTTGTCACTTCCCGATCCCTTCCGCTCTGTATGCGGAGTCCATCCGACTTTCTCATGACCACAAGATACTAGAACTTAGTGCTTTTCCTAAGCTCTGCGTGGAGCCCCGAACGGGCCCCGCAAAGGCGCGGGTGGATGTGTCTGTAAAGCAGCGGCGCCGCTCCATCCGGGGCCTCTCACCTGCGAGTACCTTACCTGCGGAGGGGCGGTGATGCCTGACCCACTCGCCCCAGGGTCTCTGAGGGTCACACCAGAGCATCGCTGGGACTGTGGTGGCCTCTGAAACCGCCTGCTGACCCCTCCCACCGGGGGAACTGAGACTCAACCTGCGGGACCCTGTGCCGTGGGAGCACCTGCCCGGGAGCACCCGCACAGAGAGGAGCCCACTCCCAGGGCCGCCCGGGCAGGCCATGTGACTCTCCAGGGACCCCAAAGTGGGAGAGGCCTCACCGGAGAGCTGCTTGCTGAGATGGAAACCAAGCCTGCTCCCCTCACTTTCCTGGCCCACTCGACTCCCCCACCCCATTTCTCCCATCAGTCTGAGGTGGGACAGTGCGGGGGAGACTGGTGCTGCCTGGATAGCAATGTGGGGTCGTCGGCCCGTAGAAGGAACTAGAAGCCCGGCATGGAAGAAGCCTCTAAGGAGTGCAGACAGCTGGAGAAGAGCCCAGGGTCTGCCAGCACCCACCCCACACGGGCTGAGTAGGGGCGGGGGTCCTGGCGGGGTGGGGGTCCCCGAGGCCACGGGGAAGAAGGAAGGCTGAGGAGGAGCAGGGGTGAGGGTGTCCGATGTTGTGATGGTCCAGTCAGAGGACTGGGGCCTGCACCGCTGGCTGAGAATACGCGGAGGTCCCGAGCGACCTTAGGCGGGGGAGCCCAGCTCGAGTGGAGGGGTTCGTGGGCGAACGGGTGGGGGAGCGGGTGGGGCCTGGCCCCCTCGTAGCTCCAGCCTCTCTGGACGCTCACCGGCAGCCGGATGCAGTCCGCGCAGGGCTGCATGGACGGGCCCCTCGGGCCCACCCTGGACACAGGCCTGGAAGGAAGGGGAAGCTTGCAGACCAGAATCCCAAGGTCGCAGGGCCAAGTGTGGAGGATGCTGGCGCCCCACGGAGCAGAGGCGATGGTGGGGGTTACTCTAGGCTAAATAAATAAGCTAAGTGAGCAGGAAGACACCGCACACCCGTTGGTCCGTGAGCCAGCTCTGCAGGGAGCCTGGCGCGGCACCAGGGTGGGCTGCTGGAGGGGGCTCATGAGGCGGGCCCCCTGCAACACGGCCGGGCCAAGGCGCCCTGGGGAGAGCTGCAGCCTGGCTGGCCCTCCTGTCCTGTCCTTAGACCCAAAGATTAGAGCCTGGCCAGCTCCTGTCCCCCCAGCAGGCGTGGTGCACGGTGGGCCTGCAGAGGACGCATGGACACAGGGAGGAGAAGCCTGTCCTGCTCATGGGACATCGGAGCCGCCTCTGGGCTCTCGGCCCTGACACAGGTGGTCACAGAGCCTGCCCACCTGGGCAACTCTAGGACCCCCCCACGGCTGCCCAGTCAGGCCCCCTCTCTCAACTCTGCCCCTGCCACCTGGAGACCCTCTCCTCCCTGCCTGCTGCCCCCATCCCTTGCTCGTGAACTTGGCACAAGGCCCCCGGGTGTGCCCCCCCGGGGCCAGGAGTGCAGCAGAGGGGGAGACCAGGCAGACCCCCAGCAGCAGGCTGAGGCATGGGCCCCCTGCAAGGGAACGGTGCTGGGCTTGAGGGCGTCCTGGAAGGAGAGTGGGGGTGTGGTGCCGGCAGAGGGAGCAGCATGAGGGGGAAGGGACGGGGTGGGGGGCAGAGCCTTGCTGGCCTCCACATCTTGTCCTGGGCCTGATGGAAAGGTTGACTGTGTGTCTATGAGCCCCTGAAATTGGTGCACACATAGAGATGCACTTTTCAGGGGAGGGGAACAGGACCCCCCCATGACCCCCTCCCCAGGAAAAAAATCTTCCCATTTCCCAGATGCAGGAGCAACATCTCCAAGGTCGAGAAGGGGCTGGTGATGGAGCAAGGGCCAAAACCCAGTCCTGACGCCTGGGACAGGGCCGCTCCCCCTGGGAGGGGCAGACCCCTCTGCGGGTAGAGGAGGAGGAGAGCCGGTGAGCCAGGACAAACAGCGATGCTCATTCTGCCCAGCCCCATCCAGTCTTCATGATAACCCCATTTTACAGATGCAGAAACTGAGGCCCGGGCAGTGTGGTGGGGTGAATGTTGGCCCCACAAGCTGCATCTCCTGGAGCCTGTGAATGTGACCTTATCAGGAACAGGTCTTTGCAGATGTAATTATGCTGAGGTCTTGACATGAGGTCATCCTGGATTAGGGTGGGCCCTAAGCCCAATGACAAGTGTCCTCACAAGAGACAGAAAAGGAGAGGCCGTGTGAAGATGGAGCGGACTAGAGGGGTGGCCACAGCCCAAGAGCACTGGGGCCACCAGGCTGGGAGAGACAGGAAGGACCCTCCCCCAGAGGCCCCAGGGGAAACGCGGCACTGTGACACCTGGGTTTGGGACTTGCGGCCCCCAGAACGGGGAAGGAATTCATTTCTATTGTTTTCAGCCTCCCAGCCTGTGGTCCTTTCCTACAGCAGCCACAGGAACCCCATGAGGAGACCACACAGGGGTTCAGCCATGCGGGAGTCCCAGCCCCACGCAGCCTCAGTCCACACCCGGCTAGCAGGAGGTCCCGGGACCCGCGTCGCCTGCAGCATGCCCGGGCTTTTGGCGTGTTTCTTGCCCCTGGCAGGCAGCAGGCCAGGCGTGGATCCTGTAGGGAGCTGGGGACGTGATCAGGCCGAGGCTCAGCGGGATGGGAAATAGCAGAGGCTACTGGGGCCACGGGCGACATCGGGGGGCACAGGGGCAGGGGCAGGATGTTTGGGGAGCCAAGAATGGGCCGGGCCGGGCCTGCAGCCTCCAGGCCTCCTCCCAGGCCCACCCTTCTGTCCAACCCCCCGTGGGACCTTCCCAGTCAGGCCTGCCTCTGGGGCCGTGTCCACAAAAAGTCTGGATTGGGGCCCAGGCACATAACTTGAAAGATGCCCCCACCCCCTGCTCTGCTGTGATCCCACCCTGCGCTCGCTTCCTCTCCCATGAATGGGAGTACACCCCCTACCCTCTGGCTCCAGGGAGGGGAGATGGCATAGAGCCAGCCCTGGGAGTGCACGCCAATGCCCCTTGACATAGTCTCGGTGGAAGGAGCAAATGAAGGTGGGGCAGAAGGGGGCAGAAGGCCCCCACCTCCCTCTGCAAGGGCACCTTGGCCAGGCACCTCCTGCCTGGTCGTCCCCAGGGCTCCCCTGGAGCCTGGCACAGCGCTGGTCCATGCCCGGGCCAGAAGCAGCCGGAGTGCATATCCAGAACGGCCTCCCCAAACCCCTCCTTGGCTCCTCCAAAGCAGCATCGCCAGCATCCGGGGGCCAATACGGTCAGCGGGAGAGGGCTCCCCGAGAAGTGTGGGCAGAGCACACTCCAGCCCCCTCGGCGCAACACCCAGGGCCCCGACGAGATGGACGGGCAGGGCAGGGGCTGCTGGAGCCCTGGAGAGGCATCAGGGCGGCAAGCCAGCCAGCCCCACATCCCACCTAGGCAACCACAGTGACTCACTGGGCTGCCTCCTCCACGCTGCCCACCTTTGCCCTGTGGCATCTGATCCTATCATCTGCCCCCTACCTCTGCTCACCTGCACAGCCTCCCAGAGCCCCACCAGCCTCCTGGCCTCTGGGCCTTCCTGAGCTTCTCCCCTTCTTCCAGTCTCGGGGCCACTCCTGCTTTTCTCCACCCCAGGGCCTTTGTACAGGCTGGGTCTTCTTCCCAGAGCCCTCCCCGCTTTCCCCGGACAAACTCAGCCTGTCCTTTCCCGGCCTCTCCTAGACAAATTCCCTCGGCCCCTGGAACTCAAAATCCAAGTCAGGAAACCTTTGTCTACTGCCGGCTTTCCTCCAAGAGGGTAGGCCATGCAGGGCAAGACACGCAGTAGGTCTTCAATACGCACAGGTTCCCCGGAGGGAGAGCATCAGAGACTAGTGCTCAGCAAGGTTTCCTCCATGCCCCCCAAGAGCTCCACGGAATGGGCCTCGTTTCTCCCCTCCTTTCACAGTTGAGAAGACGGTGCAGAGAGAAAGGGACCTGCCCTGGGGCCCTGCGGCTCATTCAAAGGGGGACATTTTGGACAGCCCGACCATAGCAGCTCACAGCAGCCTGTACCCCATCGGGCCTGCCCCCGCCCTGCCCCCGCCCCCGGGGATGGGCCATACCCCAGCTTGGAAAGCACTGGGTGAACAGAGGAGAGCAGACTTCTTCCACGCGGGACTTGTCAGAGCCTTCGCTGCTCGGCATGCTGGCCCTCCAGGAGAACCGCGAGCAGAATTTCCCAAACGTATTTGGCCATGGGTGGCACTGGGGGGTGGCGGTGGGGGGGGGCAAGGGGCTGTGGCTTCTGATAGAAGCCTCAGTCCCTGAGAGAGGATGGGGCTAGCCTGGGCTTTGCAGTTACCCAGAGGTGCCTTCAAATCCCTCTGTTTCCTTCTAGCTGGCAGTCCTCTCTGAACCTCAGCTTTCTCCTCTGTCACATGCAGAAAGGAGAGCCCAGGTAGCAGGGGCAGAAGGACTCTTCTAAGCCCCTGGCTCCAGCAGGCACCCGGGGTGGGGTGGGGGGTGGAGGCAGCTTTGATTGGCCAGACTGGGAGAGAGGGGGTAGCCCGGGCCTCCCCCTTCCTCCTGGCTCAGCCGTGCTTTGTCTGGCAGCATCTTCTACAGTAAACCTTTTCCAGTGCGTGTTTAAGAAGAGTTTTGCTGCCCCATGCAAAGGATTTGTCAATGCTTCATCGTGAGTCCCCCACCATCCCTGCCAAGCTGGGCCCACGAGGACCAAGAACTAGGAGGGGTTGTGCCTGCCCCCCACTCAGGGCCTGGGCTCTGCAGTGCTGAGAACGCTCGGCCCCTCCTCCAGCACCAGTTTCTCCGGGTTCCAATTGGAGGGACCAGAACCCACAGCCTTTCGGAAGCACCCAGGGGACCGTGGTGGGATTTAACCACCATGTGGCCTGCACTGGTCACCTGAGCCTCCGTACCTCACCTGCGGGATGCAGGCCCCCTCTGTGTGAGGACAGGTGAGGGATCGGAGAACCCAGCACAGCACTGGCCACGCGGACCCTGTCGGGACTCGGTCATTTGTCTCCCCCTCCTGGAACCCGAGGCCCAGAGCCCCAGAGGGGCACACACAGGTGTAGAGAAGACTAGACCGTTTTCCTGCCCTCCCCGTCTCTCCAGTCCCGGGCAGGGCCCCTCTTCTGCCCCAGCGGCATCCACCAACGACCAAACCAGGAGGGGAGTAAAGCAGGGCCTCGCTGCCAGGCTGCCCCGGGGGCCCCCGCACACAGAGCCGCACAGCGGGGCGGCCCCAAGCCAGCTCCTGGAGGGCCATGACCTGGGTCTCAGGCCCGCAGGGTCACAGGCCTGAGGCTCCTCCCTCCCTCGCCAGCCCTCTTGGGAGGCTGCAGGGGGCCGGTGCTGGGATATTTATATCCCAGAGGAAGGGCAGCCCCCGCACTTGGTCCACGCAGAGCTTCCGGGCCAGGGGGCCAAGGAGCCAGGGCAGAACCAGGGCGCTCTGGAGGCCTCCCAGTCACGCAAGGGAGGCCTCTGGCCAAACGCCAACCCTGGGAACACTCCGTCCCCTCCTCCCTCCCCACTTCCGGGGGTCAGTGGTCACTTTATTAATAGCAGCCCCTGAGGAGAGGCCTCACCCCTGGACGGTCATCGCTCTCCCTGCAGGCATGGCCGAGTGGCCTGGGGGCATCCCTGGGAGTGATGGCCGGGGGTGGGGGGGGACACATCGTCACCCGGCCTGGAGCCTCCACGGATGTGCAGAGAAACAAAAGAAAAGCAGCTTTCAAAGGCCGCGTGTTCTCTCTGCCACCAGCTGCAGGACGCAACATCAGCCCCATTAACAGCTCTCGGGGGCAGAGAGAAGCACGCTGTCTGTAGGGACACAGAGCGACACAACCACGCGCCCGTCCCCAGGATGAGCGGGCACCGTGTCTGCACTGCAAGGAACGTCCTATTTTAAAACCATCAGGGCCCATTAATACCCAGAGAAAAATCTGGAAACTTATTTACCAAAAAGGCCTTATCTGGACCCCCCCCTCCCCTGCACAAAAACCTCCTGACGGGCGGCCTGCCCGGGACGCCGCCCACCGACGGCAGCTCAAAGCCATCACAACTCTGCCATTTACAGGAAGTAGGAACCTGATAATAATGCAAATCACTCTTGTCTGTAAAATGCAAAAAACTGTGCCCACCGACTGGGTTGTGTGGTCAGACCAGGGCTATTTTGCTTGGTGTGGCTTTAAATGCACACGCAATGGGCAGGTATCCTTGTGTAATAGTGGGAAAACGGGCTTCTGGAAGAACTAACGCCATTAAGTGTCCAGGTTACACCCAACGGAGCATTTGCAGGTCGGGCGCGTTCCAGGAACGCCACAAACCCACTAGCCTGCCTAGACTGCAGACCCCACCGCCTGCCTCCCTGGGGTACCCCCTCCAGACATCCCGTAAATGCCCAGAGCCCCGGTTTCTCTCTCTGGGAACCGGGATAGGAATAGCCAGCCCTCCTGAGCCTTCCCTGGAGCCAAGCCCCAAGCTCGGGTCCTGTCGGGGAAGGAAACCGAGGCACCGGGCGGGCTGGGCGACTTTCCCAGGGCCACGGCAAGCCAGACAGTGTGCTGAGGCAGCCGGCCGGGCTCCAGGGGCTGAGGCTTAGCGCAGGTTGGCCGCCGGCCTGCCCAGGCCCTGGCGCCCGGTCCCGTTCGCCCACACCCGCAGCCTAGACGCTGAGAGGTGCAGGCCCGCCCTCTGGTGGACGCTCCTGGAACTGCCCAGCGAGGCGTCCCTCCCACAGACCGCAGAGTGCAGGCGGAGGGCAGGAAACCACCACCGTGGGGACAGCCCACCGGCCACCCCTAGGCCAGCAGGACAGGAGCCAGAGGACGGGGACATCCACAGGCCACGGCCTGCCCGATTCCAAAGGCCCCTGGTCTGTTTGGTGGCCGCAAGCAGTGGCCTTGAAGCTGACCCTCTGGGCCCCAGCAGTCACGCCAAGAAGGCTCATGATGGCCGGCCCCAGCCGGGTCCTGGGTCACCAAGGCCTTCCGTTCCAAAAGGCAATGAGTCCTCAGGGCCTGTCGCTCTTGCTGGGAATGTCACTGCTCTCCCCTCCCAGCTGAGAACCTCCCAAGAACCCAGAAAGGCCTTTGGGGCCGGCTGGACAGTCGGCAGAGGAGGGGAAGAGGCAGGGGGCCGTGCAGGTCACAGGCACTGCCAGCAAAATGTGTCTCCAAGAGGAAGTCTCTGAATCGAGCTGTAGCTCTAACCTCACCGCCGAACCCCGAATCCTGCAGGAGCTCTAACCCCACCACCAAACCCCACAAACTGCAGGATTGTGATGGATGGCAGGTGTTTCCACTCTGCTCCCATCTCTGACCCTGCCCGTCCTCAGGGGGCCAGGAACTCCGAGCTATGAGAGCCGGGAGACCTGGGTCACATGGCTGGGTTTCGGGGGGGGGAGCTCATGTGGGGAGACCCCAGTGGCCACAGACTTGCCACCTGAGTCCAGGCTTCTCCAGAACCGACGCAGAGACTTGGTCGAGGTCAGGAAAAGTCAAGCTCTCCAAAGCCACTGGGGCCTGGACAGGAGTATTGTAGGCAGGGCCGAACAGCGTTTCTGCTCTGAATAATGAGGAGCACGGCCTGAAGCTTGCTGAGCGCTCCTGGGGCCCCCTGAGAGACCAGACTCCAGCTGGGTCTGCAGAGCCCAGGTCTCAAAGCGCCCGGCCCGCAAGCCTGGACTTTGCCGCCAGGAGACGCTCTCAGGGTGAGCCCTAGGGTCAGGATTATTCCTCCTTCCTCCCCTCTGTCCATGCACGTGGCTTTGCTCCTCCTCTTGCTGCTTCCCCCTCCCCTGCGCTCTCTTCTCTCCCTCCTGCACAGACCCTCATCCCACAGCCCATCAGCCAAGACGCTGCGCCCCAGGTCTCTCTCTCCCATTCTCATGAGCTCCACGGCCCACCAGTGGGCTCTTCCTGTGGGGGGGGGGAGGGTCATGCAATTTTGTTTCACACAGAAGTTCCCAAACAAGCTTCTTCTCCACAGGGACAGCTAGTGGTCTCGTGGGGCACAGTGGGAAATGCCTCGTGGGCAAATGACTAAAGTCCCCTCTCCTGTTACCAGGGTTGCAGGACTGCGCAAATAAAGCTTCAGGACCCTCAGCTAAGTTTGAATTTCAGAAGAACAATAGGTAACTTTTAGCATAAGTATATCCCATAAAATATTCGGGACATACACAAAAACATTGCTATTTGATAAAATCCTGTATTTTATCTAGCAATTCCAGAGGACACTCGGAGAAGGGTCTACACAGGCCTGGGGCTTCACCAGGGCTAGAAGGAAACCCACATTCCCACCCACTTCTGCCATCTGGGGGTCGGGGGCTGGGTCCTCACCCCAAACACTAACAACAACCCGCTGGGTGCCCTCGGGCAAGTGCCTCCCCTCCCTCCGTTTCGGCATGTGCAAAATGGACAGGTCAGCAAGGTGAGCTCACCTTCTCTTACTTCTGAACCTTTCTCTGGGTGTTGCCTGATTTCACGTGGGGGCCTTTGGGGATGGTCCCTGGGGAGGGTCCAGTGGGTTCTGTTCCTGGTGAACTCGGGGGGAGTGAACAGCGAACTGCCCCCCTGTAGGTGAGGACTCCACTCATCCATCCGGCCTCCCGCCCAGGACACGAGGCAGGTGGCCAACCTTTCCTCTGGCCCAGAGTGACCTGCTGGCCCAGGAGGGCTCTCCCAGCCAGGGTCTCGCTATGCGGGGCAGAGCTGAGAACATGCCAGGACCAGGGCGGGAGGCAGGGGTCTCGCAGCAGTAGCCCATGGATTTATTCCACGTACACTGTGGGATGCCCTTCGGTTCAAAAGCAAAGGGGACGGGAGGTGCCGTCTGGCCTCGAGTCCTGGACGCCCCCACAGCAGACACCCAGAAAAGCAGCCTCATGAAATGCAGCCTGGGAAGGAGCTGCCACCTCCTGGGTCCTTCCCGCCTGGTCCCTCCAACCCCACGAAGACCTGATTCTACAAACCCTTCCCACACTTGTCACTCTCGCTGGGTCCCCTGGAAGACGTGGCATCTCCCACCCTCCACCCAGAGCAGACAGGCTGCTCAGATGGGGAAGCTGATATGCTTTGTGAAATGCAGATTCTCGGGCCTACCCAGGCTTTTGATTCAGACTCTGGGAGGTGGTCCCAGGAACCTGCATTTTGATCCCAGGTGGTTCGGATTCACTCTAAAGCTTGCGAGGCCTGCCCTGGGGTTCCCGAGGAGCCGGCTGCCCCTTGGTTCCAAGCCCACATGGACCAGGAGCTTGCAAACCCAGCGGAAGGAAGCCCCACGTGGCCGGCAGATGGGCAGGAGACATCAGTGAGACCCAGCTGGCTCGTGTGGAGCCTGAGGTGTGCCCAGACCTGAGGGGCCCCGTAGGGCCAAGGCAGAGAGCCGGGGTACAGAAGCCAGCTGTGAGCACGAGAGTCGGGCACAGGCAGACAAGATGAAACACGGGACTCCCTCCCGCTGACACCCAGTGTGACCAGGCCCAAACTACCCACCCGCTTCGGCCTCTACATCTTCAGCTATAAAATGGGGGCGCCGGATGGCCTCTTGCTCGTGGGTTTGGGGAGCTGGAGGGCACTTGTGCCCAGGTCACACAGCTCAACCCGGGGCCCTGACTGCGGTCCCTCTCCACTGAGTGCCCTGATCACTCCCGGCTCTTCTCCCCTCAGGTGCTCGGCTGAAGCGGGCGGCGCCCCTCGTCCCACCCTAGGCTGGCTCTGCATCTGTAACTAAGGGGGCTCACCCCAACTTCTCATCGGTGGCAGGTGCGGGGAAGCTGGCCGCCCACAGGCAGGGTCCAGCCGCAGCCCCCGCCTCACCAGGGGGGACCCCCCACCACCCCTTCTCCGGGCCTCCAGACCGAGGGCGCAGGAGAAACTTAAGAACTGCCTCGACCAACCAACGAAGTCTTGCCTTTTCTAATTAACAGTGAGACCTCTTCGTTTTCTAATGCAGTTTGGGAAGCAGGCAACGGGACAAGCACAGAGAAATGCCCCCCGGCTCAGAGCCCACAGCCACCAGCGTGGGCCCTGCAGGTCGGCGCTGCCCCTGGCAGTGACCCATCCACGCGCATGGACACTCGCGTGCGGCCGCACACGCACGCACACGCGTTCGCTCACCGCACACGCACGCACACACGCGTGCACTCACCGCACACGCACACACGCGTGCACTCACCGCACACGCACGCACACGCG
>NW_023270433.1:2826733-2880380 GCF_011800145.1 Mirounga leonina
CGCACACGCACACACGCGTGCACTCACCGCACACGCACGCACACGCGCCCGGCACCCGAACGCGCACACGCTCTCCCGCGGCACGCGCGCCCCCACGGCTGGGGGACAGGGAGGCAGGAAGCATCGGGCGGAAACCTTCAAGCCCCGAGGAAAGGGCAGACAGGAGGCACGGAGGCCCGCTGCGCGCACGCCGGCCCGCCCCGCGGCTCGAAGCCGCGGCCCGCGCAGTGTGCGCAGCGGCCGTGGAGCAGGCGCTGAGCCGTGCAAAAAAGGGCTCGGAGCATGCGCAGGCCGCGCCCCTGCCCGCCCTCGCCTCCAGCACCCACAGTTCCAAGCGCAGGGCCGGATCTCCGCTCCTCGTCCTCTGATTCGCTCCAGACCACCGCCATTTCCGCAGGAAGTTCCGAGTCTCTGCCCGACCGTCCGCGAGGCGTGTGGGTGTAGGAAGTGCGTGCGGGCCCTGTTTTGTTTCCGGGGGACTCTCGTTTTCTGAGGGACGCCCAGGACTTCCGCATGTCCCTCCCAGCTTCTGATTGGCTGGTTTTATGAATACATTAGGGCAGGGACGGGCTAGTTGTTCCACACGCGGCAGCGACTGTGGGGATTTGGGCGGTAGTATGCGAACGGCGGCGGCTCCGCGCTGGGGGAAGGCGCCCCACCGGCGACCCACTTCGGTACGAGCCCCTCCTCCGCCCCCCTCCCCGGCCTCAGTCGCCGTAAGCGAAAAGTGGCGCGCTTCCGGAGCCATAAATAGCGGGCGGCCGGCAGCGAGGGTGTGTTGTATGAAAGGAGAGAAGGTTAGCACTCCCCTTGACAAGGATGGAAGAGGCCCTCGGGCCTGACAACACGCATACGGTTAAGGCATTGCCACCTACTTCGTGGCATCTAACCAACGTTTTCTGTTTTTCGGTTCCCGTGCGCTGGGGGGCGGGTCGGCGGGGCAGGAGCCGGGGTCGGGGCGGGAGGGCCGCCCCAGGCCGGGGAATCGGCGGGGTTGTCCCGCGGGCACGGCCGCGGCACCCGGGACTTGTTACCCGGCCGCGGTGCGCTGAGAGCCCTCGTGGCCGCCCGCGTCCCCCGCGCCCCTGCCGCCGTCCGCTGGCCGGGGCTCCCCGCAAAGGCCCTGTGAGAGCCGGCCCGCCTCCCGGCTGGCAGAGCCATCAGCTGTGAGGATGAGGGCACGACGACCCCGAGCTAGGCGCCTCGCAGGCCCAGCGCGGGGAGCGGACCGCGCAGAGGCGCGCACCTGCCCAGCGGCCCGGGTGACTGTCCCCGGGCTTGCCGGCCGTTTCCTGGGCAAGTGTGGTCAGCTCTCCTGTGGACTGCTTGGACCGTCTTACAGGTTTCCTCGCCGAGCGAAGCAAAACCTTTGGCAAGCATGCATTTGGGAGGGTCATGCTGTTCCTGCCCCCACCCAGGTCTCCTCCGGGGCCCAGGCAGCCCCTGGCTGCACCCTGTCCCCACCCTGTCCCCCGCCTGGGCCGAGGTGCGGGAGTGGACAGCAGGCGCTCTGTCGGGCCTCCGGCACCGGCGGCCCTTGCTGAAGGAACACAGCCTGCCTTCCTTCAGCAGAGTCCCGGAGTCCTTGGCGGCTCAGCGCCGGGCCCTCCCTGAGCCCCTGATGGGCCATCATGCAGGTGCCAGGCGAGGGCATCACGGCCACGTGGCCGACGCCGCGTGCTCAGAGCAGGACCTGCTGGGTCGCAGTGCACACGCTCACTGTGCAAGTGACATCCTGACGTTCCCAGGGACGGAGCCCCGCACGGGGCCACTGCAAGCTCCACGTGTGGGGCTCCCTTAAGGACCCAGGAAGCTGTTTGTCAAGTTAAATAAAAACCTGATCCACAGTCCCACTGTTAAAAGTGCACGCAGCACCGTCCACCTCACGTTCACTATGAAAAGCAAGTTCCCCAGCTTACCGGGAACCGGGGCCGGAGGCTGGTCCACAGCCCCTCAGACAACCTGCAAACCCAGACCTGGGAGCCAACGGGACACATGGGTGTTCCGAGTCGTGGTGAGGGACAAATGAGGACACCCGGAGATTCTAGAGCTCAACCAACCCATGTGGGTGGGGGCCTTGCTGGGGCCCTGGTTCTCCCCGACCCGCTGTGGAGCATGTGTGAACACGCACACGTGTGCGTGTGATGGCAGATGCCGTGTGGGGGTGTGCACGTAGGAACATGTACGTACACACAGGTACACATACACGAAGATATTAAGACAACTGGGGAAAGCTGGGCATCAGGTATTTGACTGAAGAACTTGAGGTGTGAAAATGGTTCAGTGCCGAAGCTTTTGGAAAATTCTCTTGTAGGGCCCATGTGTATTCACTGCTTCGATCATGAAGCGTCTGGGATTTCTACTAAACAAACCGGGATGGATGCAGGAAACAAGATGTGTTAACAGGTGAAGCTGAGGGGCACCTGGCGGGCTCAGTCTGCAAGAGTGTGTGACTCTTGATCTCAGGGTTGGGAGTCTGAGCCCCAGGTTGGATGTAGAGTTTACTTAAAAGTCTTTAAGGGGTGCCTCAGGGGCTCCGTTGGTTGAGCGACCAGCTCTTAGTTTCGGCTCAGATCATGATCTCGGGGTCGTGGGATTGAGCCCCGCATCAGGCTCTGAGCTCAGTGGGGCATCTGCTTGCGATTCTCTCTCTCCCCCGAATGCGTGCTCGCTCTTTCTCTAAATAAATCTTTAAAAAAAGATTATTTTGGGAGGCACAGGGGTGGCTCAGTTGTTAGGCGTCTGCCTTCAGCTCAGGTCATGATCCCAGGGTCCTGGGATCGAGCCCCGCGTCGGGCTCCCTGCTCGGCGGGGAGTCTGCTTCTCCCTCTCCCACTCCCCCTGCTTGTGTTCCCTCTCTCTCTCTCTCGCTCTGTCAAATAAATAAAATCTTTAAAAACAATTTTAAAAAATTATTTTTTTTAAGTTGACTGATAAAGCCAGCAAGATTCTATGTTCATATATGCTTGAAGTGGTCCAAAATGGAGTTTATTTTTAATGAATACACTAGAAGATAATCCCCAAAATGTCAGTGGTAGCACGAACCCAGGTGGTTTATGATCCTTGCCTATTTGCTTTACGTTGTCAATAATTAACACAAATAGTAACTTTCATAGTAAGAAAAAGTAGTTTTTAGTAACTATGAGCTTTCTGCCAGAGTGGGCCACCCAAGCAGCAGAAGGGCCGGTGAGCTTCCAGCCCCCACCCCAAAAAGAGCTGCACATTAAGAAAAGTGAAAAAGTCTTATGGGACAAAATTACAAGACATGAAAATTTTTATTTTTAAAAGAGAGAATGTATTTTTACACAAATCTACAACAGAGAATTCAAACGTAGAAAAAATAAACTATATCCAAGGGTACAGAGCTCCGTGTCCACACCTCCCTGCTCCCAGGGGCGGGCAGCAATACCTTCGCGCTTCCTACCAAAATATGTGGCAAACCAGGCCCCCCCCACAGCCCCTCGAGCGCTGACCACATGTCACTCCAGCGGGACAGCCCACCTGCTGTCCACCTCCCGGGGAGAGGCCGGGAAAACAGAAGGAAGCCGGTTTCCACATGCCTTCTACCAGAATGGTCAGCGCTGTCCAAGTGACAGTGGCCACTGGAGGGGGCCCCGGAAGCCCGTCGAGGGCAGCCCCCTACTCCCCCTCCCAGGACTCAGGGCCTCAGGAAAGGCAGGGTGGGCGCGGCTCCATCCACAGACCCAGCACAGGCAGGGCCCACGCTTCAGCCACCTGCTGCTGGCGGAGGACGGGGGTGTGGACGGGGGTCCCGCGCCTGGGATCAGCACAGCACCACCCCCGCTCCCCCCCACCGTTGGCAACCGCGCTGCTGGAGGTTCCAACCACCACCGAGAGGCCCGCTGGAGCGGGCGGCTCCCAGTGCCGGCCCCAAGGCCCCCAGCAAGCCTGCGGGTTCCGAAGCCCAGCCTGAGCCCAGGCCTCGGAACCGGGGCCTCCCGCAGCCCAGGCCGGCTCCTCTCCAGCCACACTGCCCCGGCTTGTCCCCGGCCCCCGTGACGCACTCCCGACTACAGGAGAGCCAAGTCCTTCCCGCGGCCATCCTCAACCTCCTGCCACCAAGGACTTCTCAGGAAGGGGCCGAGCGCACGCGGGCCCGGCGGGAGAAGCCCGGCGCGGCGGCGAGACTCCCACCTCGTAGCACAGCTGGTGGCCGTGCGCGTCGGGGACGCGGGGGGGATGCGGGGAGCTACGGCACGACACCACACTGTCGGCACAGGGACCACGAACTCCCACACAAAGGGTTTTTACACGGGATTAACCTTACAGTGTTCTGCGTTTTCCAGAAAGACTTTGAAACAACACTGGGCGCTCCAGCAGGAACCGGTGACCGCGGGCCGGGTCGCTAGAGCATCTACTGGACAGACGGGGGGCTGGCCGCGGGGGCTCACAGCGCTTGCATTGGCTGCTTACATACCGAAAAAGGGACAGAACATTTACTGGAAAAAAACACAACTCGTGATAAATTGAACTTCACCCTTCTGTAATAAAAAATTAAAAATTTTTGTTGACTCTGAACACAATACAGACTACAAACCTCCCCAGACAGTGTGAGAGGGATCAGCAAGAAATGTCACCAGCAACTTCTAGAACTTTCCGGTGGTAGACACCCCCTCCACCACATCGTCCTCAGAGGCGGCTTAATCCAGGCCCGTCCCGACCCCCAGGCCCAGACCGAGGGGCGCCCTTCCAGACACCGCGCTCCCGCCGCCGGGGCACCTTCCTGACCGTCCCCCCCGCGGCGCCCACAGCGCCTAGCAGTCACTCTTCCAGAGCTTGATGGTCTTGTCGTTCTCCAGCGCGGCCGAGGCGATGATGTTCTCTGTCGGGTGGCAGGCTGTTGAGATCACAACGTCTGAAACAGAGACCGGAGCCGACGTCTGCCCCTGGTGCAGAGACCTGCTCTGCCGCCCCAGGGTCGCACCCCCACCGCCCCCCGCCACTGGCCCCCAACGCTCACAGCCCTGAGCTGTGCCACCCACCCCGGTGGGAAGGTGGCAGGCGGCATGACGCGGCGGCCTCCGAGAACACCAGTGTCGGCCCGCGGCACCAGCGCGGGCTCGTGGAGCCTGGCCCAGCACCCAGCGCACTGGGTCCCGGCGGGTACAGACAAGCCTGGTCTCGCCGCGTGGACAACGTGCCCGCGCTCACCAGGACCAGAGCCCACGCTCCCGCCGCCCCCCACTGCTGCTGGGCCCAGGCACACTCCACAGGGCATGCTTCGCCTCCGCCAGGAAGCTCCCCACCTCCGCCAGGGATGTGAGAGTCCATGAGCTGACACCTGGGGCTACACCCCAGAACTTTCCCGCTTCCCGAACGGCTGCATCCCGAGCGGCTACAAAGGGGCTGAGTGTCCTGCCCACGCAGCAGTGGGTGGGCCAGAAGCAACCGAGGCACGGGGCTGCTCCCGAGGAGCTAAGCCACGTGGGGAGACCACACAAACTGGCAGCTGACCTGCAGGTCTAGGCCGTGTCCCCAGCGGGTAGAGGTGGCTTTAAGGGATGACAGTAGAGCACTCAAAGGATCGGACACTCTCCCCCAAGTGCAGGCGGGGAGAGGGGCGGCCTCTGGGGGCAGAGGGCCCAGCATGGGCGGCCGCTCAGAGTGCAGAGCGCAAGGCCCCCAGGGAGAAGGTGGGTCAGAGAGCAACCAGAGCCTCTAGCCCAGAGTGGATGTCCCCTGCCCCACGCTTGTCTCGACGCAGGACACACACATGCGAGCAATGTCCGTACACGGAGCCTACATGGACTGTGAGGCCAGGCAGCCAGAAAGATGGCCATGGAGAGAAGTTAAAGCCGGACCCGGCCTTGGCCAGACGGGAGCTCGGACACAGCCACCTGCCAACCGCTCCAAAACAGGGGGCGCCCCCAGGCCACCAGAAGGCCGAGGAAGAACACAAGAAGCAGGCGGCAGGACGACACACACGCGCACACCGTCGCTGTGAAACGCGGGTGTGCAGCCGGCACAGATCCCCGCGCTCACCTGTGTGGCCCTGCAATTTCTGTACGATCTCCTTGGTCTGCAGGTTCCAGATGTACACCAGGTTGTCCTCGGAACCAGACACGATCCACTAGGAACGGGAAGACGGGCAAGAAACACCCAGGTCGGAGCTGGCTCCTGGGCGAGAGTCCCTGTCCCCACATGTCCATGCCCGCCCCAGGGCGGCTCTCTCCCTCCCAGCACCGCCCACAGAGAAACGCGAGGCCGCGCTCGGCCGTCGGGAGCCCTCTGGGACCTGCATCATTTCCTCGAATCACCACTCTCTCAGGGTCACGTCCAGGTCTGCCGAATGCCACCACCCACTCAAGTCACGTCCCGCCTGGGCGAGCACAGGAGTGGGGCCCCGCCTGGGCAGCAGAACCCTCACAGAGACGACACTGCGCCCCACACCCCGAACCCTCTGCCTCCATGAGGGAGAAGCTGACCGTCCCAGGCACCAGGACTTCGTTCTGCGGGCACAGAGGAACGCCCAAAGGCAGACAAGCCAACCTATGAGAGGGTCACCTCTCGGGAGGGACAGCTAGGAGGCCGAGAAGCTCCTGAGCTGGGAGAAAACTTACCTTCCCGCCAGTGACTGAGAAATTGGCAAAAATGCAGTATTTCTCATTCTTGTGGCCGGTGTATGTCTTCAGGCACTACAAAGACAGGAATGTCAGTATGTCTACTGGGTCACGATCTCCCTGCACTGTGGACAATTCCCGGCGTCTGGAATGCGGGCACTTCACAGCCAACTATCCTTAGCTCTGAGAGCAATCTAAACACCTAGGGCGCAAAGCCACGCGGTTGAAGCCTTCACCTGCGGCCTAGCGAGCTGCAAAATCCTGAGTCTGACAAACACGCACCACGCCAACCCAATGAAGGTGGCTTCCGTTAGCCCCTCTTGCTTCAGACCCTGGCTCAGCTCCGCCACCAGCGAAAGCCACAGCCCAGGCCCTCGGCACAACCAGTCCCAGCAAGCCTGCCCCCAGCACTCACCTTCCCTTTGCTGTAGTCCCAGAGCTTCAGCGTGCTGGAAGGCAGAGGGGGGCAGTGAGTCACCTGCATTCCCGGGAGTCCCTGCAGTCACTGTGTGCCCCACCCCCACCACGTGCTCACATGCGGAGCAAAGCCAGGGGCCGGGCCCCTCACCCTCTGCAAGCGTGGGCGCAGGGCCCGCCGTTTGTCGGCATCCGAGAGCACTGTGAAAACCCTGCACGTTTCTGCCACTAACCAGAGCCTACTGGGTGCCCCCGGAATCAGTCAGCGGCTCGTTCCCACTATAGGAGGGAGGTGGGGAGGTTCCAGAAATGTCCAGAACAGATTTCAGTGCAACAAACAATCCCCCCTCTTCCCTGGGCAGGAATTCGCTCTTCCCAAGGGTGTTGAGAAGCGCCAACCACATGGCCCTCTGGCAACCTTGGGGGCCAGGCTCGGGGCCCCAGAGAGCTGCCCGAAGTGCACACACGGTAGCCAGAGGTTGAAGGCCCGCCGAGAGGGGGCAAAACCGGCCCCGAGTCTGCTGGGGTGAAACACAGGTGCTCAGAGGCTGCCCGTGCCCCGAAAGAAGCCGCAGAGAAACCTGGACCCCCAATCCTTCTTCAGCCCAGAGACCCGGCCCCCAGCACAGCATATGCATTCCGGAAGCCTACACCTTCCAGAAGCATGGACCACGTACCGGGCTTAGACATCTCATCTCTACGAGTGCAACACTGCTAGGAGACAGGTATCCCTGGCCCGCCCCACGGGAAGCGGTGGCACTTACTTGTCCAAGGTCGCGGCCAGGATGTACTTGCCATTTGGAGAGAACTTCACAAACGACACAGGAGGATTGTCGTCATCTGCATGGGAAATGCAGAGACAGGCTGATGGGAGGAGCGCCGGGCCTAGGCCCGGGGAGGAAAGGAGGACAGCCCCCCATCACCACACGGGGCCATCCGAGCGGGGACGCTGCCACAGGTGCCCACACCACCACCTAGGACGGGTCCCCGAGGAGCCCAGCACACCCCCCTTCGCCCGTGCCTGGCGCCGGTCACAACGGCCGGTTCTCCTCGATGTTTCTCGGGTCCCTGGTGGGGGCCTGACCACCCCCTCTGCCACGACGGCTTTAGAACAAGGGGCCTATGGCCAATCAAACTCAGGGTGCCTGGCCTTCTGCCAACATGGGGTTTGTAGGAGGACCCAGGGTCAACTTCTTCACGTGCAACAGTTTGCCAACGCCCCGCTGGACTGAAGAAGTATTGCCATTGAGGGAAAAAGGACCCGGGTGAATCATCTCAGATGTTTTCTGCCGCCTAATTAGAGCAAAAGGTCTGTAAACCCCCTCTAAAAACAACCCTGCTGGCATAATACCTGCATCCTTGCTTCTATACTCGGGTGTGAAAGCTCACCCCGGGCGGCCCGGGAATGCTGGTAAGAGCCACCGTCCGGGCCGCCCAGGCCAAGGCCGGCATTTGCTGCTGCATGACAGCCTGTGACCCTCACATCGGGAGGAGCGCACTTCCCCCCAGGTGAGAAGGACAGAACCGGGGCCGTGCACCCTGGTGCCGAGCAGGGGAGAGCGGCGGGCCGCATTACCACCTCGAGGGCCCTGGCCACCGCACGCCGGGGGCCGCTGCTCCCTCCGATACGTCCCAGACGCTGCAAAGGCACATGAAAAGGCGTGAGGCCAGACGGCCCTCCTCAGGGCACAGGGGCCACACCAGGAAGGCAGGCCCCCAACTCAGACAAGGCGAAGTAGTGCCGGTGTTTCCGACCCAAGCTCCAGGACCAAAGCGTCGCTGGGTCTGAAAAGTCCTAATCCTGTGGACCTGCCTTTAGAAACGGGCTGGGGACAGGGTTACGCACCGCCCCTTCCTCCCGCAGACGCCGTGGGGCTCAAGGCCCGGCGCTGGTACCTGCCTGCTCCCAGCCTTGGGTTAGTCAACGAGCCTCTCCGAGCCTCCGCTTCCCGCCCGGCTGTGGCGCGGGCTGGCCGGGAGGATTACGTGTGTTAACGTCGACGCTTAACACACAGCAGGCGCCAGACAGCTCCCGCGCGCGAACGATGGCACTTTCCACCCGGTGAAGGGGGCTGTGCCAGGCCTCTGGGGACGGAGGCTGGGGACACGGCGTGAGGTCACGCCATCAGAAGGGTAAACTCAAACAGCAAAAACCGTACAAAGGCCACTGTCATACGCTGAACCGCATCCCTCTCAAACCTCCACATCGCAACCCTAACCCCGGTATCTCGGCTCTATGTGGGGACGCGGCCTTGCAAGGGGTGCCTCGGTTAAAATGCGGCTAGTACAGAGGACCTTACTCCAATCTGACCAGCGTCTGTACAAGAAAAGAACTGGACGCCAGGGGTGCACACACATGGGACAACCATGGGAAGACACAGCAGGAAGGCCGACAAGAGACTGCAGGAGAAACCAGGCCCGCCCACGCCTGCATTTCAGATCGCAGTGCCAAGGATGCAGGGATAAATCTCTGGTAAGTCGCCTGAGCTGGGGTGCTTTGCTATGGCGGCCCCCGGTGACCCCAGCTGACGCATAAAGCCACATGCGTTCCCGATTGCCCAGGGAAGGGTGCGGAGCTTCGGAGGCGGCACCTCCCGGCAGGTCGTAGGCCTCTCCCCCAGCCCACAACCCAGTTCTCGCCGGCCCGCAGCGTAGAACTCCACCACTGCCCTATTTCACACTTAAACCTGAAACTGCAGGGACCTTCCAGGCTGACCCAAGGTGATCCACCTTCTCAAAATCCTCCCAGGGCTGCCTCCCCATCACCTTCAGGGGCTCAGGTCCTACAGGGGCCCAGCACCCACCCTCTGGCCACATATACACCTGCCTCTCTTTGCACAACTGACCCCTACCCGTCTGCAGAGACCCCAGTGCCTATCCCCCGGGCTCGCCCGTGACACCCCCGGCATATGGGGTGCATTTCAGGGCTGGGGCTCAATCACGTCTGCTCAAGGAATGATCCAAGGAGAGTCCCCACCAAGGGTCTCAGGGGCTCACGGGGCTTTCAGAGGACACGGCCAGGCAGTCCCAAGCAAGGGCTGATGGAAGACAGCACGGGGCCCCGCCTGGAGAGGGGACGTCACGGTGCCGGAGGTCAGCAGGAAGGAGCTGCCAGGAGCTGGACCTGGTCCGTGAGGGAGGAGCCCTCCCCCAGGAAGCAGATCCAGGATGGAGGACAGGGGGCCTTCCCAGAAAGCACACATAACGGAGGGCAGGGAACAGCGACCGCCGCTGGGAGGGACAGCCCGCCGGAAAGCCCGCCGGAAAGCCCGCGCCGGCGGCACTCACCGATCAGCGTCTTCAAGCACTGGCCAGAGGCGGTGTCCCAGATCCGACTGCAACGCAAAAATAGCAAGTTTTTACAAAGCAAGTCAGGACGAACAGCTCGAGGCGTTCCAGCTCCTAAGCAAATCCTGATTTTGAGACTAACACACAGTGAGCCATATTTCAGTTTTCTTTACTGTTCCGCTCCATCATTCCTGCGGCAACGAGGTCCCCCCGCCCTCCGGGGCCAGAACGGGTGCCACGCGCACCGCGCTCCCGCCGCACTCACAGGGCCCCGCGCTCACAGAGCCCCGCGTGTTCTCATGTGCTCAGCCACAGGAGGCGTGGTCACCACGATGGGGACAACTGAGGCCACGGCCGAGGGCGCCAGGAGCCCAGCCTGCTCTCCGGCACGAGCAATCCAAGCATGCGGTTGCTCGGGAGTTTCCGCAGAACTAGAGCATCGTATGGCATTTTCTGGATATTCCTCTAGTTCAGGAGCAAGAGAACGTACTCGAGGAGCTGCTGCCCCAGAACGGACGTGCCAGTTCGAGTGTGTCTGTGACTTTCATCCACGCAAACGTCTTCAGCAGCAAACGCGCGTCGCCTGCCCCTCCACGGCACAGACACCCAGCAGCGAGGACGCTGGTTCACAGGGTGCCACTTGACCTTCCTAACGTCCTCTCCCAGCTTCCCACCCCCACCGGGGGATGCCCTGGCCCGGGATGATATCCCGCATCACTGGCCGTGGGGCACACTTTCGAGCTGCTCTCTAACTCCCTGACCGCTGGGAGTGGGCGTGGGGCGGCGACCTGCTCCTAGGACCGGCTCCGCTCTGCCTGCCCCACCAGGCCCTTCTTCTGGGAGGGGAGCCCCCCACCCCAGCACCAGGCGCTGTGTCGCATCCCGCAGCAGGCACCCGTCGGGGCTGGGTGCTACAGCGACCGGGCCTCAGGTTTGCTGTCCAGGCAACAGCAGGCCCCCGGCCGCCGGTTCTCCTCGCCCTCCCAGCAGCAGCTCGACTACATTCCCTCCAGGTCCTAAGTCCGCTTCCTCTCGCTGCAGAAAGGCCGAGGGGGGGCCCTCCGTGGAACTGCCCAGTCTCCCAGGCCAGGGTCCCCACTAGGGGACGTGCACACACCCCGTCCTCATCCCCCAGCTCGCTGCTTCCTGACCCTTTAGTTGCACCTTGTCATTTTCCCCACGTGGTCCTCCTCTTCCCTGTTAGACGTATCCTAGGTTCCCTCATGTCTCTGCCCCTGTTCCTGCGCGTCTGCTCACCGCGGACGTCCAGTACCGGGGAAGGCTGTCCGTTTCCAAACCTTCACCTCCCCAAACACTCAGTCATGGTTTGTAACCAGCAGGGCCTGGCGGTTCAGAGCTGGGGCGCCGGAGCCTGCCGTGTGGCACAGATTCTGGCTGCCACCCACCCACGCTGCTGGGGACAACCAGCGAGACTTCAGCCTGCCTTGGCTCCCCTCCTGCCGAGTGGGGATGGCGAGGCTGGGGTCGGTGCTGATCAAGTGCTGTGTCCGTGACTCCTAACTCTTGAAAAACAGACCCTCTACAAAGAGAGAAAGCTCTATCCCGTTAACCAGGAGCTCCAAACACCCTGAATAAGGGGCAGATGGGCCTGGTTTGCTCCTGATTTACCTAGAAACGTTTTTAGCACATTACTGCACGTTGTAAACGTTACAAAGCTTCTGGCGAACGGTTAGCGACACCGTTAGTCTCCACTGGGGGTGCCTGCCCGGCCTCTGCTGGTGACACGTCATGGAGGTTCACCTTTGTTGACACAATTCATCAGATTACAGACTTCCTGATGTCAATCACGCTATCACAGCCCTCTCACAGTTCGAGAAACCCACGTGGTCGTGGACTACTGTTTTCTGAGGCACTGCTGGAATCAGCTTGCAAACGGTTCCTTTGGAATTCTGACATCGACACTCCTGAGCGAAGCGTCCTCCGTGGATTTCTTTACAGACTCACTGCGGAGCTTGGGGAGGAGGGTCACACTAGCTCCAGCAGGGGCATCAGATCAGGGGCCCCCACCTTGTTCTGTGGTCGGATCAGCCTCCCAGCCTTGGAAGCCCAGGATCCAGCTCAGCTCCACTGACCGTGAGCAAACCTTCCTCAGCCAACGCAGCAAACAGGAGCTCCCCGAACGTGCCCTTGTCCCCTTCCCTCCCCAGAGCCTGCTACGTCTGCACCCGCTGCCTCCATCCTGCTCATCTTCCCTGTTTCCTTACTGGAGCTTCGAAGGGTTAACTACTAGGCGGGCCTCAGTAAGTACACAGCTTTTTAAATTTTCTCCTCCTTCTCCCTCTTCTGTAGAAAGCTTTCAGAGCCTGTCCACGGACAACCCCGAGATCGTTCCAGGCTCGCGGGACACGACGTATGCTGTGCCGCATGCGCAGCAAATACACAGCCACGGCGTCGCTCGGGTCCGGACGCTCTCCTGTCGACGTCTAGACGACGCGTCCTGCCTCACCGTCCTCGCGGCCCCAGGCCCCGCGTGCGCTTGGGGCGGCTGTCTGCGTCTCCTCGGGGGCGGGGGGGGGGCGGTGACGACTCACGCTCCGTCTGTAAGTCCCGCTGACTCGGACGCTGCTCTGTGCTCTGCGCCCGCCGCCGCCGTTCGCCCACCCTTTGGTTTCCCACGCAACCTGACAGCCTGCAGCGAGGGGTCCAGCTGCCGTGAACCCGGCGCAGCGCGTTTCCCTCCTTCCGTGGCGTTTTCATTAGATGATTTATGTCACCCCCCTTCCTCTTGTTTCCTTTTTGCTAAATATAGACTGATTCCTAGCCTTGCTTTCGTTCTCCCTCGTAATTGAGAAGCTCCTCTCGGGTCATCACGCAGCTGGGGGCCGCTGCCCACCGGCCTCCCACCGGCCTCCCCGCAGTGAGCAGCGAGCACGCTGGACAGGCGGGAGGCTGTCCCTGCCCGCGTGCCCCCGTCACAGCGTCTGCCGATTTAAACGGACATTTCCTTCTACACCCTCTCTCATGCCTCCAACAGAGTCCTCAACACGTAGGTTACAAACTCCGAGCTGTCCGAGCATTACTCAGTCCAGGCTACACTGCACATTCCACATGAAACCACATCCCCCCTTCCTCCTCACCTCCTC
Organism: Mirounga leonina; assembly: GCF_011800145.1. Classification (NCBI taxonomy): domain Eukaryota; kingdom Metazoa; phylum Chordata; class Mammalia; order Carnivora; family Phocidae; genus Mirounga; species Mirounga leonina. The sequence continues at coordinate 2,840,124 of NW_023270433.1, forward strand.
TGTGGCGGGATTTCCACGCCACATCCTCCACGGGACGTGAGGCTGGTCCTGGGCCCGCATGCCCCCCGTGCCCACAAGGAGCGGAGTCGGGAGCAGGAACGCCTCCCCAGCCTCCCTGCACCAGCAGCACCCCTCCGGCTGTGCGTCTGTCCGTCTGCCGCAGCCCACGACAGCAGAAGCCCCTCGCGGGGACAGGCTTCCTCCTGCCCCGTTTTCACTGCTGTCCCCCGGAGGCCAGAACACGGCCTTTGCACAACCAGGCACTGAGTAACTGAAGTAAACGTCTTCACTTACCAGAGACCATCGTAGCTACTTGACACTATCAAGGATCCATCCCGATTAAAATGCACCTGAGAACAGAGCGGAAGAAAAAAGAGACTTACTTCCAAGTGGTCCACACAGACGACGTGGCCCTGCCCACCTGAGTGGCCCCCTCCTCACAAGCACTCTTGACAAACACATGCCGTCTTGCTCACACTGACGAAGCAACAGAGCCGCCACGCACTTCGAGCTCTACAGATTTCCTGCCGACACTGACAGATACTCGAGGGACACGGACAAAGTGACTTTTGCCAGGTGTCTCAAGCAACAGGCCCTTTGTTTCACGATGGATAACTAAACTTAGAAGGCAAACCGACCCCGAACACATCTTCAGCAACTAAATCGCTTACTACAAAATGTATCCTTGAAAAGAAACAAAGGGGACCAAGTGACCAAGCCCAAGGGAGAAGAGGCCAGGCCTGCGTGCATCTGCTGCTGCCATGGAGGCGGCCTGACCAGGGCGACCTGGCCGAAACCCACCTCCCCTGACCTCACATTAAACCAAGAAAAACCCACCTGTTGGGTAACCACCGGAAGAACGCATGCAGGCGCGTCCCCCTGCCTGCCACGAGGACCGGGAACCTCAGGCACCCGGGCGCCCGACATCCAGGCCGCTCTGAGCCCCACACCTCGGAGCGGGGGTGACTCCCCCGTGGGCTGGTCCCCCGGGCACGACCGGCCTCCGCTCCCCACACCTCTGTCACCCAGGGGCCCAGCGCCCTCCACCCCCATGGCCACACACACCTCCGGCAGCCGACAAGCCCCAGTCTCACAACTAAACCATCTTCGAGTTTCTTTCCTGCTTTCCCAGTGGAATCCCAGCGGAAGTAAAGGAACCACGATGTCAGATGAGACTATCGCCAACTTCTACCTTTTTTATTTGAGTCCTGGGCAGAGTTTATCCAGGATAAGCCTTTTTATAACAACTAGCACCTTGCTGAAACCAGCTCGCTCCCTGCTTCGTGCCACGTTTTCCACGTGAGACTGCGCGGCACAGGGGCTGGGGGTGGGCCCGTGGCCGCCTGCTGGGTCAACTGGCCTCCACCTGGCGCCACCACCCCACCAGCCCAGTCTCTCCGGCCGCGGGGCTGCCCATGTGGCTGCATCCGCCCGACTCACAAGGGCCAAGCTGCCTCCAGACACTGCTGGACGTCCCCAGGGGCCAAGCCACGCGCCCAGGAGCACCTGAGAGCTCGTTCCACTGAGCAGCAGGCCCCAGAGCACGCCACTGACACACGCTCGGTGGACGCGGGTGACGCGGGGCCAGGAGACCCGGAGAAGCTGGGGTCTAGACTCTCGGGCCCCGCCCGCCACGAGGACAATGCTCTAGTAGCTGCAGCAGGAAGGTTAACAGGTGGGATGAACTTGGCTTTATTTAACCCAAAGTCTCTACGGTCCCACCCCAACACGTGACCGGTGTCGAAGTCACCCACGGGACACTTCTGGCTCCCTCTGGTCCCACGGAACCGTCGAAGGCTGAGCACACACAGCACACCTGACGCTCACGGTGGGTCTCGGCCGGGGCTCCCAGCACTTCACGGGCTGCACCACGGCGCGCGGCTGGCGGCCTCCGTGCCGGACCGCTGGGCCCCGCACGCTCTCCAGGAGACACTCGAGAGGCTTTTCTGTTGTCCTTCCATCCCTACAGGCTCGCAGGCCAGCTATTTAACCAAGACCACCCGCTCGTCAGCCCCTCAAGGTAACGGTCTTTCTAACTCGCTGCCACCTGTCCAACCACGTTCTCCCTTTCTCTGGGTTTGCAAAATACTCTGTCACGGTCCATTGTACCAGACACTAACGAGTTGGCATGGGTCCCCGGAAGCTGCCATGCCAACCTCATACTCTGCCTTGTTCCCAACCACATCGGGACCTCCCCACTGGCAAACGCAGCTTGGCTTTTCCATCCCACCGACGGTCAGGTGCGAAAGGCAACAAGGCCGCCCCACACGTCCCCACAGTCTAAACGTAAGCACTACGAAGACACGAAAAAGGCAACAAGTCAGACCCTAAGGGGAATGCCACGTCCGCACTCAGATGACAGTCACTCAGAGACCTCCCTCCGGCGGGGGGGAGGGGCACACCTGGCAGACAGGTGAGCTCACGTAAAAGCAGCGAAGCAGGAAACAGGGTGAGTACAAGGAACATCCACAGGCCGAGCGGCTGCAGCGAGGGCCCTTCCGGTGAGGAAGCTAATGCAGGAGGAGTCCGGGCGAGAGAGGACGGGGGCCAGCGGAGTACCCGCCGGGAGGCTTCCAGCTCCCAGCCGCATCTGCTGGAAAGCTCAGTGTGCCCCCTTCACACGACCGTGACCGCCAAAAGTCCACCCGCAGGAACGGCACGCCGCGGGGTAAGTTGTCCAACAAGACGCCCACTGCACTCCTGGCCGTGCGGTGCGACTTACAAGCAAACACCCGCCGGGGTGCCTGGCGCAGGGTGCCCACTACCCCCCGGGGTCTGGGCACAGACACCACAGATGCCCGAGAACCCCTCCCAGGGGGCCGCACGGCAGCTGTGCTCCACCCCCACCACTTAGAGAACATCCGGTGAAAGACACGGATTTTTAAAAAACCAGACGGCCTCAGGAGGAGGCAGGGACTAGCAGTGGGCCTGGAGGGTGGGGACTCAGGAGAGTGTGACTCTCTCCTCGCTCCCTCTGTTTGCCTTTTCTTAAAGGAGTACATTTCACTTCAGTGGGAAATGCAAACTTTACAAACCCTACGGCTGCTCAGGCTAAGTCCCCCCGCCCCCCAACTCGCACTCCTGCGACTCCCTGCCTTCCTTCAGCTCGCTTCCCAGGTCCTTCGCACATTCGCTGCTGTGCTCTCCTCGGACTGCGAGTCCACAGCGGAGGGGAGAGTGCCGGTCAGGCTGGGCCCCATGTCCATAGCGCACCGCCTTCCTCGGAGCCCCAGGCGCTGGCCAGGACTGTGGGCGACAAGGGCCCCTGCAACCAGCGTGCGATACGTGTCCTCTACGTATCCAGGCTCTGCAAGTGGTCTCGGCTGGGCAAAAAAGCCCTTCCAAGGCTGAAAATGTTTCAAATCACTCACCTACACGATTTCAGAAAGTGAAAAGGACCATCTGCTCAGTAAGAATAAGCACACTGTTTACACGATCCCTTCCCCTTTCCAAAAAAAGGCAAACTTGGCTAAGAAACAAGCCCAGGCTCTCTGCTGACAAAGAAAGGAATCTCCTGGCCACTTTCAAGTGGAGAGGTTTGTGATACAATGGACACTTCAAGCACCCACACTCGTCTTGCACACTGCTGGCGTGCACACAGGCAAGACGCGGAGCACACACAGCACGGAGCTCTCGCCCTCGGCCAGGTCATCTCGACCTCCTCCACCACCACCCCAAGATCAAAGCCAGCTCCACTCCAAACTCACTTCCCAATGCATGGCCCTCTTCTAGGCCTGGCCGCCCTACCTGTCCCACAGGATTCAGTTTCGGGACACCACACCCGGACCCTCGCCCGCCTGTCCTTTCATGGGCCCAGGACAGGGAGACCGTTCTCAGGGTCCCCAGTGTCCCCTCCCTGGCCATCACCCTGTCCTGCTGCGCGGTGTCCAGGGTTCGGTGGGACTTACAGCTGAAACCGGGTCCGAGTGTGCAGGCAGAGTCTTGAGACACTTCCCTGTTTTCACGTCCCATATCCTCACGCTTTCATCAAACTGAAACAAAAGAAGAGGTTAAGGCCATTCCATACAGAGGGGGAGATGACCGCTGGAACCCAAGACGTGCCACCATCAGCCCCTCGTCCCCCAGCACGACAGAGAAGACTCAAGGCTCAACTCCCAAGCCCCTGGCTACAAAGTACCGCCCCCCACACCCAGGGGCATCGCACTTACAGAGCCCGAGACGATGAGGTTGGACTGGGGGTTGAAGTTACAGCAAAAGACGTAGTTACTGTGCCCCTTCAGGGTTTTCAGACACTTTCCCTAAAACCAAGTATTGTCAGACTAAGTTACTCCCAGTGGTTATTTCTTTTTTTTTTGTTTTAAAGATTTTATTTATTTATTTGAGAGAGAGAATGAGATAGAGAGAGCATGAGAGGGGGGAGGGTCAGAGGGAGAAGCAGACTCCCTGCTGAGCAGGGAGCCCGATGCGGGACTCGATCCCAGGACTCCAGGATCATGACCCGAGCCGAAGGCAGTCGCTTAACCAACTGAGCCACCCAGGCGCCCCCCCAGTGGTTATTTCAACACCGAGCCCACAGCGGCCCGATGGCACATCTCCCACCAAGCGGGGCCGCCCATGACCAGCTGGTCCCCGGACCGCCCTCGGACTCCCACACCGTGCCCCCTGTCCACAAACAGGGGCTCTGCCGGGAGGGGAGCAGCTTACCGAGCTCACGTCCCAGATCTTTAGGGTTTTATCATCTGAGGCGGAAACAAGGAGGTTGGAATCTGACGACCAGGCCACATCTGATATCCCCTGGGGAGCAAAAACACAGGGTCACCACCTTGATGGGACAAAATGCAGTGAACCAGCAAAGGTCAGAACATCCGTCTAAAGATAAATAAGCACTATCCAAACCCTCTAGCTACTCCCGACCACACAGACGGAACACTACACGGTCCCCAAAGGAGAAGCGTGTTTTCTTGCAATGATGAAACTTTTCTGGGAAGGTCAAAAGTATTTGCTTAAAAAACAAGAGGCAAACAACTCAAAAAACTCGGGTTGGGGGGAAGCTTAGATCTTAACCTGATGAACCCTGGGGATGGGCCCCACCCCCTGGACTAGTGGAGCTACCGCGGCCCACCAACTTCAGCATGCAGGGCTCACACCTACCAGCTTGTGACCAGATATGGTTTTCTCAAACTTTCCGTCATACGCTCCCCAAATTTTAATGAGTTTATCAGCAGCTGAAAGAAAGGAAGACAAAGGAAATGGGGTGCTTCAGTCATCCTGAGTACAAAATCTGGGCTTCCCACAACAAGTGCCCTGGGAACAGTGTGAATCCCTCTGGAACCCACGTGAACAGGCTCCATGCAGAGGGAACAGCCAGTGCTCGGACACCTGCTGCCCGCGCCCTTCCCCTCTCCCCCAGGCCCATCACTTCAGAGCAGCCAAGCACCCCAGTTAGGGCAAGGGGCAAATGGCTTGCTGCAATGCCCCAGCGGCAGCGTTAGGAAGCAAGCCCTCCCGCTGTCCCGGGCTTCTGGTTGCAGCTCCGACAGCCCCTGGCAAGAGCTGAGGCCCTGGTGATACGTACATGAACTTGCCAGCCACTCCCCGTTCGGGCTGAATTTCACAGAGGACACGGCTTTCGTGTGGCCAGCCAGGGTGAATTTTAGAGCATAGTTTGGTTTAACGGGGGTAGGCTGTTGAAGAGACAGTACCAGTCATCAAACAGTAGCCACGTGCTGGTTTCAAGCTCAGACTCACCTCCTGAGCTCCGAATCCATATTCCAAGGGCCTACTAGACTCTCTGGAAGTCACCTTCCAAACTGGACAGGTTTAAATCTGGGCTATTTCCCCTCCACAGCTCTGCTTCTCCTGTAGCCCCCTCTTCAGTGCCCCCACTCCACCAGGCCAGCTCAACACGGACGCCCCTCAAGGCCTCACCCCACCCTCAACGAGACTGGAGGCACCATCTGACACGGCCGCAGCCTTGCTCAAAGGCCCACGTGTGCTGCCTGGTGTCCACCAAAGGGGTTGGCAAACCTGCCTGGGAACCAGAATTGTGGAACCAGGGAGGGGGCTTCAGGAGAGGCTTTCTGGGTCCCGCAGAGAATCTTACAATCGGGACCAAGGATCTGTGTTTTTGATAAAGCCCCTTCCCCAGGGAACAGGCCTGGGCATCCCCAGCACGGTAAACAAGCACCGAGTAGGTATGTGCTCGATGAATAAAAATGCAGTGTCTGAGGGAGAAGCATCTCCAAGGAGTGTTCGGCCTAGGCGTCCCCTGACAGTTCCCCCAGAGCCCTCAGGGACATGCCTTGCTCTGCGCGGCCGAGGAGGAAGGGGTGGGCTGTGCTCTGGCGGCCTCTGTCTCTGGCTTCTTCTCCTCCGTTGCCATGGCTCTAAAGCCCACCAGGTAGGGGGACGCGGGCAGAGGAGTTCACAGCTCCAGTCGAAGACTCCCAGTGCAAAGAACTGTCTGCTAATCGAAACCTACAGGGGGAACTGAGGCCAATAAACAAACCATATTTTACAAGTTAATTCCCAGAAAAAAGGATGAAAAACCTTTGCCCACCTCACTTGGCCCCGCAGCAGACACACTGTTCCAGATGAACCTATCCTATCTGTGGGCCTAACTCAGCACTAACACTCTTTAGATGCTAAGACAGCCTGCCCAGGCCCCTTTTGTCAACGAAATCCAAGGCCCCACCTTCAGGGGTGCTCCCTACTGTTATCCTTGTCAGTAGGAATGCAGCCGGTCTAGGCAAACAAAACACAATTTTCTTCAAAGAGCCCTTGAAACGTAAAAAAAAAAAAAAAAAAAAAAAAACAACAACCAACCAACCAACCAACCAAACCAACCAAAAGTGCAGGAAGACTGAGCTTCAGGGTGTAGAAATTTGGGAACTCATCCAAATCCTCACAAGTGATGCAACAGGGCTTAACTGCCATGTTTGAAAATAGACAAGAGGAGACCCCCAGTGCTCTGCGCCTCCCGGGGACTTCCCTGTCGCCCGGTGCAGACACAAGGCTGCCTCCCGAACCCTAGCAGCTCAAAAGGCGCCCTGTCCCTGGTGAGGCGACTACAAGACGCAGCCGGGAAGCGCGACCCGGGGCTGGCCGTGCCTGCTTGCTGAAGCCTGAAGTGTACACAGATCGGCTGCAAGCAAGCCGGCGCGCTGCAGGAGGGGAAAGACTGCAGCTCAGTTAGGTTTCAGCGTGACAATGGGCGCTACCCGAGCCACACAGCGAGCGACTCAGTTTGCTGTAGCACAGGATTCCAGAACCTGGATGTGTCTCCTAGCAGCACACCTGGTGACTCTGAAACGGGTTGGGGGGTGGGGGGAGCCACCACGGACAGCATCCTCGCAGACATCGCTGGCCATCCAACCCAGAAGTGTGCACCACCGTTAATCTAACGAGTTTACAGTGTAAATTCTAGCTTGGCGCTTAAAACTGAAAGCCTGCACGACTCCTTGTCACACCAAGGGAAAATGGAAGCCATCAAAAAAGACCATGTCTCAAAGTCTTCATCCAAGAGGAGGGAAGAGAAATTACAGCGCAACACAGCCGTGTAGAGCACAGATGTGGCCCCCGCTGGCTACCTGTAGCGAGGACTCCTACCCAAGGATGGATGGAGCTGCAGCCAAAGCCCAAGTACTAGAGCGGGGGAGGGGCAGGTCACATAATCGCACCCAGGGACAAAAGTGCTGGCACAAAACTGGTGCTCAGTAAATGGCAGCTGCTTGGTGATTTAGTGCAACCTGGCAATGCCAATTAAGCCAAGTGCTGCCCTCCCCTAGGTGGGATGGACAAGTGGGCTGGGGGAGCTGAGGAAGACAGCTGGAAAGGCTTTCACAAAACCTAACATCTGAAGAAGGTATCAGCAGGAGCTAAGTGAGGTGTGGGGGAGAAACAGCAATGGGAACACAAGAGGCTTCCTCTGGGGTAAACAGGGCAGCTCAGGGAGCCCAGAGCTGCTCCTTTTAACATAAAAATTGAGACGCACCAGGAGGTGGGGTGTGACTCCCAGCAAACTACCTGCCCTCAGGTGAGGACCAGGGAATGTATCAGACCCTCTCACAGAAAAGGTGTCGAACCCCTCCCAGCTCAAACCCAATCCGCCAGTCCCTTGGGCTAGCAAAATATTAACATGCAAAAAATCAGGGGGACCATAAAGAAGACAATTTCTTGACTCAAGGCCCCTGGTTTCCACTTGAGAGGGAGAAAAGCCGTGCATTTTCCATTAACACTCAGGTGATTCTGGGGAAGCAACTGGACGGCAGGGTAGGGTCTAGCTCCTCAAGGAGTCCAAGAAGGTAAAGGCAACTGTGCCGTGGGGAAGGCCTCCAGAGCACATGCTACCTGCCCCCTCTCGACACTCACAGGTCTCTCACCCAGGTGCGCCTGACCACCCAAGGCTGAGCCTCCCAAACCTGAGCGCTCGCCTGCACTGCTTGTAAAATGCAGCGTCCCGGGGGCGCCTGGGTGGCTCAGTCATTGAGCGTCTGCCTTCGGCTCGGGTCATGATCCCAGGGTCCTGGGGTGGAGCCCCGCATCGGGCTCCCTGCTCCGTGGGAAGCCTGCTTCTCCCTCTCCCACTCCCCCTGCTCTCACTCTCTCTCTCTCTGTCAAATAAAATATTAAAAAAAAAAAAAATGCAGCGTCCCGGACTCCACCCCAGAGACTGGGCCCACAGGTGAGGAAACCTGATGACCTGCAGGTGGTCGGACCAAAAGAGTGGGGGGGAATGCCTCTCTCCCCACCTGTTCTGCAGCCGGCTTCCATCCTAGCTTACCTATCTGCCTTCTAGGGGGCCGGGCCACCCTCAGAGGCAGCGTCTGGCACAGCACCTGCCAGTGCGTCTGAAGGGCTTGATAAACGGACCTGGGTGGGTAGAAACCGGTATGAGAAGGCTAGTAGGGAGCGTCGTGCCATCAGCCAAAATGGCTCTGGCACACCAGACCGGAGGTGGTGCGAGGCGCTATGGAAGGAGCCGGGGTCTCTCGCGGCGGGAGGGCGAACCGCACCTGGCGAGCGCGGCTTCTCAGGGGAGAGACAGGGCCTGGCTGCCTGGGCTGAGGGCGAGCAGCAGGTCGGGGTAGGGGGCGTTTCTGCAGAAGAGGAGAGCAGGCTGGTCTGCGCGCCACGGCCGGGCACCAGGCGGTGGGTCTGGGGTCTTTCTTTGGACGAGCAGCGGAGAGCAAGGGGAGACGCGCGCTGGCTGCTGGAATAAGTCACAGTCCCCGGGCTGGACGCTTGTCACCCGGCCGCAGGGGGAGCGGAAGCTGGGGAGTGGCCGCACGGGTGGGCGCTGGGGGGGGTCGCGGGGGGTACGTTTGGGGAGGGGCGCCGGGACCCGAGTACGGGGAGGGGGCCGCCGCCGGGGGCCGGGCGCGAACGAGGGGCGGAGAGCGGGCACCCGGAAGGGAGGCGGTGGGGGCGCGGGGCGCCTGCACGGAGGCCCCGGCGGCGCTGGGCCGGGACCTGGGCCTGGCCCGGCGGAACACGTGCGGCGGCGGGGCGGCCCGAAGGGGCAGCCGGCGTCGCCCCCGCCCGCACCCCGGGCGCGGTCCCCGGGCTGGCGTCCTCGCTTACCTGCCGGCCGCGGCGGCGGGGCGGGCACTCGGGGCGTCGCGACGCCGCCGCCTGGGCGGGAGCCGGGCCGAGCTGGACGAGGCGGCGCGCGGGGGCGCCGGCAGTGCGCGTGCGCGAGGGGCGGGGCGGCGGCGGGGCGGGGCGAGCGCACAAAGCCGGCCTCTCGGAGGGGCACTACGGGGAGCGGCGAGGGGCAGAATGCCTGGGGCAAGCGCAACGCCTTAAAGGGACGCTTGCGGAGCGCGCTTTCCCCTGCAAAGCGGTAACCTCAAAGTTGGCGGGTGTAGGTCGTTCTTCTCGTGCACTTTCTAAAAACGGAAGTATGATGACACCTCCAGGAAAGTGCCAGTGTGCCCCTCGAAAGTTCACCTCCTGAACTCGGCCTGCAGCGGCGCCCCCAGAAAGCCGCAGGGCCCGCCCCGGGGAGTCGAGGGGCGGCAGGTCCCTGACGTTTCTTGTGGGACCCTCACTCAGGGACCGCGGCCCCCCTTCCCCGTGGCGCGCGCCGCTGACGGCGGCTGCCAGCGCGGGCTGGTCTCTCCACGCATGCCTGGCAGCTCGGCCGGTAGGGTCCCAGTCCGCCCCCCTCCCGGGAGCGAGGACCCTGAGCCCGCAGAGTTGGGGGCGCCGGCCCCCGCACTCCGCCTCCCGGCCTCCCAGCCCTCCCGCATGGCCGGCTGTCCGCCCGCAGAGAGCCCCGGCCAGGGACAGTCCGTACTTGCAGTCACCGCGTGCAGGCAGCTCTGCGGTCTGCAAGGTGGGGTCCCAGACGGTGTGTCACCGCCAGCTACAGATGAGGAAGGGGAACCCCTAGAGGGGAGGGCTCGGGCAAAAGGAGAAGCTGGAGCCCGTGTTCTGGCCCCAAGTCCCGTGCATTCTCGTCCGCCGCCCCCACTCCCGCTAGCCATGTGGGCCTTACAGTCTTGGAAGTGGTCTTGGTCTCCCCAGCTCCGCGGCCCCACCCCAAGCTGCGTAACCTGCAGTCTCATTTCCCAATTAAAGATGGAAACACTGAATATGTCCCAGGAACCCGTGCCAACAAAAGGACAGCATTTGACATGGAAATGCCCAAGGAACAAGGTGTGTGGTTATCATGGACGCAGGAGCTGGGACAGGCGCTCCAGGGGCCCAAAGTCTCTGGCCCTGGCACAGCTCTGTGTGGATCTGGGAGCCACCTTTGTTACAGAAGTTAACAAAACCAGCGCGGGATGAAGAAGGACGTCTCCCTCCACCTGGCCACCTGGCCACTTGGGCCAGAACCTGAGCCCATCATAGACACCCCTCCATCACCTCTTGGCTGTCTCAGCCATCCATTTCTCTCCATTTTTGCTCCAGGCTTTGTCTTCCAAAGGGCCTTTTCCAAACCTTTCTGAAGCACAGTCAGAACTAAGACCCCCGATGCTGTGATGTGTCACCCCCTGATCTAAGCCTCAGAGCCAGCTTCCCATTGCTCTCATGTCCAAATCCAACATCTCCTGGTGGAGTTTACCGGACTCCCCCCTCTAGCCTAGCAACACCCCCAATCCATGCACCCCAGATCCCAGCCCCAAATCAAAAATACCTCCAACCCTCCATACCCCAGAACTCAGAACTCAAACCGGGTTCCCAAGGAAATTGGTCTTGCTTCCCTCCCCCCAGGAGACAGAGCCTTCCCGTGAAAATGAGGAAATCCTGTTAAGTGCTCTTGCAACCCATCCTTGCAATCATAGCTAAAATACTACAACCAAATGACACAGCAGGTAAAGCAATTTAGCAAAAGCAGGAGATTTGCTTTATGGGCGAAGTTTTAAATCCTTTTATATCCCTTCAGAAATGTGGTCGGGCTCAGAAAAATCACAGGTAGAAATGGAAGTGAGGATAAAAGCCACAGAGAAGGGGAGAACATTTTGGAGATTTGTTTTTTCCAGAACATTAACTGTGCTTTGGCCAACGGGAACTAGTTGGTAAATGAACCTGTTTCCATGAGCAGTTTTTATAAAGACAACGTTTCTCAAGACTGTCTCATCAAGCAGAGAGTTTGGACCGGTCTGGGCACCCTCCCCACTCGCCCAGGTCCCTCCACCAGGCACACCACAGCACTCATGGCCGGTGGCGCCGGGAAGAGAGGAGGAGGAGGACGACGCGCGCCTGGAGGCTCTATTCTCTGCTAAGTTTGTGGCATGTGTTATCTCTTGCACCTTCACAACAAGCCTGTGAAGGGGGTGCCTTTATTCCTTTTCCCACTGAGGGAACTGAGTCTGAGAGGTTGAGAAGCTGCCCAAGCACCCTCAGGCAGTAGGCACAAGCATGGAAGTCAGTACTGACTCCAGGCAGAGCGCACACTCCCGGGCAGCACATTCACGATGCACACTCGGTGGCGGGTGGATGGATGGGTGGAGGCTGGATGGACACGTGGATAACCAATGGGGAGATGGATGAGTGAATGAGTGAGACGCACGTGCTGAAGGGAGAGCAAGCCGTGTCAATGGAAGCAGTCAGGTCAGCAAGGGTTGAGGACGGAGGCAGAGCTGAAACCGCCGACATCACTTTCTTAGAGGACATGAAGCTTTTGGAAAACCGTATTTGGTCACCCGGTGATAAAGATTTCACCAGGCACGGTGCACTGCCAGACTTGGCGGGAGGGCTTGGTGGGAGGTGGCAGGAACGCTGTGTGCTCCCTGGTGTGGGGGGGGATGGGGGGGAAGGAAGCACTGGTCCTTTAATGGCCAAGCCCAGAGCTTTGGATTCCAACGGCAGTTGATGAGGGAGGGTTGTGGAAGGCGAGGGACAAGGGGATGCCTGGGACCCAGGGCTTCCAGGAGCTGTTCACCAGCTTTCCAGACTAGCCGGCCCACCTCTGCTGGGCCACCATTCCAGGGGGCTGCTGACACTACCCAGAGACCCCAAGGCTCCCACCAGCCCAGGTCAGTGGGGTTCGTGTGCATTCCTTTTCTCCTGGTAACTATGCCAGGGCAGCCGGTTTGGGAGACTTAGGTCCCCATTTCCCCTCCTTGGGCTCTGCTCTCCCTTCCCCTGCCCCTGCCCGTGGTCCAGCAGGACAGGTGTTTTGCCCAGCATCCCCTGGGTCCCAGTGGGCCTTCAGCTACCCTGAGTCAGAATGGCCACTCCCAACCCCAATCTCCAGAAAACCGTTTCTCATCCTGGCTGTGCTACCATCCTCTCCCTCCCCAGTCTGTTTCCCAGGTACAGAGAGAGCAGATAGGACTGGGTCCTAATGTCAAATTCCCTCCTTCTTGGGCCTTTGCCCAGTGTGCACCTCCCCCATGTCCCCTCCCTTCACTCCCTGGTCCATCCCTCCTGCAGGCTACTAACCACCTCAGCCTCATTACCCTGCATCACCTCCCCTCCTGGTACCACCCTCCCGAGGGGGACAGAGAGCCCAGTTTGCCTGGCCGTCCCGTTTTAGAAATGAAAGCGCCCATTCCCTGCAGGCCCCCAGTGCCAGGGTAGCCCAGATAGTCACAGGCACCGTCCCCTTCCTCAAGGACACCAGGCTCAGCCCTAGGTTGCCCACAGTCCCTTCCAGTCCCTACCGGCGTCCCTACCGACACCGTGGCCCTGGACCCACGTCAGGGTCCATTCGCTCATCCACCACCCTCACTGTGGGCTCACGGGAGCAGGGACAACCCGTTAGGGCCTCGGTGCCTGCTGGGAGGGGCATACAGCAGGTACCCAATAAAGACGCTCTGAAGGAATGAATCCTGGAGTATCTGCTTTCACTTCCTGCTGGATTTAAGTCTAACCTACCGTTGCGTCAAAGCCCCCACAACTCAATCTATCTGCCCTCAGCTTCCACCCTATCTGGGCCTGGAGGTCTCCCGGGAGGGCCCCCTCCAGGTGGTGCTGGGTGCAGAGCACCCGTCTGGCCCCCAGGCCAGGCTGGGCGGGTCGCCTAGCAGGAATCCCTGGAATGCGGCTCAGACTTCCAATGCCAGGCCCCACCTGTTCCGGTCTGCAAATCCCCTCCCCACCTCCCGCTGGGCTAATCCCCCTGGTTAGAGAGGGGTCCCGACCAGCGAGCGAGCAGGGAGGATTCAGCTCCTGTGACAGGCCCGATGGAAATCAGGGGTCTGAAACACGGGCTGGTTTCAGAGGCTGTAGATGGGGGTGGGGGTGGTATTAGGCACCAGTGGTTTACTGGGTCTTTTCTCTGGAATGTCAGTGTGGCTGCCAGCGATCCACCTGTGTGGCCCTGTCACGTCCAACTGTTTCCATTTGTCCAAGTTATTAACCCCCCTCCCCCGCAGCTGTTCTTCCTGAGCACCTACTGTGTGCCGCCCTCGCCGCAGGACTTCAAATGCGGTCTTGTATGTTCCCAAACGTGCTCGTAAGGTATTCTGATTTTTACAGATGAGGAAAATGAAGGTTCGGAGGGCCTCCTGCCTTGCCCCGGGCGACCCTGCCAGGAAATGACGCAAGAGCAGCAGCTTGACCCTGCTCTTCTGGCCCCAGAGTCCACCCCGGCACCCCCTTGTACCAGACCTGCAGGGCCCTTTCCCTGGGCGGTTCCACGGAATGCCCATAATCCTGGCGGCTTTGACTGTGGCTCCGTCTCCCGATGACGGCTGTGGCTCATCGCCCCAACGAGCACTTTCCAGTCTGTTCCCCCGGCCACAGAGAGCCCTGGTAGCACGTTTGGGCTGTCTCCGGGGCTTCATGACTGTGAACGTTTCTGTGGGACAAGATCCAGGAGCCCCGACTGGGTCGCAAGGCGGGAACATCGGGGTACGGCCCTCACCTGGGCCTGGAAGCCCACAGGGTGAGGAAGGGGGCCCAGGAGCCAGGGCCCCAGCGCCCGCCTTTCTGGGTTGCCAGGCGGGCTGTGAATCCCCTAATGGAGGAGCCAGCGGCCTAAAATAGAAAAGCTGACACCGGGAAACACCAGGGGCCAAAGTCCGGGGGCTGTGCCCAGCTGCCCTCCCTGCCAAGTGCCGCGGGCTCCCGCCGTCCCTGGCTCCCCGAAGGAGCCTCGGTGGTGGCCCTTCTTTCTGCCCTCCCCTTCTCTCCAGGGTCTTTAAATAGACACACCCTCCTCCCCCAAGCTAAGGGCTGAATGTTCGCAAGGAATGAAGACCAGGCTTCTCCCAGGCTGCCCGGAGGCCTGGGCTAACACAGCTGTCTTCCTGTGTGAGCCCCACCTCGGGGGGTCAGAGTTGGAGGCCTGGCCCCACCATCAGAGCCTGGAGCTCTCCGGCCGCAGGCAGCTGGGGCGGGTGCTGTCCTCTGTGCTTCTACTTCGGGAAGTGAAGGCAGGCTTGACACGGGGGCTGTTTGGTTGTCTGGGCCAGAGGAGGCGGGGTGTGGATAGTTCTGGAGAGTTCCAGGCCCAGACTTAGATTCCCTATCCATTGCGGGGTCTCATGTTAAAGCTGGCGGGGACCAACGGGGGAGGGACTACGAGGGTGGAGGAGGGCATTTAAAAGAATAGAAACAGTGGTCCCTAAAACCGCAATGAGAGACCGACCTCAGGGACCATTTGGAACATACAGCCCCTGCGGCCCTTCCTCCCGGGGATCTCTCCCTGGGAAACGGCTGCAGGAGGCGGCTCAAGGCTGCAGAGGGTGTTCACGGCAACATTATTTATAATGATGAAGTCATTGGAGACACTGTGCATGTCTGTCTCTGGGGCAAGAGGTGAGTCGGCCATGCTCCATCTGCTGCTGGGACATTCTGCAGCCACCAGATGAGGTGGCTGGGGAGGTCGTGCCGTGAAGGGGCGGCGTGGCATTTTGAGAGTGAAGAAGCAAGTGATGGAAGAACGTGCATCGAATGATACAATTTCTGTGAAACCGCTCTGTGTGCAGAGAAAGAGGAAGAATCTGCAGGAGCAGAGGCTCTGGAGGGCGCCCCAGGGGAAGGGACTGCGGGGAGCCTCTTTCAACTTTGCTTGTATGTCACCCATATCCGTCCAACCCATGTCCTGCTTTGTGACTAGAGTAAGTAAGTCTGGGTCTCGTTCATTTCCACAATGGGAGAAGGACGCTGGGTTCAACTAAGCCATTGCAAATACTCTTATCTCCTGTCAAGCCCATTACTGGCCCTCACTCCCCCACCAGCACCCCCGGACAGGACCTCTGTGCCCAGGGTTGCCAGGAGCTGTGGACCTGAAGCTGGCCCCACGTGGTCCCCGCCCTCGGGGAGCTCTCTGCCTGGGGAAGGCACACCCATGCGTCAATGGTCACAGAGCATGGTGCCAGGTTCTAGAAATAGGCTTCTAGCATGGGCAGGTGGGTTGATGGACAGTCAAGGAAGCCTTCCCAAATGGTGTTTGACCAGGGGCACCTGAAATGCAGGGTTTGCCCCCAAAGCAGGATGCAGGCATTTTGGGGGGGAAAACAGGCCACATAAAGGCCAATGGTGTGGGGGAAGCGAATGGGAGGAGGTTGAAGGAACAGGAGGCAGGAGGCTGGGCCTGGAGACATGAGTGGAGCCCAACCAGCAAGCAGAGGGAGAGCGTGATCTTCAGAGGCAGACCAGAGAGTCGGGAGATACTCCGAGCTGCCTGCACCCTGAGGCTGGAAGACAGCTCAGCTGGGATGTGCAGAGGATGCCCTGGTGAAGCAGCCACTGGAGGCCCTTGGCTGCTAAGCTCCTCACTGGGCGAAGGGCATCTCAGACTTCAGGGCACAGCAGAATCCTATGGGCCTTACAATTCTAACTGGCCACCTGTAGGGTCCCGTGTCTAGTCCTGATGTGACTGGGACACTTGGAGAGTCCATCCTGCTGTCTCACTCATGGGCAGAGACCTCAGCCAGGCCTGGGGTCTCCCCTGCACCCCTAGCTCCTAATGCTGGCCAGCCTGGCTCTCCCATGCCACCCCATCCAGCCTCCATCTCCCCAGCGCTCCCAGATCCCCTGCCAAATGGCAAGCCTGAGGGAGGCCCCCTTTGGTCAGTATTCCCCTCCCCTATGCCCTGGGGGTAGGGAGGGCCTGCAGTAGCCCGGGGGGGCTGGGTAGCAGCTGTGCCGGGCCTTGGGCCTTGTCCTGGAATGCACGTCCCTCCTTCCTCCTGCACTTCGGCCCCGCTCCTGATGGTCTGTCGGGTGTCAGAGTCCACACCTGCCACAGACATCTTCCTAGTCTCCGTGAAGTGAGTCCTGCTGCCCACATCCAGCTCTTAACACTAGGAACCGCAGTGTGAGCATGGTGGTTGATTTTTACGAGGCTCTGAGCTGCAGTGGCTAAAAGTCTGAGGTCTGGAGTCAGATACTCCCAGGCACCTCCCTACATCTCAGTTTTCTCATCTGTAAAATGGGAATGGTCAGACCGACTCATGTGGGGTTGTAAGGATGCTTACACCAATAACGTGGGACACTCAGTGCAGGGCCTAGAACCCAGGAAGCACTCAGAAGGTACAATTATTCTCAAATCTTTCTTTTCTCCTGTTCCTTTTGAAGTATGTCATAAAAATGAAGGGGGGAGTCTACATAGTTGTGTGAGTCATGCACACGAATAGGCCAGGGTCACCAGCACCAGCTTCGGGACTGTCAACTTCCAAACCCCCAGGTCCCCTCCCGCTGCCCCTTGGCAGTCAGATCTTCCCCCTTCCCTGGCCGTCACCAACCTGTTCCAGGTCCCTACGGTTTTTGTCTTTTCCAGAATGGTCTAGAAGTGGAATTACACAGTGGGTGACCTTTGAGACTGGCTTCCTTCAGGCAACATCATGTCTCTGAGGGTCACCCAGGTGGTCCTGTGTCAAGTCTGTCCTTTTTCACTGCTGAGGGGTGACCCCTTGCATGAACGGACCACCTTTAATGGTTCCCTTGCTCAAGGACATGTGGGTCATTTCCAGGTTGAAACGATCATGGACAAAGCTGCTACCCACATTTCTGTAAACGTTTTTGTGTGAATATACACTTTCATTTCTCTTGAGGCCATACCGAGGAGAGGGATTGCTGGATCTTTTGGCAAAACTGATTTTCGGCTAGGGCGGGTTTTCTCGCCGCCCCTCCCCCATCCCTGCTAGTAGATCTGTAGTAGTTTCTCACTGTGGGTTTGCTGACAACACTTTTTTATTGTGGGAAAACACACATCACATAAAATTGACCATTTGGCCATTTTTAAGCATATAATTTAGTGTGGCATTAAATACAGTCAGCACATTGTGAGTATAGTCCATCTCCAGGACTTTTGCATCATCTTGAACCCCACTGGTGAAGCAGAAACTTCCTATTTCCACCTCCCCCATGCCCCAGCCCCTGGTAACCTCACTCCTACTCTCTGTCCCTATAAATCTGCCTGTTCTAGGTACTTCATATAAATGGAATCATACGGCATTTGTCCTTTTGTGTCTAGTTCATTACCATAACATCTTCAAGGTTCATCCATATGGTAGCAAGTGTCACAACATCATACCTCTTGATGGCTGAATAATATTCTGTGGTGTGTATAGACCACATTTTTTAATCCATCTATTGAGGGACAGTTGAGTTACTCCCATCTTTTGGCTATTGTGAAAAGCTCTGCTGTGAACTTAGGTATACAAATACCTGTTTGAGTCCCTGCTTCCCATTCTTTTGGACATTTCACTATGGTTTTTATTTACAATCCTCTGTGGCTAATGGTGTGCTTGTCTGTAATCTCTGTATCTCCTTTGGTGAAGTGTCTGTTGAAATATTTTATTTTTTTATATGGGTTGTTGGTGTTCTTATAGTTGAGTAGTGAGAGTTATTTCTAGAGTATGGACACCAACCTTTGTAGGACGTACAATTTACAAATGTTTTCTGCCAGTCTGTATCTCATCTTTATTCACTTAGCTGAGACTTTCACGAAGCAAAGGTTTTTTTAATTTCATGAAGTCCCCTCTATGATTTTTTTCTCTTATTAATTGTCTGTTTGGCATCATAACTAATGTTCTGCCTAATCTGTGGTCACAAAGATTTTCTTCCAAAAAAGTCGTAATTTTGCATGATATATTCAGATCTATGATCCAGACTGAGTTAGCGTTTGTATTAGGGGTGAAGCATAGGTTAAGGCCCAACAATTTCTGCATCATGTACTTCAAAAGTCGGTTGTTATGTGCATAGACATCTAGGATTGTTATGTCTTTGTGGTGAATTGACACTTTGATCTTTATGTTATGTCCCTCTTTATCCCTGGTAGTTTTCCTCGCTCTGGACCCTACTATGACATTAATGTGGCCACTCCAGATTCCTTGACTAGTATTTATGTATCAGTTTATCCTTTGATTTCTTAATCCACCTCTATCATATTTGAAGCTCATTATAGACAGCCTATTGTTGGGTCATGGATTTTAAGCCATTTTGACAATTTATCTTTATTCTTTCTTGTGTTTAGACCATTTATGTTTTATTTTGTTGTGCAAAGAACACTTAACATGATATCTACCCTCTTAACAAACTTGTAAGTGTAAGGTCTATTATTACTGACTATAGGGAAGCCATTTGCATTTATTTTTTTGACAGATATTACAGCATTTTATTTTATTTTTATTTTTTCTTCTAAATTTTTATTTAAATTCTACTTAGTTGACATATAGTGTAATATTGGTTGCAAGAGTAGAATTTAGTGATTCATCACTTACATACAACACCCAGTGCTCATCACAAGTGTCCCCCTTAATCCCCACCCCCATCTATCCCCTCCCCCACCCACCTCCCTCCATCAACCCTCAGTTTCTTTTCTCTTTCTTTTCTCAGTTTCTCTTATGGTTTGTTTCTCTCTCTCTTTTTACCCCTTCACTATGTATGAGTGAAATGATATGGTATTTGTCTTTCTCTGATTGACTTAATACACTTTAGCTCCATCCACATCATTGCAAATGGCAAGATTTCACTCTTTATAATGGCTGAATAATATTCCATTGTGTGTGTGTACATATACATATGATATACATACACACACACACACACCCCACATCTTCTTTATCCATTCATCAGTCCATGGACACTTGGGTTCTTGCCATAATTTGGCTATTGTTGATAATGTTGCTATGAACATTAGGGTGCATGTATCCCTTTGGATCTGTATTTTTGTATCCTTTGGGTAAGTACCTAGTAGTGCAGTTGCTGGATCGTAGGGTAGTTCTATTTTTAACTTTTTGAGGAACCTCTATACTGTTTTCCAGAGTGGCTGCACCAGTTTGCATTCCCACCGACAGTGCAAGAGGGTTTCCCCTTTCTCTGCATCCGTGCCAACACCTGGTATTTCTTAGGTTGCTAATTTTAGCCATTCTGACAGGTGTGAGGTGGTATCTCATCATGGATTTCATTTCTATTTCCCTGGTGATGAGTGATGTTGAGCATTTTTCATGTGTCTGTCAGCCATCTGTATGTCTTCTTTGGAAAAATGTCTATTCATGTCTTCTGCCCATTTTTAACTGGATTGTTTTTTGGGTGATCGAGTAAAAATATGGAATACTTCGCAAGTTTGTGTGTCATCCTTGAGCAGGGGCTATGCTAATCTTCTCTGTGTCATTCCAACTTTAGCATATGTCTGCTAAAACAAGCACTACATTTAATGTAATTATTGGCATGTCTGGATTTGTTCTACCGTTGTATTATTATTTTCTATTTGCCTTTTTTTAACCTACATTTGTCTTTTCCTGCCCTTAAAAAATTATCTGAAAACTTCTCAGTGCTCTGTTGTAATTTATCAGTTGGGTTTTTTGACTATGTGTTTTGTGCATGCACTTTTTTAGTGGATTGTGTGGGGCAAACAAGTATATCTCTAAGTTTACCTCATAATCTACGTCATGTCAATATTTTACCACTTCGGGTAGAACATAGATCCTCACCAGCATGTTCATCCCTTTCCCTGCTGCCTTTATGTTATAGTTGTCACAGGTATCAGGCCCAAATACACTGAAAATCCCACTAGACAATGCAATTTTTTTTTGTTTCAACTATCATGCATATCTTTTAAAAATTAAAAGGAAAAAATTTGTGTATTTGCCTAGTTATTTATAATTTCTGTTGCTTTTCCATCATTCCCAACATTCCGAATTTCCCTCTTGCTTCATGTCCCTCTTGCCTGAGAACTTCTCTAAAGCAGTTCTGCTGGTCACAGATTCTTTCTTTTCCTTCATCTGAGAAAGTCTTTATCCTTCTTGAAAGACATTTTTGCTGAATTGACAGCTTTTTCTTTCAGTGAATTAAAAAATGTTATTCCACTCCCTTCTGGCCTCCATAGTTTCCAATGAGAAATCTGCTGTAATTCTTTTTTCTCCTTCAATATTTTTTTGATAAGGGAGGTTCCTTTCTCACCGCTCTCAAGATTGCTCTCTTTGTGTTTAACAGTTGGCACTTAGACTATGATGTGTCTTGGTGTAGATTTCTTCAAGTTTAAACTGTTTGAGGTTCACTCAGCTTCTGGAATCCGTGGGCAGGTTTGTGTCTTTTGCCAAATTTGGGGAGTTTTCAGAGCCATCTTTCCTTTGACTAATTTTTATGCTCTGCCCCTCTGTTCTCTCCTTCTGGGAATCCAGCCAATGTCATGAATGTTAGATCTTCTGTTAGAATCTCATGGGCCCCTGAGACTCTGCTTCTTGTTTGCATTTTTCCCTCCTTTGGTCTACTTCCTCTCTGTTGTTCAGGATGGGTGATTTCATGTGTTCTATCTTCCAATTCATCATTCTTTCTTCTCTCCTCTGTATTCTGCTCTTGAGTCCGAGCCCATCCATTGAGTTTTTAAGTTTCAGTTACTGTTTTTTTCAGTTCTGAAATTTCCACTTTGTTCTTTTTTATATCTTCTCTTTCTTTGCTGAGACTTTCTTTTCTTTTTTTTTTTTTTTTACTTGTTTTGAGTGTGATCACAACTACTCACCAAAGCCATTTAATGATGACTGCTTTAAAATCTTCGACACATCATTGGAAGACCTCTGTCTCATTTCAGTGTTAACATTTATTACTTGTCTTTTTTCATTCTCTTTGGGATCTGCCTGGCTCTAGGTATGACCACTGTTTTGTTGTTTGTTTGTTTGTTTGTTTTTTAATTGAAACCTAGACATTTGGGGTATTATATTATGAGGCTCTGGGTCTTATGTGAACCTGTTTTAGCTGGCTTCCTCTGACTTTGCTCCGGTAAGGGGATGAGATGAGAGGTACCATTTCATTGTTGCTGCCTAATGGAGAAACAAGTCCAGTCCCCACCTGAGGGAGCCGCTCCTTGTTAGTGCTGGTGGTCAGAGTTCCAGCTCCCCAGTGAGCTCCCACCAATGCCTCCCTGGCTAGAAGAGGTGGGAGTGCCTTGGTCCTCCTCCCCACATGGCCTCCACATACACTGCAGCAGTGAGGGGAGGGAGTCACCAGCCAGCAGGAATGAAATTCCTGGCCCCCTAATTGTCCTTCTCTGATATAAACCCAGCAAAGTGTGTGGAGGTGAGGTACCCCAGTACAGCCTGGTGAGGGAAGAAGTTTGCTCCCTAATTGGCCTTTTGTTGGCTGGGGCAGTGTGGTGCCACTATGGTTTTGGTGGTATTGAGCTGCAGAAGAATAGTTATTGTCTAAAAGTTTTCTGTCTTGTTAAGCTGTCCCTTTTCTGGTCCTTTGGCTCAAGGCAGCAGGCTTTTGTTGAGTTTTTGTGTCCATACCCACTGTTCATTTCCAGGTTGCTGGCTTTTCAACTACAATATAGGAGGCCAAAGGAAAACCTGGGGAATTCACCACCATCGCATTCCTTGGGTCCTGAGATCCACAGCAGCCTTCTTCTCTCTGCTTTTTTGGAGTCTTCTTATGTTTTATGTATAATGTTCAGGGTTCTTAGTTGTACTTAGCTGGAGGAATACAGAGAAGTATGTCTCTGCTCCATCTTCCCCAAAACAGAAGTCATTAAATTTGATAAATACCACCAGTAGCCCTCCAAAAATGTTGCTGGTTCATCTTTTTTTTTTTTTTTTAAGATTTTATTTATTTGACACAGAGACAGCCAGAGAGAGAACACAAGCAGGGGGAGTGGGAGAGGGAGAAGCAGGCTTCCTGCAGAGCAGGGAGCCCGATGCAGGGCTTGATCCCAGGACCCTGGGATCATGACCTGAGCTGAAGGCAGACACTTAATCATCTGAGCCACCCAGGCACCCCTGGTTCATCTTGAACTAGGAAATGGTATACCGAGTCTGCTTTAGACTTAAGGACTTAACCAACATCCGGTGCCTGCCTATTGTAGTTAATCAATGATGGATGGATGGATGGATGGATGGATGGATGGATGGATGGTTGATGGTTCGATGAACGGAATACAGGAAAGGCCATCAGGAGGCCAGTACACAGTCCAGACAAGACATCACAGCATCAGCATCAGCATCATCATTATGATGGCCATAATACAAATAACAATTACTGAGTTCTTCTACTTTGCCAGGTAAACATTTCTGCCACATGATCTCATTCAATCCACAAACGAGATATGTCCATTGAGAGAGGAGGAAAACATGGGCAGAGAGACATGGTACTGAGCTGAGATTCAAGACCAGAGACCCCTGGTTCATGGACCCAAGATGCCCCCACTGTTCTCTCCCACTCAGTTGCCCAACTGTGAGAAGGTGGTGTACTGTAACTTCCTGGGAAGACACACAGACACCTAGAGGACAGAGGGGACCCACCTTACAAGAAAACGCAGGCAAAGGGGATGTATGTCAGATGACCAAGCCAGAACGTCCTGCTGATGATCAGAGGTTTTCCTGCCCTGGGGAATGTTGGTTTAGCAAGTTTCAGAATCTCCTCCCTGAGATGGAAACCCAGGCTGTGCTGTATTTGTGTATTCAACAAATATCAATCAAGAGTTTGCTCTGTGCCGGGTGCTGAGGGTATACTGTAAGCAATGGGACAAATGCGGTTTTTACTCCAGGGACATCACAGGGTCTGAAATCACCCTCCCCCACCCCAAGTCCACCCTGTTGAAAGCAGAGGGGCAGAACCACTCCCTGGTGCCCACCAGATGCCCTGCCCCACATTCAGTCCTTCAGTCCCGAAGATTCTATGAGTAGCAGTGAATATCAGTGGTGGGCATCCAGACCATGGGAAGGGGAGCAAGTTGGAGGCAATGTCCCTGGGGTTTGGGGGATGCTCAGCTCTGGCTCTAGCTTAGGGTCAGAAGAGAGAAAGCCCATGCCCCCAACTTAGCACACCCAGTCTGTGCATTTATGAGGTAGACTCATGCCATCTGTAGAAACTCAGCTGCCAACCAAGCCAGGCAGCTGGGTTTCCTGGGGGTCCTCAGGCCTGCCTGCAGCCCTCCTCTGACTCTGTTTCCCCAACTATTAATAAATAAGTGCATACATTCCTCCTTCTTTTTCTCTCTTTCCTCCTTCTTTCCTCTCTTCTCCTCCGTTCGGTGAAGTTGGGAGGCAGTGTTTCCCCTAATACCTGAGGCTCTGGAATCTTCGTTTCATTTCCAGGGAGTGAGCATCTACCCTGTGCCAATCCCAGACTCACCATGTGTGTTGACATCTGGGTACCGAGGCCCAGCCTCCCACAGCAGCACAGAACACCAGCCTGCCTTGTATGTGGCATTGCTAGCCAGCACTGAGTCCCCATTCTGGCACTGGAGACTGGAGTGGGTCCACCAAGTGCTGCCAGGATGGGAGGCTGGTCGCTGTGGTGATGTCACTCCACCAGCACTACCGTCCCGCCCTGGGGCCACTCAGACAGACCTGTATGCAAGTCCTCTTCACTGTCCTAGGACCCCCCACCCCACCCCCTGCAGCATGGGGAAGGGTTCTGGAAAGGATCTCTGCACACTGTCACATGCCACGTGGTCACCAAGAGGCTTGTGATGGTGGCTTGTTCCAAAGAGTCAGCGTAGAGCCAAGATTCACCGTCTCCGTCTACCTCGAGAGGCTCCAAACTTTCCCGACTTCCTTCTGCATAGACCTCATCACCGTTTTAACTACATAGGTGCTGCTACACTTACGGTTTGGGGTCTCTTTGGCCCGCTGGAGGGTATGTTCTGTAAGGGCAGGGCCCTCCTCCCGGCACGTTCTCCAGAATCCCCCCAGCTGGGTACAGCCCTGGAGACAGAGCGGCGGCTTGACCAACTGCCCTTTGCCGAACAGAAGGAAGGACAAATATTTTACGAGCACTGACTTTACTCCTGGTGCCATGACAGCAGTGGGTGTACCAGGAGGTGCTTCACAATGACTTACCAAGAGGTTAAGCTAATCAGCTGGAGAGTTGGGGTGACAGCTTCTGAGCATGTTTTTGTGCCAGAAAGTAAGGAGATTGCTCGAAAAGCAAAAGGGCGGGTTGTGTCCAGGGGTGTGGGAGCCCACCTGAAAGAGCCCTCATAGCTGGGCCGGTTTGAGGGGGAAAAAACATCATCCTGGATCATGATGCAGAGTGTAAGATAGATGTCCACGAGTCCGCGCTGATGGAAAGAAGCGACAGATAATGGGAGAGGCGAGAGAGCCGGTCCTCATAGGGGAGTCCCTGCTCCCAGTGCAGCCACGGGCCCCGTGCTCCCAAGGTGGGATCAGCCAACACCCATGGGCGTACCCACGAGGCCCTTGTGGCGCCCAGAGAGCGCATCGGGGGCTTGGCTCCCTCGGTGGGGCGGCACTCCACGCCAGAGGCAGGTCTCCATCCTTCTTCGAGTCTTTGTTTGCTGCGGGTGGCACGGCTGCCCTTCACGGCCCCGGGCGCAGGTGGGACCCCGAGGACGCGGGGCCCCTGGGTGAGCCGCAGGCCTGCAGCTCCCTCTGCAGTGTTGTCCCAGCCCTGCAAAGCTCTGGGGGTCACCTCGGTTATGCAGTGCGGCCACTCCTGCTCCACTCACTGACCCATATCTTTTTTTTTTTTTAAGATTTTATTTATTTGACAGAGAGAGACACAGCGAGAGAGGGAACACAAGCAGGGGGAGTGGGAGAGGAAGAAGCAGGCTTCCCGTGGAGCAGGGAGCCCGATGCGGGGCTCGATCCCAGGACCTGGAATCATGACCTGAGCCGAAGGCAGACACTTAACGACTGAGCCACCCAGGCGCCCCCCTCTTTTTTTTTTAAATTTTATTTATTTGGCAGAGAGAAAGAGAGAGAGCGAGCACAAACAGACGGAGTAGCAGGGAGAGGGAGAGGGAGAAGCAGACTCCCCACTGAGCAGGGAGCCGGATGCAGGGCTCGATCCCAGGACCCCGGGATCATGACCTGAGCCCAAGGCAGTTGCTTAACCGACTGAGCCACCCAGGCGCCCCTGCTGACCCATATCTTGACCGGGGTCCCCCCACCCCCGGCCTCTGTGGACCCCCTGGTGTTGTGTGCAGAACTTCAGGAGCATGGACACGAGTCAGGGGAAGCTCGTGGCTAAGCCCAGGGGTGTTGGTTGATCCTGGCTCCAGCATTACTGACTCACACTCCCTTTGCCCGCATTCCCCTGTCTGTGTGTAAGGCGGGTCACTAACAGCCCCCGGGCAGGGTGGGGGCCCAGGGATGAGGGAGTCCGGGGCCAGCGCAGGGCTGGGGGAGGGAAATGCCAGCTGGGTGGGGTGCTGGGTTCCTGCGTGTAACGTGGTTCAGAGAGAGCAGCCAGGTGACAACAGGGACGGAGGCCCTGGAAGGAGAGGCAGGTGTGCAGGTGTGCAGACCCTCCCCCACCTTCGCCGCCCCTCCCCCATACTGACTTTCTGCTTCATCCTAAGGCTTTTGGGAAGACGACTTCTCAAGAGCATGACACCCCATTTTCTCCCTCTGTATTTTATTTTATTTTGTTTATTTTGTAAAAGATTTTATTTATTTATTTGACACAGAGAGAGAGGCACAGCGAGAGCAGGAACACAAGCAGGAGGAGTGGGAGAGGGAGAAGCAGGCTTCTGCTGAGCAGGGAGCCCGATGCGGGGCTCGATCCCAGGACCCTGGGATCATGACCTGAGCTTAACGACTGAGCCACCCAGACGCCCCTCCCTCTGTATTTTAGAGAAGGTTCAGCTTGGCGTCACAGCCCTGTCCCTGAGAATGCAGAGGCACACTGGCGAGTGCAGATGGACTAGAACTTCTGGATGGACTTCTTCTCCTGCTTAAGGAAAGGGATGATCTACTCTTACGGCCAGGCTTAACATTGATTCAAAGAGCTCTACAAATCTTCCTAAAATGAGCCACTATACGGGCGCCCGGCTGGCTCAGTCAGTGGAGCAAGCAACTCTTGATCTTGGGGTTGTGAGTTCGAGCCCCACGTTGGGTGTAAAGATGACTTAAAAAAAAATAAAATCTTTAAAAATATATATATAGGGCGCCTGGGTGGCTCAGTTGGTTGGGCGACTGCCTTCGGCTCAGGTCATGATCCTGGAGTCCCGGGATCGAGTCCCGCATCGGGCTCCCTGCTCGGCGGGGGGTCTGCTCCTCCCTCTGACCCTCCCCCCCCATGTGCTCTCTCTCATTCTCTCTCTCAAATAAATAAATGAAATCTTTAAAAAAATACATATATATATATATAAAATAAATAAAATGAGCAGCTATCACGACAAAAGCAGCCACACACCAAGGGCCACCGCACCGACTTCATCCGCTCCTGGTGTCTCCCCTTCACCCCTTGACAAGGGCCCTGCGCGGAGCCCCGCCTGGCATCCACACCCCACGGGCTGAGAGCCACACTGGACAGATCAGTCCAAACACTGTGGAGCTCATGAAGCACCAGGCATGGACAGGGAGACTAATACAGCCACGGAGCCACAGCCCTTGGGAGCGACACAGAGCCAAAGAGCTGTGCCCACAGTGGGAGTGAGTCTGTGATGTGTGTGAGGGATAAAAAGAGTGGATATGGCCAGGCAGGCTCCCTGAGGAGGAGAGGGGAGGGGACATAGGAAAGGTAAGTAGCAGGAGCCAGGGAAAGCCCGGCAGAGGAGAGGAGTGTTCCAAGCAGGGAGAACAAACAGCTTATGCAAAGGCCCTGTGGCAGGAAGGAGTTTGGTGAGTGTGAGGGCCAGGATGTGATTGGCTGGCGCGTGTGGGAGTTGCAGGCCAGGCTGGAGACTGCACAGCCTCGACAGGCGTGTTCCCTCCCACTGCTCTGTGGAAGCCGGAGGCTGCTGTGGTCTTACAGGAAAAAGGAAGGAGTGGACATACTGGAGTGATATTTAGGAAGTAGAACCCATAGGAGGTGGTGGCCAACTGGATGTAGGGAGTGAGGTGGTGGGAATCAAGGGTATGACACCAGTTCCTAATTAGGGCATTTGGGAGATGGGGGTGCCTATGCCCAAGGCGAGGAGCCCCACGGGTCTGCCCTTCATTTGCCACCTCTCAGGACTCCCTCCCTCGCTGTCAGGCCCAAGTCCTCAGCTCATGCCTCCAGGCTGTGGCCAGGGCCCTTCTGTTCCATCTGGCTGTGCACCGTCTCGTTTACCCCCCAGAACCCTGACACGTAGCTTCCCTATCATTTCCCCTTCACAGTGGAGGAAACCAAAGCTCAGAGGGGTTTACCAACTAGCTGGAGGCCACATGACAAGACGGACAGTTAGGACTCAAGCCCAGATCCGTGTGACGCTGAAACGCATACCCTCCGATCGGTGCTGCTTGTCGACAGCCGACACCCACTATTCCCAAACCTCACTGACCTCCTCCCCAAGCACACTCACATGCATGTGACAGAGAAGGACTCGTTTTCTGGTGTCCTGTTACCGGCTTGTAAGTTAGCTACGCTACTGCTATACTTTCTGTGGGGACCTTTCCAATTCTCCATCCTGCTGAGTGCAGAGAGACCTCAGAGTCCTACCCTCTCACCTCCCCTCCCATCCCTCCTGTTAGATCAATTGGGGTTAATACCAGCTTTGAGAGCTAGAAGCCCAAAGTAACACAACAGAACAAAGTCTGAGGGAGGGAGCCAGGGCTGGTCAGGTGGGGGATCCTCCTCTCCTGCAGATGGAGAGCGAAGGCCATGTATGGCTTCTACCCATGTCCAACGTGATGCATCACCCCCAAAAGAAACCCCATACCCATTTAAGCCGTCACGCCCTGTGCTTCCTCCCCCCAGCCCCCGGCAACCGCTCACCTGCTTTCTGTCTCTGTGGATCCGCCAACTATGGGCATTCCGTGTCAATGAAACAATACCATATACGATCTTCTGTCTGGTCTCTTTCACTCAGCACAGCCTCATCTAAATCCATCCATGTCGTAACAGGTGTCAGTCCTTCCTTTTTATGGCCTAATCATGTCCCCTGTGTGGACACATCACCTTTTATTGATCATGCATCACTTGATGGACATTGGGGTTGATTCCACTTTTTGGCTATTAGGAATAATGCTTCTCTAAATATTTGTATACAATTCTTTGGAACACCTGTTTTCAGTTCTCTTGAGTGCATAACCGAGAGTGGAGCTGCTGGGTCATATGGTAAAGCTATGTTTAACTTTTTCGGGAATCACCAAACTGTTTTACAAAGGGGCTGCTCCATTTCACATCCCCCCTGGCAACGTACAAGGGCTCCAATTTCTCCACATCCTTTCCAACACCGGTTATTTTCTTTTTTTTTTTTTTTAAAAAACAACCATCCTCCTGGTTATGAAGTGGTATTCTCATCGTGGCTTTGATCTTTATATTCTTTTTTTTTTTTTTAAGATTTTATTTATTTATTTGGAGAGAGAGAGAGAGAGTACAAGCAGGGGGAGCGGCAGGCAGAGGGTGAAGCAGGCTCCCCACTGAACAAGGACCCCGATGTGGGACTCAATCCCAGGATTCTGGGATCATGACCTGAGCCAAAGGCAGACGCTTAACCATCTGAGCCAGCCGGGTGCCCTTGACATTTACATTCTTGATGGCTAATGGTGTTGAGTCACTTTTCGTGTGCTTGTTGGCTGTTACTAGACCGTCTTTGGAGATACAAAGGTCTATTACGTCTTATTAAAGTCTTAAGCATTAAGGTCTGTTCAAGTGTTTCGCTTGTTTTTAATTTGGGTTGCTTGTCTTTGGGCTGTTAAGTTACAAGAGTTCTTCATATATTTTGGATACAAGACTCCTATCAAATATATGATTTGCAAATATTTTCTCCCACTTTTTTGGGTTGTCTTTTCATTTTCTTGATGGTGTCCTTTGATGCACAAAAGTTTTTAATTTTGATGAAGTCAAATTTACCTATTTTTTTCTTTTGTTGCTTATTTTCTGCCAAGGATTCATGGGCAAATCCAAGGTCATGCAGATTTATTCCCATGTTTTCTTCTAAGAGTTTTAGAGTTTTATCTTTTACCTTTAGGTTTTTGATCCACTTGGAGTTCATTTTTGTATATGGTGTGAGGAAGGGGTCCGATTTTGTTATTTTGCTCATGGATATCCAGTTATCCCAGCACCATTTGCTGAAAAGATTGTTCCTTCTGTACACATTAGCCTCCACAGCTTTTCATCTTATAAGGTCATCTGTCATCTTTGCTTAGGGCCCACCCCGATGACCTCATTTTAACTTAGTTACCTCTTTAAAGACCCTATCTTCAAGTACAGTCACATTTTGAGGTTAATGAGGGTTACAACTTATGACCATACGAATTGAGAGAGGAGGAGAGAATTCACCCCATAACATGATCTTCGTTTTTTTTTTTTCCCCCTAATCCTTTTAATATGGTGGTATTACATTCACTGATCTTCGTTGAACCGCTCTTTCGTTCCTGGAATAAATCCCATTTGTTGTGTAATCCTCTTCATCTGCTGCTTGCTAGCCTTTGGTGGAGGATTTCTGTGCCTGCATCCACAAGGGGTGCTGGTCTGGCTGTGGTACGAGGGTCATGATGGCCTCATGCGTGACAGGGAAGTGCCCCCTCCTCTATGTTTGGAAGGAACTGAGAAGCATTGGTGTTCCTTCTTCCTTAAACATTTGATGGAATCTGCCAATGAGGCCATGTGGTCCTGGGTTTTCCTCTGTTGAAAGTTTTTGAACACCTGTTCCATCTGTTTACCTATTTTAGGCTTATTCAGGTTTTGTGTTTCTTCT
Source organism: Mirounga leonina (assembly GCF_011800145.1). NCBI lineage: Eukaryota > Metazoa > Chordata > Mammalia > Carnivora > Phocidae > Mirounga > Mirounga leonina. Next base: position 2,870,521 of record NW_023270433.1, read on the forward strand.
CAAGTCAGTTTTGACAGCGTGCCCATTCCTAAGGTTTTGTCCGATTCATCTAGGTTATTGAGTTTGTCGGCACACCATTGCTCTGTGGGCTCTCCTAGAGCCCGGTTTATTTCTGTAAGGGCAGCAGGAACTTGGTAGTATGAGCTTCTCTTGTGTTTTCCAGGCCAATCTACCTAAAGAATGGTCGGTTTTGTGGACTTTTTAAAAAATTTATTCATTTGAGAGAGACACACAGAGAGAGAGACAGAAAGAGAGAGAATGAGCAAGGCGGTGAGAGGGAGAAGCAGACTCCCCACTAAGCTGGGATCCCAACAGACATGGGGCTCAATCCCAGGCCCCGGGATCGTGATCTGAGCTGAAGGCACTTAACCAACTGAGTCACCCAGGCATCCCTGGACTTTATTTTTTAAACATCTTTTAGTTTAGCTGGTCCTCTCTACTGCTTTTCTATTCTTTATTTCATTCATTTCCACTCATCCATATTGTTTCCTTCCTTCTGCTTGCTTTGAGTTTAGTTTGTTCCTTTTCTAGTTCCTTTAGGTAGGAGTTCAGGTGATTGATCTGAGATGTTTCCTCTTTTTTTTTTTTTAAGATTTTATTTATTTATTTGCAAGAGAGAGAACACGAGCAGGGGGGAGGGGCAGAGGGAGAGGAAGAAGCAGATTCCCTGATGTGGAGGGACCCCGATGAGGGCCCCAATCCCAGGACCCTGGGATCACAACTGGAGCAAAAAGCAGATGCTTAACCAACTGAGCCATCCAGGTGCCCCTCTTTTTTTTTTTTTAAGATTTTATTTATTTATTTATTTGAGAGAATGAGAGAGACGGCATGAGCAGGGGGAGGGACAGAGGGACAAGCCGACTCCCACTGAGCGGGAAATCTGACATGGGACTCGATCCCAGGACCCTGAGATCATGACCTAAGCTGGAGGAAGATGCTTAACCGACTGAGACACCCAGGCACCCTCCTCTTTTTTTTTTTTTTTTTTTTTTAACATAGGTACAGTATAGCTATGAATTTCTCTCTGGGTGCTGACTCTGCAGAACCCTGTACATTTGGTATGTTTGGATTTTTTTCAAGTGTTGAGTATTTTCTATCATCCCTTGTGATTCCTTCTCTGACCCATCCATTGTTTCAGAGCGTGTGGTCTAATTTCCACATATTTGTGAATTCTCAAATTTTCTTTCTGTTACTGATTTCTCACTTCATTCGATTGTGGTCAGAGGAGATATTCTCTATCGTTTCAATCTTTTCAACAAGTTATTGAGACTTGTTCTGTGGCTTAACATGTGGTCTGTCCTAGCAGACGTTCTGCATGCCCTTGAGAAACATGTGTGCCCTGCTACTGTGGGGCTGAGTAATCTATGTAAGGGTGCGGTCTGGTTGTCTCCTGTTGCCGATTGTGTCTACTTGTTCCATTCATTACTGAAAGGGAAGCGTTGAGGTCTCCAACTATTACTGTTGAACTGTTATTTCTCCCTTTGATTCTGTTAGCTTTTGCTTCATATTGCCCCATGTTTGGGGGCTCTGTCATTATGTGCATACATGTTCATTGTTGTTGCATGTTCCTGGCACATTAAACCCTTTATCATTATGCATTTCTTTGCCTCTTGTAACAATTTTGGTCTCAAAGTCTGGTTTGTCCAATATCAGTATAGCCACTCCAGCTCTCTTTTGATCACTGTTTAAATGGAATACCTTTTTCTATTCCTTTATTTTATTTATTTATTTATTTTTATTTTTTTAAAGATTTTATTTATTTATTTGAGAGAGAGAGAATGAAAGAGAGAGAGCATGAGAGGGAGGAGGGTCAGAGGGAGAAGCAGACTCCCTGCCGAGCAGGGAGCCTGATGCGGGACTCGATCCCGGGACTCCAGGATCATGACCTGAGCCGAAGGCAGTCGCTTAACCAACTGAGCCACCCAGGCGCCCCTATTTTATTTATTTATTTGCTTATTTACTTTTCAAGGATTTTATTTATTTGTTTGTCAGAGAGAGAGAGCACAAGCAGGGAGCAGTGGCAAGCAGAGGGAGAAGCAGGCTCCCCGCTGAGCAGGGAGCCCAATGCGGGACTCGATCCCAGGACTCCAAGATCATGACCTGAACCGAAGGCAGATGCTTAACCAACTGAGCCACCCTGGCGTCCCATATTTTACTTAAGAAAAAAACCCCAACATATTTAATTAATTAATTAATTAATTTTAGGGGGGAGGGGCAGAGGGAGAAAGAATCCCAAGCAGACTCTGTGCTGAGCCCGGAGCCCGACCCAGTGCTCGATCTCACGATCCTGGGATCATGACCTGAGCAGACACCAAGAGTCGGACGCTTAACAGACTGAGCCACCTGGGAGCCCCTCTATTCTTTTACTTTTAACTTGTTTCTTGGGTTCTAAATGAGTCTTTTCTTGTAGATAGCATATGGTTTGATTACGGTTTTTTTTTTCTTTTATCCATCCTGTCAATCACTGCCTTTTAATTGGATAATTCAATCCATTTACATTTATTTATTTATTTATTTTTAAAGATTTTATTTATTCACTTGAGACACAGAGATACAGAGAGGGAGAGAGAGAGCATGAGCAGGGAGAGAGGCAGAGGGAAAAGGAGAAGCAGGCTCCCCGCTGAACCAGGAGCCTGATGTGGGACTTGATCCCAGGACCCTGGGATCATGACCTGAGCCGAAGGCAGATGCTTAACCATCTGAGCCACCCAGGCGCCCCTAATCCATTTACATTTAAAGATTTTTTATTTATTTATTTGAGAGAGAGAGCGTGTGTGCACGAGTGGGATGGGCAGAGGGAGAGGGAGAGAAAGACTCTCAAGCCGACTGCCTGCTCAGCATGGAGCCCAGCACCGGCCTTGATTTCAGACCCTGAATCACGACCTGAGCTGAAACAAAGAACTGGACGTTTAACTGTTTAATCGACTATGCCACCCAGGCGCCCCCATTTACATTTAATGTAATTACCTGTACAGAAGTACTTTTGCTGTTTCGCCGTGTGTTTTCTATATGTCTGTGCCCAGTTCTTCCACCACTGTCTTCTTTTGTGTTAGGTGTTTGCCACTGTACCATTTTCTTCTCTAAATTAAATATTTTTTAGTTATTTTCTTATTGGTTGCTGTGGAGATTACAATCAACATATTAACTTATAATAAGCTATTTTGGATTGGTTTCAATAGCATACAAAATTGTTGTTTCTATATCCCTCCCTCATGTTGTTACTGTTACCAATTGCACCTTTATACATTGTTTGCCCCGGGGACATAATTATCGTTTACGCGGTTGCCTTTTAAATCATATAGGTGCTTAATGACTGAGCCACCCAGGCGCCCCCCCCCCTTTTTTTTTAAGCGTCTGCCTTCGGCTTAGGTCATGATCCTGGGGTCCTGGGATCAAGCCCCACATCGGGCTCCCTGCTCAGTGGGGAGCCTGTTTCACCCTCTCCCACTCCCCCTGCTTGTGTTCCCTCTCTAGCTGTCTCTCTCTCTCTGTCAAATAAATAAAATCTTTAAAAAAAAAAAATCATATAGGTGGAGGGGCGCTTGGGTGGCTCAGTGGGCGAAGCGTTTGCCTTTGGCTCAGCTCATGATCTCAGCATCCTGGGATCGAGCCCCATGTTCGGGCTCCCTGCTCAGCAGGGAATCTGCTTCTCCCTCTCTCTGCTCATGTTCTCTCTCTGTCTCTCTGAGATGAGTAAATAAAATCTTTAAAAATAAATAAATAAATCACATAGGTGGAGAAAGAGGCATTACTAACTAAAATATACTACTGATGATTTTGCTTCTACTGAAGCACTTCTCTTTCCTGTTCTCTCTTCATGTGGACTCAGGTTACTCTCTGTTGTCCATTCATTTCTCAAAGGGCAGGTTTACTAGCAACAAACCCTCTCAGTTTTTGTTTATCTTGGAATATCTTGATTTCTCGGTTTTTTTGTAAGGCGGTTTTGCTGGATATAGAATTCTTGGTTGACAGGATTTTTAGTTTTCTTTTAGTGCTTGGCATATGTCATCATGCTGCTTTTTGGCCTCTGTGGTTTCTGATGGCCGATAAGCTCTTGATCTTATTGAGGACCCCCAGGACACAAGGAGTCCCTTCTCTCTTTCTGCTTTCAGGATTCTTCCTCTTTCTCTTTTAACATTTTGATTATAGCATACAGATCTCTTTGAGTTTATCCCACCTTGGATAAACTTCTTGTGCTTCTTGGCTATGCAAATTCTTATCTTTCATCAAATTTGGGAAATTTTTGGCTATTCTTTCTTTCTTTTTTTTTTTAAAGATTTTATTTATTTATTTGACAGAGAGAGACAACGAGAGAGGGAACACAAGCAGGGGGAGTGGGAGAGGGAGAAGCAGGCTTCCTGCCAATCAGGGAGCCCGATGCGGGGCTCAGGTCCTGGGATCATGACCTGAGCTGAAGGCAGATGCTTAAAGACTGAGCCTCCCAGGCGCCCTTATTATTTCTTAAAAATCCATTCTTCCCCATGCTTCTGTAACTCCCACTGTGCATACATTAGTATGCCATATAGCATTCTGCAGGTCTCTTAGGTTCTGTTCATTTTTCTTTCTTCTCCTCAGTTTGGATCATCTCAACTGGCTTATCTTTAAGTTCTTTGATCTCTCCTCCTGCTTGCATGAGTCTACTGCAGATCACCCTCTAGTGACTCCTTTTGTTTCAGTTACTGTTCTTTTCGACTCCAGAATTTCTATTTGGTTCCTTTTAGTAATTTCTATCTACTGCTGTTATCTATTTGGTGAGATGTCCTGCTTGTGGTTCCCTTGTCCTTTGTGCCTGGTTTCCCATAGCTCTTGATCATATTAACAGCTGATTTAAAGTCTTCATCCAGCAAGTCCAACGTTTGGGCTTGCTTCCTAAGGGACTGTTTCTTTTCATTTTTCCCCCCCTGTGTGCAGGCCATGCTTTATTTCTTTGCATGCCTTGTGATTTTTTTGTTGTTGTTGAAAATTGGACATTTTGAATGTTACAATGTGGCAACTCTGGAAACCAGATTCTGTCCCCTCCCCAGGGTTTGTTGCTGCTGGTTGCTGCTGTTGTTTGATGTTTCTGAGCTTATTTTGTAAACCCAGTATTGTGTGTTGTGTGTGGCCAGTGAAGTGTCTGTTTGATTAGCTTAATGGTCAGCTAGTTATTCAATAGAAATTTCCTTAAACGCTGAGACTGAGCTGCCTTCTTCTTGATTGTTTTCCCAGTTTATATAAACCTTTGACTCGTTTCCGGAGTTCAGATAAAGTTTATTGTGACATCTTTTGCCAGTTGTGTTTGATGTTTCTGCGGAGTTACGGGCCCTTTGGAGTTACGGGCCTATTCTGTGCTCTGCCATATTTGCTGAGTTCATCTCAGCCCATTGCTGGTCAGATCTCTTTGTCTTTGATGTTTTCTGTTCCTCTGTGATACATTTAGGGATGCATTCACTGTTGTCTATCCTACTTGTGACTTGTGTTTGAATCCAAGGATTCATTTCTTCCATCTATTTTGTTAAAGTTTCATCTCTTATCTGTACAAAGATTTCTTCTCCCCTTTAATTCTTAATTCAGTCTGTCTGGTGTTCCTTTTAGAAAGATGACATAACACCACTTTCCTGTTTCTTAACTGAATTTTCCGATTTTTAAATTTTCCATCTCTTTTGCTCCTCTAAACCCCATTCTGGTTGATTTCCTCGGATCTATCTTTTAGGAACTAATTCTCTCTTGAACATTGTCTAAGCCACTAGGTATCCCTTCCTCTGAGTTTCAAATTTCCCTGTAGCCTATATTTTTGATTTCTAGAACATCTAAGATTTTTTTTTCAAAATGTCAAATTTTTTGTTAGTCTTTCTTTTAAAATATTTTATTTATTCATTTGAGAGAGAGGGAGAGAGCACAAGGGGGGGCAGTCAGAGGGAGAAGCAGACTTACCATTGAGCGGGGAGCCCGATGTGGTACTCAGTCCTGGGACTCTGGGATCGTGACCCGAACTGAAGGCAGATGCCCAACTGACTGAGCCACCCAGGCGCCCGTTGTTAGTCTTTTTAAAAAAATTACTTATTGGATATCTTCAATCATTCTGAACATACTTGTCTTGTAATCTTGGGGTTCCTTCTCAGAGGCAGGGGATATGAGGAGGGAATACAGACAGGGCCATGATGTCCCAGGACATCAGTACAGATAGCTTTCTCACGGGTGGCCAAACCAAGAAGCTGGCACCACCACCTTCTAACAGCAGGGGCACCTAAACTTTGAACAAGGATTCCAGGGACCTGGAGACTGGAGCACTTCCCAGGCCAGCCCCAATCTCCCATTATATCACAATGATCATTTCTTCAAACAAAACTCAAGTTTTGGTACATAGTCATACCTGTTTGCCGTGGAAGAAAGAAATGATCATTGAGAAAAATAAAATGAAATCACTCACAGTCCTAGTTCCCAGAGGTAGCTGCCATGACCCTACTACCCCACTAGTCAGCTCCCCGGCTCCTTTCCTGGCTTGAATTTTCTCCACAGCACTGAGCACCGTGAGGCACATGGCTTATTTTACTTATTTATGACAGTCTGTGCGTCCCCAGGAACATGTCAGCTCCACGGCAGCTGGCTTTGTCTTGTTCCCTGTTGGATCTCCCCTGCCGGGAAGTGGGACTTAGGGTGCCATGCCCTCCACCGGTCCCTATGCAGCAGACGCATGAATGGATGGGGACACAATCTTAGAGAATGTGTCCTTCTACCATAGTTGTCCTCACAGCAAGCCTATGAGGGAGGCATATATTACGCCCATTTTACAGATGAGCAGACTGAGACTCTGGGGGCCACCCCCTGTCTTCCTGCCCTGCCTCCTGCTGACTGCCTGTCTGTGACCACACTTCTGTGGCTGCAGCCCAGTCCCTCTTTTCCCCCAAGCTCCCAGATCACACCCAAGACCTCTGCACTGTGTGCTTTTAAAGACATTACTATTGCTTTTATGCAAATGATCTTCCACCTGGGGCCAGGGAAAACGGGGAAGTGAGAAAGCTCACCTCCAAGCTCCATCCCCTGATGGGCGCTCCCCACACGTTTCTAAGAGAACCACCAGTTAGTGAACATGGGCATCCGTGCCCTCAAATATGCACCTCATCTCACCTACCAAAACACAGGCTCCTGGAAGATACCTTGCAGGTGAAATGCGAACCCTCATCTGGGTTCAAACCGTGGCTCAGGCTAGGAATGTAGCCTCACCATGCCACCACTTTCATCTGTAACGTGGGCATAATCACCCCTACCTCATAAGATTGTTTGGGGATTCAGTGAAATTGTGTATGTAAGCTCTTTTTTTTTAAGTTGTTCTGAGGGCTGATCAGTCTCCTGGGAAGGACTCACGATAACTAAACTTTTCAGAGACTCGTGTATGAACTATAATGCAGTAACATAAACCGCTCTGTTCCTCCAGGGGCATGGCAGTAAACACTGCATGAAAGAGGAGGAGGCAGTTGAGACCCCAGGCCCGTCCTGGCCTGAATATGGGTTTAAGGCAAAGGGCAAGTTTTAAGGCCAAGACTTTAAGGCCTCCTGCGGGGCAGGTGCCTTAGCCGCAGGAGGTCTGGCTGCACTGAAGTTTGCAGATGGAGGCTGGAGGACCGGACAGGGGTGCAGAAGAGAAAATTCATTCATTCACGCCAGACCCCTCGTAGGCCCAGGGGATGGAGCCCTGCTCTCATGGAGCTGCCACAGTGGAGCAGGATCAGCCAATCAACAGACCCTGTAAGTGAGAGACGAAGGCGGAGAGGGGAGCTGTGACCAAGGGAGGGGGCCGCAGGCCAGGCCTCTGGCACACACCCCTTCCCCCTCCCATAGCAGGAGACTCAGGTCCTATTTTTGGACTCCTTTGACAGATGAGGAAACCAGGCTTGGGGAGATTAAGTGACTCTGTTCCGGGCACTCAGCAGTCCTCAGAGGCCCAACCTCAGTGGTGTTGAAACTCCAGGAGCCTGGGCTGGTAGGGGGTCGGGCATCGGGGCCACCCTGAATTTCTTCCCAAGGCAGCCCTGCCTCTCCAGAGGCCCTAGGGAGGAGCCCCTGCACTAGGCCTGACAGGTAGTTAGCCAGGGGCTGAGATGCCCAAAGGCCAGTCTCTGTCACATTCCTCTTGCTGATTCTGCTTCCTAGAGACTTCCAGCCTCACAGAAGGCTACCCCACTGAGCCACCTGGGCAACGCGAGTGGCAAGCAGGACCAGTGGGCACAAGGAAGGGAAAGGTGGGGACCTGGGTCCTTGCATACAAGCCGAGGTCCCCAGGGAGGGCCCAGGTTCCTGCTGTATTCCTTGTGGGATACTTCTGGGGTCACCATAAGGCCCATGGAGGCTCATCAGGGTCCTGGGCATTTGGTCGGCAGCCTTGACAGCCTGGCTGGTCAGGGGCACCCTCTGTGGACTCCAGCCAAACTCTGGAAGGCCAAGACCAGGTGGAGAGGCTCTTTGCTTTGGCCTGATGAGTGAGGTGGGATCATCCTGATGGTGAGTGCCTAGGATGTCCTAGAGGATGAGACCCAGAGGGCAGGAAAGGAATGTAGCCTTGGGGGTGACTAGCACAGGAGTCTGTAAACCCGGAGTACCAAATCAGGGCTCTGGGAGGGGTGCAACCAGGACCCTGGGTCTGAGGTGTCAGCCTGCAGATTCTCACCATCCACTCCTCCACCTTCTCCCAGTTTGTAAACTAGAAAGACAAGGTCTTCCCCAACCCCCTCACCCCCCAGTGCCTTGCTCTGGAGTCTCACCTGGGGTGTGTAAGAGGTCCTGAGCTCTTACACACAAAGGGGCAGCGTGTAGGGTCGGAGAACATTTCAGCCTCTCCAGCAAGCTGTTTCCCAGGTCTGGGGGACTTTGGCATCTCAGCTCTCTCCTGCTTACTGACTCTGTGACCCTGGGCAGGTCACTGCTCCTCCCAGAGGCTCAGTTCCCTCACCTGTGAGCCTGGGAGGACAGAGTGGCCCAGTGGGCCCCGCGGAGCCCGCACTCACCGTAATATTATTAAGATGTGTGCCTTTCCAGCGGCAGAACTCCTGCTCACCCTGAAAATAAACCCAGTGACCCCAGCGACTTGGGATGGGTCCAGACCACACAAAGAAACTCGACCTTCCAGTTGGCAGGTTCAGCCAGCACAGGGGAAAACTTGTTTTGTTTTAGACGTTTTATAGGGGTCTAACTTACACAACATGCGTCCACCTTACATTACAGCTGGATAAAAGTGTACTTATGTATACACCTGAGGAATGGCCATCCAAAACAAGATCTGAAACGTGCCCACGAGCTGAGCCTTTCAAAACACAGAAGGGCCGAGCCTCCTTGTTTTTACCTTTGTGGCCCACTCCTGGAATCTCAGGGTGGGGGCCTTCATCTCATTCCAGCCCCTCCCTGGGCAGACGGGGAAACTGAGGCTGGCGGGCGCGGTCTTTGGGCAGGGCTCGGCACATCCCCTGCCCCTCCCCACCAAGGCTGACTTGGGCTCGCGGCCCCGCGCTCCCCGGGAATGCGAGCGCGGTGGCGGGCGCAGTCGGAGGTGGGTAGCTAGAGGGGGGCGCGGCCGAGCGCGGCTCCTCCCCGGGCGGGGCCGCCCCTGCGCGCGCGCGCCGACGCCCCGCCCCCCCGCGCGCCCCCGCCGGACTAATTAGGCGCGCGGTTTGTTTACAAACACGGGGCTCCGCAGGTGCGCGCCGCCCCAACGGTGCGCAGCCGGCGTTCGAGGGCGCCCCCAACCCCGGGCTCCGGGGTCCCCGGGCGGGAGTGGCGGCGGGCGGGCCGGTGCTAGCCGCGCTCCTGCCTTTTCCACGCCTCCCGCGGGCACCAGGAAACTCGCCCGAAGGCGCAAGTTCCCTGCGCCGGAGGGCGGGCGGCAGGGC